>NW_028317902.1:6967500-7270000 GCF_062004578.1 Staurois parvus
TTCTCTAGCTGGTCTAAAACTGCCTTTGACCTAAAGGGACACTTTTTGGACGCCATGGACTTTTCTCAGTTTCCAGGCAGAAAGAACAGACAAAATGCAGGCAGGGCACAGGACAAAGCACTAGGGACAAAATGTATATGAAATGGGTTAAAACAGCAATGTTTTGCTATGTAAAATTTTTTTTGAAAAAAATGAAATTTTTAAAAATTTTCAAATTCAAATTCAAATTTCCCGTCGTCACAGGGACCGGAACACAGAAGCCGGATGCCGGCATAGGCCGGAGGAGATGGCCGGGGATGCTGCAGGGGACACATCGCGGGAGCGCAGGACAAGGTAAGCTCTGCAGGGACTCCCTATACAGCGCCGCATGGTAAGCCCGAGTGTAGCTCGGGGTTACCGCTTTTGGCACTGACATTTTACCCCGAGCTACACTCGGGAATACCGCTAGGGAGGTTAAAGCGGTATTAAAACCAAAACCAAAAATGTATTATATTGCAGTGTACCAATCATTAGATGTGTTGGCTGCATTCGTTTTCTTTATTAGCCTTTTTCCTTCTGTTTTCATCTGGTGGTCTGGCCAGTAACACTCCTCCTGTATTTACAGTGCCCCCACTCTCAATGAAGGAGCACAGGGGCACCTTTGGACAGCAGCATTGTCTGTCTGGAGGGAGGAAAGTGTTAGCCCACATGGAAGAAAAATATATTTTAAAAACTATTCTTCCAAAATATATTGACATATATTTGAAATACTACAATTTTGGACGTATTCAATATATTTCAAAATATATAAAATACATTTTCAAATATACTGTATGTCTTTACAAATACATTTAATCTACATTTTTGTAATGCATTTACAAATATATGTAAAAACATATGTTAAAATGACTTTTTTTATATGTAAAAAAAAATCTGAAGAATATATTTAAAATATATATATATTAAATATATTTTATATTTGTAAAAATATTTTTCATATATTTTGTAATATATAAAAAAAGCATTTCAACATATAGTATATATATATATACAGTCATGGCCGAAATTGTTGGCACCCTTGATATTTTTCCTGAAAATCAAGTATTTCACACAAAAAAGGTATTGCATTAACACATGTTTTGCTATACACATGTTTATTCCCTTTGTATGTATTGGAACAAATATAAAACAGAGGCAGAAAAGCAAATATGACATAATGTCACACAAAACCCCAAAAATGGGCTGGACAAAAGTATTGGCACCCTTAACTTAATATTTGGTTGCACACCCTTTGGAAAACATAACTGAAATCAGTCGCTTCCTATAACCATCAATAAGCTTCTGACACCTCTCACCCGGAATTTTGGACCACTCTTCCTTTGCAAACAGCTCCAGGTCTCTCTTATTGGAAGGACACCTTTTCCCAACAGCAATTTTAAGATCTCTCCACAGGTGTTCAATGGGATTTAGATCTGGGCTCATTGCTGGCCACTTCAGAACTCTCCAGCGCTTCTTTGCCATCCATTTCTGAGTGCTTTTTGACGTATGTTTGGGGTCATTGTCCTGCTGGAAGACCCAGGATCTTGGACGCAAACCCAGCTTTCTGACACTGGGCCCTACAGTGCGACCCAAAATCCTTTGGTAATCCTCAGATTTCATGATGCCTTGCACACAGTCAAGGCACCCAGTGCCAGAGGCAGCAAAACAACCCCAAAACATCATTGAACCTCCACCATATTTTACCGTAGGTACTGTGTTTTGTTCTTTGTAGGCCTCATTCCGTTTTCGGTAAACAGTAGAATGATGTGCTTTACCGAAAAGCTCTATCTTGGTCTCATCTGTCCACAAGACGTTTTCCCAGAAGGCTTTTGGCTTACTCAAGTACATTTTGGCAAACTGTAGTCTTGCTTTTTTATGTCTCTGTGTCAGCAGTGGGGTCCTCCTGGGTCTCCTGCCATAGCGTTTCATTTCATTTAAATGTCGACGGATAGTTTGCGCTGACACTGATGCTCCCTGAGCCTGCAGGACAGCTTGAATGTCTTTGGAACATGTTTGGGGCTGCTTATCCACCATCCGGACTATTCTGCGTTGCAATCTTTCATCAATTTTCCTCATCCGTCCACGACCAGGGAGATTAGCTACAGTGCCATGGGTTGCAAACTTCTTGATAATGTTGCGCACTGTGGACAAAGGCAAATCTAGTTCTCTGGAGATGGACTTGTAACCTTGAGATTGTTGATATTTTGCCACAATTTTGGTTCTCAGGTCCTCAGACAGTTCTCGTCTCCTCTTTCTGTTGTCCATGCTTAGTGTGGCACAGACAGACACACAATGCAAAGGTTAAGTGAACGTCTCTCCTTTTTATCTGCTTTCAGGTGTGATTTCTATATTGCCCACACCTGTTACTTGCCCCAGGTGAGTTTACAGGAGCATCACATGCTTGTAACATTCTTATTTATCCGCAGTTGTGAAAGGGTGCCAATACTTTTGTCCAGCCCATTTTTGGAGGTTTGTGTGACATTATGTCGAATTTGCTTTCTTTCCTCCCTTTTTTTGTTTTGTCCCAATACACACAAAGGGAATAAACATGTGTATAGCAAAACATGTGTTAATGCAATACGTTTCGTGAGAAATACATGATTTCCTGGAGAAATATCAAGGGTGCCAACAATTTCGGCCATGACTGTATATATATATATATACTGAAATATATTTTGAAATATATTGAATATGGCCAAAATTGTAGTATTTCAAATAAATGTCAATATATTTAGGAAGAATATTTTTATAATATATTTTTCTTCCATGTGGGAGATGCACTAGTAGATTTAGATACACTAACAAATTGACACCAAACTCCAGCACACACTACAGTTACAAGTAGTAACTAAAAGTAGTTACAGTAATAGGCTTTTTATTTCTTTTGAGATAAAGATTTAATATGAATAAATAAAAGCTGATCATTGTTAGCACCCCTGTCAGTGGTAAATGCTTTCAACACTCTTAGCTGATACATTTGCTGGAAAGCTTGTTCTGTTAAAGAACAACAGACTTACTGGCCACATCACAAAGTTAAAATAAAGAAAGAAAGTTAATAAAAAAGAAAAATACATTTATCACAACAAAGAATTGGTAAGCTGCTTTAATAAAGCTGGGCATATACTGTAAGATTTTTATCAATTCTCCCATCTATTTTTAAGAGAGTGGATGGTGGAATCTTTCCAGCTGCTTATTGTATTCTGACTGTTGGCATCTTCAGCTGTCAGAATACCTGAACAGTGGATGCTTCTAAATGGATGCAGCCGCTGTTTGGCCATCAGTTTTTCAACGGGCTCCTTCAATTTTCAGATTGAAGGATATTGGTTGAGAGGGTACCTACAGGGCTAGCCACAGCTTCTGAGTCAGTTCATCAGGAACTGGCCGTAATTTGCTCCAAAATTAGGTCAACTTTAAGGCCAGGGGGTGGTAAGATCAGGCAATCTCCCACCTACAAGGGAATGTAGCTGCTTAGGACTGTACACATACAGAAGCAAAATGTAAACAGCGCGTCACATTCAGTGGGTGGTACTCTATTTCAATGCAAATCAATCAGGTGAATGGGAGCATGCCATAACCACCCTGCAGCAGCATTTTTGGCATATTGCCTCATTGACACCCGCCCAACACCTCTAAAAAGCAATCCACCATGATTGCTTTTTAAAGGGTTGGAAAGGGCTACCACATGTATGAACAAGGCCTCGCTACTGTTATAAGTTCTACCAACCAGTGTATATTTTTTTGGCACGATGGTTGAGCTGTAATCCAACACACCGACACCAGCGTGATTCCTCTGTCTGACCTTTGACCTCCATTGCTTTCACAGTGGTTATTGATCAGATACTGCAGTTTGACACACAGGCAGCATCCTTTGGTCTGGTTTGGTATGGAAAATGTCTTCCCAAAACTGCATTTCATGTAGGGATTCTGGTACATTCACATCCAATACATGTTTTTAAATAAGAACCTTGTGATGATTACAGTGGACAAAGGCCTAACTATAGTCATACAGCGCAACTACTATGGGGCATTTGGAAAATACACCAATCAGTCATAATGTTATGACCACCCACCAAAGCCCATTGAGGCATGGACTCCTACTAGACTTCTGAAGTTATGCTGTGGTATCTGGCACCAAGCTCTCAGTAGCAGATCCATTAAGTAATGTAAGCTGCGAGGTGGGACCTCCATGGATCAGGACATCCCACAGATGCTCAATTGGATTGAGATCTGGAGAATTTGGAGGTCAGGTCAACACCTCAAACTCGTTGTTGTCTTGCCTAAACCATTTTTTAATCCATCAAACCAGACCACCTTCTTCCATTGCTCCTTGGTTTAGTTCTGATGCTCATGTGCCTATTTTAGGCACTTTTGGCTGTAGATACAGGTCAGCATAGTCACCCTGACTGGTCTGTGGCTACATAGCCCCATACAAAACAAACTGATGCACTGTGTGTTCTGACATCTTATCATAGGAATCAGCTTTAACGTTTTCAGCAATTTGAGTTACAGTAACTCTTCTATTGAACCAGACTACACGTGCCTGCTTCCTACCTGCATCACTGAGCTTTGGCTGCCCATGACCCTGCTGCTGGTTCACTGGTTTTCCTTCCTTGGACCACTTTTGGTAGGTTCTGACCACTGCAGACTGGGAACATCCTACAAGAGCTGAAGTTATGGAATTGCTATGACCTTGTCATCTAGCCATTACAATTTGGTCCTTGTCAAAGTTACTCAAATTCTTATACTTGCCAATTTTGTCAGCTTTCAACACATCAACTTCAGCAACAACATATTCTCTTGCTGCCTAATACATCCCACCTACTTTCAGATGCCATTGTAAGAAGATAATCAATGTTATTCACTTTACCTGTCAGTGGCCATCATGTTATGGCTGCTCAGTGTATATACAGTAAGTATGAAATAAATTCATACATATTAAGTGAAAATATTAGCAATACGTAATCTGTATTCCAATAGAAATGGCTCTTAAAGGTGATATTAAAGAGACAGGGGCCCCTTAATGGTTTTACTATGGAATCCCATTCCAAGTTACATCTCTGATAGCATACCTCTACTCAAATCTTAACTAAAGCTCTGTTAACAGGTTATCTGCTAAAGGATACCTGTACTGGAAGAATATGGAGATTTTCATTACCATTATTCTCCATATGAAAATGTTAGCTGTCTGGCTTTTTTACTAATCCAATAGCTTAATATTTTCTGGGATACTGACCTGGGACAAGTATGTACATCAGGAATTCTGAAGGACTGCAATACCTACTGTACCTTATATGGAGAAAGGTCTGTTCCTACAAGTTCCCTCTAGTGTCACCACATACAGTATTTGTTCATAATAATTTTCTAAAGAAGTAGATCAGCTAATTTGAACTGTCAACCTCCCTTTCAATAAAAACCACTGTGCTGTGGTATGATATAAGTCCTAAAGAAGAAACCCCAGTCCCCCTGCTGCTACAGCAGTACCGCTGCAACCTTCCCCAGGCCAGTTGCCTAGAAACCCATCAGGCTATGCACTGCAAGGTGGAAGTGGATAAAAGGTGAAGTGTTGGCTACCACTGTGCTGTGAAGCAACAAGATATGGTCATTTACAATGCATTACAGAGACCTAAGAAAGCCACTGCCTTATAGTATTTTGCTAGTCCAGCTATCTTATCTCCTATAGAACCAAAGACAATTTTATTTCATTCACATGGTGTGCATGAGTTAAATTGTTGGACAGTGCAAAAGACTCTGAGATAATTATCCAGCAGGCTACTATTTTATAAATAAGGAGCAACATGGGCTCCTTTACACTTGTGTTGCCCTCTGAATGACGATGCGAGATGGATTGTTTTTCAGAGGGCTTTTTACAGGTGGCTGGGAGGCCTTATGTCACCATCTCACCACCTGTTTGAAACACTTGAGCTCCGGAAGGTTTTACCTCCTTCATGACCAGGCCATTTTTTCCTTTACGGCACTGCGCTACTTTAACTGGTAATAGCAGGGTCATGCAATACTATTTCCAAAGGAAATTTATATAATTTTTTGACACAAATAGAACTTTTTTGGTGGTAATTAATCACCACTTGGGTTTTTTTTTTAAATAATAAAAACAAAAATATATATATATATAATTATATATATATATACACACACACACACATATTACCAAAAGTATTGGGACGCCTGCCTTTACACACACATGAACTTTAATAGCATCCCATTCTTAGTCCATAGTTGTAACAGCCTAAACTCTTCTGGGAAGGCTGTCCATAAGCTTTAGGAGTGTGTCTATGGGAATGTTTGACCATTCTTCCAGAAGCTCATTTGTGAGGTCAGGCACTGATGTTGGACAAGAAAGCCTGGCTTGCAGTCTCTGCTCTATTTCATCCCAAAAGGTGTTCTATCTTGTTGAGGTCAGGACTCTGTGCAGGCCAGGCAAGTTCCTCCACCCCAAACTCTCTCATCCATGTCTTTATGGACCTTGCTTTGTGCACTGGTGCTCAGTCATGTTGGAATAGGAAGGGGCCATCCCCAAACTGTTCTCACAAAGTTGGAAGCATGAAATTGTCCAAAATGTCTTGGTATGCTGATGCCTTAAGAGTTCTCTTTGTCCAATCGCTGAGAGAGTCATGAAGGGGGAGCATGCGCCCTGAATCCGGAAGAGAGCAATGTACAGGTACATCACTGTGCCTGTACGGTCTCTAAGTGTTAAATAATGTACAGGGGTGGACTGACAACTCATGGGGCCCCCGAGCAATAGGGGATCATGGGGCCCCTGTGTCCTTGCCCAAACTCAAAAAAGCCTATGAAAAGGTACCAGGGGCATCTCATAGGGCCCCCTACGGACCCTGGGCCCTCGGGTAGTGCCCGAGTTTCCAAATGGTCAGTCCACCCCTGATCCTGTATAGACCGCACTACTGTGCCACAGTCACCTGCATTGTACGTGGTTGCAGGGCAGTTGTGGCACAGTAGTGCGGTCTATACACCACCAAACATGATCTATTCACTTGAATAGATCATGTTTGGTGGTGGTACTGGCCATTGAAGGCAAATGGGGGTATTATTTTGACGCAGCCACAAAGCAAAGTATTATGACTGCAGCAGATTAAAGGGGTGGTGGGGAGCAGTAGAACCATAGCTCAACATCCTGCTTTTCAGACAAGTGTGCACTAGGCTGAGTAGATGAGCAATGACTAATAGACACTGATCACAAAAGTTAATTATTTAGGAGCATGTTCCTTTCTTTTCTTCTTCTGCTTATAGAGAGGTAAGTGAAAACTGTATTTTACACTCTACATAACTGTAGCACTACCTCCTTAAGAGTTGCTAGAGATTTGGGTCCCCCTATAGTCCTGCACAGCCATGCAACACGCATTTACCTCAGACTTGCATTCAGAGTCAGTAAACAGTCCTTGAGTTGGGTTTTTATGTTTTATTAAGGGGTGTTGAACTTGGATGGGGTAAGAGGTGTCGGGATGCCCAATGGAATTGAGGACAAACTCCTTAGCAACTATATACAAGTCTTTACACAGTAGAACTTCTTCTTGGAGAGCTCTCCAGCCTCTTATGGTGTACCACCCCAGACCCCAGATAATTCTCTTCTTATTCAGCTGCTTGAGGGAATCCCTGGACAAGGAGTCCAGTGCCTGCCACTTTAAATTAAACAGTCCCGGGTAAGGAGCTAATCAGGTTTCCCACCATAGTGTTCTTTTTCCCTTGTTTGACCCAGGCAGTGTAGGATTATACACTCTCAGTCCCGCGAGCAGATTTATGTAGGTGGCTGCCTTCAGGCCTTCTGCTGGGCTGGCTCTTTTCCTGGCTGTACTGGTGGTCCTTG
This sequence comes from Staurois parvus, assembly GCF_062004578.1. Classification (NCBI taxonomy): domain Eukaryota; kingdom Metazoa; phylum Chordata; class Amphibia; order Anura; family Ranidae; genus Staurois; species Staurois parvus. The sequence continues at coordinate 6,975,356 of NW_028317902.1, forward strand.
CTCTGGGACCTGGTGAGGCTGAGCGATCCTCTTTTCCAGTACCCTGCCTGTAGGTAGGCCCCCTCCAACTGTGCCTCCTCCCAGGCTCCTGCATCTCAGCTTCCTCACATCTTCCACCCAAACTCTCCTGATGCTGAGCAGGCTCAAACACTTTTAAGGGCTGTTCTGACCCCATACCAATCATCCTGCTTGGGGATTGGTCAGGATCCCCTAAGAGTGGAGACCAGCTTCTTCTCACCCCCGCCTACTACTTCTAGAATCTTCTCCAAAATTTTAAAGCAGGGGAAGGTATCGAGGAACTAATCTGTAGAGCCTTTCAGCTCTGACCTGAAATTGACCCAGTTGACTATTGCCCAGGCTGCTACTCATCCTTCTGTCTAAAACATATTCAGCTAGCTCCCCCTAGCTAACTCTGAGGGTGCTACATAACTATTACCCCAAGTCAGCTGAAAAACTGATCATTTTTGTGTCTGGTCATTTAATATGTTCAGGAGTCCTCGGGTGTGGCTACCTTAACCCTGTCTATATACTTCAACCTTCTCACCAACAACAATGCCAAGCATCATTTTCATCACTTCGGGATAATTCACAGAAAAGTTTAATTATATGCAGAGTTTCAATATGCATGCTCAAAATTTAATGAACTACCTGTCCTTGGTAATTCAATTTCAAGTGAAGTTCTTTAACTGGATCATTATATATTTTTAGCGTTCATAACTGGACATTCAGTGTTTTGTGAAATTGGCAATTATTACTGACAGTCCATCAAAAATGTTTTATCCATTACCATACCTATCCTAGTACTGATTAATGCTAAATACAAGTCATCGTTTATTATTAGGGCACTTTCCCTTCTCATATACAGTATGCTTTAAAGGGTTTTTTCAGCAAGTTATAAGATTCCCACATGTGTTATTACAGAGGAGATTCCACTTACTGCTGCACCTTGTAAGCAACATTGGGGCACAAAGCCTGGTGATTTTAATCACTCAGTAGATTGAAGTCTGTTGATCCAGATGTAGCAGTCATTATCATTATATGTACATGGACAAACTGTAATCAGAGTAATCATTTATATGAACTACAGGTGGGGAAATTGATGGTATTGCAACTCACAGGAATGTGTATTGTCAATTACAGCTACTCTGGAATTTCTCAGTCTTGTTTTTTCTATAACAAAGAAAAATTCCCAGCCCAACTACCAACCAGCCTGCAACCAACCATATTGTCCTGTCTAATAGTTCTCGTTAAAAACAGTGGTTTAGTTTGCACACATTTGCAAATACATGCATAAGCTACAGAACCTCTTCACGTCCCCCAGTATTTTCTGCAGTTCTAACTTTATAAATTTTGAGAGCATCCAGAAAATACTGGGGTTCTGTGAAGAGGCTTTGCAGCTTACACATGTATTTTCAAATGTGTGCAAACAAAACCCGTTTTAACGTGAATTGTTAGACAGGATAATTTGGTTGGTTGCAGGCTGGTCAGTAGGTTGAGCTGGGAATTTTTTTATGTTGTTGTTTGACATTCGTTTCTCTTCGATGTGCTCCTTGTTGCAATTGTCAGTTATAGATTGGAGCAGTAGCCGTTTGCTTGTACTGTTGGTATATTGGTGAGGGGTACACTGGACACCTTGGCTGCCATTGTACTATACCCTGGGTGTCCAGTGCGACCATGTGCCTTTAAGGAGAGGTGGGAGGCTTACCTGCCCTCAGTCTATCCATTATTATGCATGTGCTTCTACTATGGAGGATCTCAAAATTTATAAAGTTAGGACTGCAGAAAATACTGCAGTACCGTGAAGAGGCCCTGCAGCTTACGCATGTATTTGCAAATGTGTACAAACTAAACCACTGTTTTTAATGTGAACTGTTAGATAGGAGAATTTGGTTGGTTGCAGGCTGGTTGGTAAGTTGAGCTGGGAATCTTTCTTTGTTGTTTGACATGTGTCGCCCTTCCGTTTGCTTCTTTCTGCAAAGACCAGTTATAGGTTGGGTAGTTGTTGTTTGTTTGTACTGTTGTTTTTTCTATAGAAAGTATATATTCCATGCCTACTTACCGTGGAGGTGAGAGGTGAAGCTATGCTGACTACCATCATCCAAACATGTGCAAGCAAAAATACTTGCATGTGATTGGGTAAATAATCTGTTTACTTTGCAAGGGGATTTGCCCCAAAGTTTAGTGAATGTGGTGACATTTCACACAATCAAGTGCAACACAATTGGATGATGGAAGCTGGAAGATCTTCACCTCATTCACTAAGTTCAGGCGATAATTCCCTGGCAAAGTGAACAGTTGATTTGTCTTTAGTAAATCAACCCCTTGGTGTCCACACTTATTTTGCTGGATAACTTTGCTCTGTATTTCTTCTCTATTGATAAACTTCTAAGGAAGGAAACTGGAAAGGAAGATCATCTCACGCACTAATGTAGCTTGGTGGTCTAGGGAAAAACATTGGTACTTATTTACCCATGTATTTGAAATATGTTGTCTGCCAGTAATCCTTTGGAATCAAATCTACACCAAAACAACAGTTATAATATCATGGAGAACTGGGACTTTGTTTGCTTAGGGGCAAAAGCAACATTCTCAACATTTAGCTGGTTCCTGTTACTAAAGAAGGTACATCACTAAGGACAAGGATCAGGGGTAGTGCATAGTCTTTGCACCAGGGCAGGTACAAGAGCCAATAATTTGATGGAATGGATAACACAGTCGCCTGTACCTCATTTAAAAGGAATTGTCCCTCTTTTAAAACCAAATCCCTCTGACCCTCATGTAGCCTTACTTGTCCCTATTTTTAGTCTGATGTATACATCCTCAATACAAATGTACTAAATTACTACTAAAAGTATTATGGTGCACCAAAATTTTTATCCAGCCGCTATGTTACTGTATTTAATATTTTGAAAAAACAAAATAAAGGAAAAAATAGAGGTCATAAAAAGCACTTGTAGGGTTTAGGCAACCATTTTCTGCATATTAGATATTTGAGTTCCATAATTGAAGCCATGGTATGGACATATAATTTTACTACATTCTGTGTGCTTTTTTGTGCACATTTTTCATAATAAATACACCCCTTTGTATAAAGTAATGCATGGAAATATGAAGCAAACACTTCCCTAACTCCAGGTTTACAACTAGTCATCCGTTTTTAATGTGCATTGTATGCACATTTTTATGTATTTTCCTTTACTGGTGTGAGCCAGGCCACGTTCCTACTTGCATTGAGCCTTTTGTCTCATCACACTGTTTCAGGCTCTATTATGAAGGCTTAGTGCCCTTTTTTGACACCTATGGTGGAGATTTACTAAAAAATGGAGCACTCAGAATCTGGTGCAACTGTGCATGTGGGCCAATCAGCTTCCAACTTCAGCTTGTTCAATTAAGCTTTGGCAATAAAACCTGAATGCTGATTGGTTCTTATGCAGAGCCGCAACACGTTTTGTAAGCTCCAGTTTTACTAAATAACCCCCTATGTGTATCAAGCCTGGCAGTGCAGAAAAGTGATTTTAAAAATCAGGAAATAATCTAATTAAAGTATTCAGTTAACCGGCACATTAAATATTTAGTCTAGCCCTATATGCATCTAAGCTACCTAACACTTCGCTGCAGCCAGGAGATCCCAGCAACAATATGTAAATAGGCTTCTACTATTACATCTGTCTATTCTGGCATGAATTCCGTTACACACATAATAAAGCAGTGAAAGGGTTAGAATTGCAAATTGTGCTTAAGCCAAAATGTTTCCACTTGTAAGTTGTGCCAATTCTGGGCACAGTGAGCGAAGATCGCTGTGCTGCTCAATTCTGTGGCAGGGGATCAATATGTGCAGCACACACACATTGCTACAGGCAGCAGGGCCTAATGAAGCTGCTGCTACATTCTCACCAGCCTGTTACCAGAAACATAATTGAGAAAGTCACAGAGAGATGAAGTGGAAAGAGAGAGATTAACGTGAGGAAGAAGCCGAGTGGCAGCTGATGCTGTGTTTGTGGGTGAATGTAGCTGCTTCCAAGCGGCAAAATTCACCAGAGGTGGAGCTATGGCTCTGTCATGGCATCCCATAAGCCTCGGCCCTTGGCACACATCTCCTTTTATACTTCATATCCTGATAATATAATAAGACCTTTTGACTTGCATTACCCTCTCTATGCTGATGGCACTTAAATTACTTTAGCTCTTGTCTTTCCTTCTCTCATGCTATTAACTGCCTTGGCTTTATCTTCATTTAAATGTACATTGCTCTCGATGTAATTTACTCTGAAGAAAGTTACTTTTGTATTATATTTTAAAAGTAAAGGTTTTAACAAAATATAGAATTCCATTTAAGCTTATCAGTGGCCAGTAATAAGGACACCCATTGTTGGACATTGGTTACAAAGAACTGATATATATTTTTTAGACACCAGGACAAGTTCCCATCACTTATTCACACATACTGTTAGCTTGTTTGGTGTTCTTTTTTCCTTCTGGGCATTAGAATCTGAGGTAGTACTCTAGGTTAGAGGATGATGTCAGTCTACCCAGCCAAGGGAGGACTGGGGACCTTTGACCTGAATGGAGAACACCACCAACTAGCACTTCCTGTAAAGACGGTCCAGTGTATTCTAATTCGAAAAGACCAGTGCCTGTGTAAGCACGTTTTTGCAAGTTCTCGCTCGGCTCTGGCATTGATGAAAACAGCCTATTTAAGTAGGATTGTGACATGGATAGTCTGTTGAGTGGTCTGTATCTAGTTATGGATTTACCTGTGGCTTAAACTGCCACCTTTGTCCTGTCTTTAGATTCTTGTCTACCCTTTGTGATCCCAGCCTGTGCTTTGGACTCTGTATTCTGCCTGCTGGTTAGGTACCTCACTGCCCAGTTGTTAACTGACTTTGACCTATATCTTGACACTACCTTATGTTCTTCTCGTACTTCACTGCCCAGCTGTTGCTAAGCTTGACCTGTATCCTGCTGTCCCTGCCTTCTGAATCGGTACTTCACTGCTCAGCTGTTGATGACCTTAAGCTTAAATCCTGGCTTCATTGCTGTTTACTGATTGAGTGCTGCCATGTTTCTCCCTCTGGTCCTTACCTGGTGGTCCATTGTCACCTGTGCCTCGAATCCAACAGCTGGCACTGCCTGCAACATTGGCCCTCGTGCCATTCTGTGTCCTCACATCTGTCGCCACTAGCAGGGGTGTTGGATGAGAGGTACAAAAGAAGCCCCCTCTTCAACTCAATCTTCACCAGGTACATGACACATTTAGGCAAAGAAAAGTGAAGTTGAAAGATTTCCCTCCACCAGACTGTGCCCTGAATGGAGAGCAGTTAGCTATTTAATGCCCAGCATGAGTCACAGATTGTGGGTGACACTTTGCTGCTTAGCTGTTGATGACCTTGGGCTTTTATTCCACCTTCATTGCTGTTTACTGATCAGGTGCTGTTGTGTTTCTGCCTTAGATCTTTGCACTGTGGTCCATAGTCACCTGTGCCTTGAATTCAACAGCTGGAGCTGCCTGCAACATCAGCCCTTGTGCCATTCTGTGTTCTCACATCTCTTGTCAAGAGGTACAAGGGAAGCCCTCTCTTCAGCTCAATCTCCACCAAGTACATGACACTTTATTAATACTCACACATCATTTCTCCTTTGTACTCAGTGCATTGAATAAAGGTGAAGAGGGGGAATAGGCAGACTGGTCATTATTCTTATTATAATGTGTTGCACACGTTAGATAATATGAAACCTTATCTAAGAAAGATGCAAGGAAATTTTTTTTTTGAGTGGTAGCCCCATCTTCCTTGAAGCCTTGCCAGTCTAGTCCCTGGCCTATATTGCTTTTCTGCAAATCTGGACCCGTATATGTACACAGGGCAATCACAGTGCTGAATGAAAACAAAAACATTATATTACTATTTTTTAAAAAATCTTTTCGAATTGGCATCTGACTATTTCTTGAAAACAATTCTTTTCATAAAGCTTAACTACAGTCAACATTTTTGTTATTTTAGGTATAACCTTTCCCAGAAAAAAATTTGTTTTTGTGCTTGTCTGTGTCCTCTGAAGTAGTGATGGCAAATTTCCCTAATAAGGACATAGTAGGTAATAAAAATCTGACAGATGTTCTAACCCTTCCCTGCTGCATCTAAAATGAAACAAACCTATTGGCTAGAGTTGGAATTTAATTTAAAAGCTTTTAAATTAATTTCACAAAGAAAATAAGTGCTGATGTCATGGTCACTACTGTATCTTTGAATATGTATGTAAAGCGCTGCGTAAATTGACTGAGATATATAAGTACCTGAAATAAATAAATGAATAATGCAGGCCAGCAGGTAGAACAATAGAGCACAGCAGGGGATCAGGAATTTGGCTCTGGAAGGCTTGGGTATTTAGTGAGTGTTGTCACTAAGAATGAGCTTGGGTGTGTTCCGATGCATGTGGCTGTGGAATGGAGAATGCCTTGGCTGCAGATGGTGGGCCCATTACAGGTGACAGCTTCCTGGTGGCCTTGGCCACATGGGATTAGAAAAGCTTCTGAACATGCCCAAGCTCATCTCTGGTTATCACCCAATGAAAGGAAGTGTGTTTCTGGCAAGATCACAAGGTGAAAATATCAGGACAAGAAGTATAACTAATTTAAACCAGCACATCTAAGGACTGGTAAGCTCCAATATAATACATTATTGTTTTTGATTTTAGATACTTTATATATCATAGGGTTTGCGGCCTAGCATCACTTACCGCAAAACAGATATCACTATATGTACCCATATCTATTACAGCATCTTGGTATCTCTAAGTATACATACTGTATACGCTTTTCTAGTTTTCAACTAAGATCTTGGTATCATCTTTTGTATCCAAAACCCTATTTGCTACACATCTGTCTTCTTTTAGGTATATGCAAAGAATTTACCAACCAAAGGGTAAATTTATATTTATTTAAATATAGGTTAGAATCTAAACAGTAATTACACATAGACAAAGTATTGATGGCTTGTCTGTTGTTGTCTACCCAAATTAAGGGTGGTGTGTATGAAGATTAAATAGAGGAATAGAAAGTATGTGTTGTCTACCTAAAAATCTAAAATATTCCTCTCTTTCCAATAAAAAGTTGAGAGATAGGCACTGCATTAATAAATAAGCTACAATGGAAGTGAACAAATGAATGTATTTATCTTCATTATTGGTTGTCTACCACACGCTAGAATGGTCAATAATAATTTGCTACTAGCCTTACATGCTGCAAAAACTGCATTGAATCTTAGAACAGAAATAAGCGGATGGAGGTGTAAGAAGACCTTGTTTTGCTGGAGATCCTTTGCTCTTTTCACATCCAGCCACTGAACCAGCTGAAGCAATGCTGATTAACTGGGGAGAGGATTCTGCTGTGTCAGGTGCCCAGGGCATTCTGGGAATCATTCTGTCAACGGCATATCTTTCTAGCACACTTTAGATGCATCACTAAACCTGACATGAACTCGGGCTCTGAGGAATTTAATGCACAGATATCTAAAATGTGCCTCCCCCTAGGGTGATATGTGTAAAAAAATTCAGTATCCAACATTAACATGGCAATAAATATTTTACACTAGAATTGTCTAATAACACAATAGTTATGCGTATTCAGCTGCTATAACTTTTTATATGCGTGATAACGAAAGTGAAACAAATTTTTAAATCTAACTTTGTGCAAAGACCAACAGCCCTAAAAATGTGTTGCGTTTTCTTAAGGAGCTGATAGACTCAAGTAAGAAAAAAAAACCTGTCTACTTGGTAGGGAGTAAAGCTGGTGATACGCCAGTAGAATTTGTTGGAGCATTCTTTCTTCCCATAATTGAGTCAACTTATTTGGATGGAAAGCCCATAAACCTTTGTCCAGATCTGCTATTTGAATAAATCCCAGATGTATTAAACAGGTTTCTTTTATGCCTAGAACATATGCATCACAATATATATGATTTTTCCTAAATGAAAACTACATCAACAATTAGAACTTTGTTACATCTCCATCAAACTTAGTCATCATTCGGGTTGAAAATGAATGTCAAATTGACCCCAGTAACCATTAGGAAATCAAAGGAGCATTCTGAAAAATGCAAATTTTATATTCTAAATTTGAAATTCTACTGGTGTATGGCCAGCTTTAGGTCAATTCACTGGCATTTATTCAATACACTGGGCTACTAAGTAAACATTGTTACTGGTAATCTGGTCTCTTGTTGCTCTTGGCATGAACTTGGGTTCGGTCCCAAGTTCGGTCCCCGAAGGAAATTTATAGTGCAGGTGCCAAAAAGCTTTGTTTCAGGCCATTGCCCGCCCTACAGCTGCACATCAACAATGGCAGGCCATACATGTGTAACACCCTCCAGGTTAGCTAGAGTTTGTTGTTTTTCTAGATAGAGGCTGAGTTGCAGCCTGGCATGAGTCAGCCTGGGAGTGAGGCAGGAGTTCACCTCAGGACAGGCTGGAAGGCTATAACAGGTCAGGGCTTCTGGAGCCTTCCCTCTTCTCCAGAAACTGAATAACTTTTTGGAAGAGAGGTGGAGGAGAGGAGGTGGCCCAGATCTGCATGTTTTGGGGCCTTGGCCAGTCCCCTGGCAGGAGGGTGGGCATGGTGACCAGGGCAACCCTCAAATGTGGCAGAGCCTTGAGGGAGGTGTGCAGTGTTGGGTGGAAGATGGATTGAAGAAGGCTGGAGTGTGGAGCCTGGGAGGGGGCCCACCTACAGGCAGGTCATTGGAGAAGGGGATCTCCACTGCCTCAATGTCTCCTGGAGAGGACAGCCCATGTAGCAGGGAAGGAGCCAGCCCAGTGTAAGGCCTGAAGACAGCCAGCAACCCACTAAGCTAACAGGAGAGGACAGTACAAGTACTCCTACACCCCCTGGGCCAAATAAGGGGATAGGGCCGTCAGGTGGAAGACCCAACTAGCTTCTCATCTGGGACTGTTCTAAATTGACAGCTCTTGCCCCCCCCTTCCCAACCAGGGATACCCTCAAGCAGTTGGGTGAATAGAAGGAATCATCCAGGGTCTGAGCAGGTACACTAGAAAGCCTTTAGTTCTCTTAAAGGAGAGACTGTTGCTATCTGCAATTTTGTATATAGTTGCTAAGAAGTCGTCCTCAAGTTGTACGGCATTCCATATAGCCCTAGACCCCATCCAAGTTTAACTCCTTAAAAAAAACTACAAAACCAAGCTCAAGGACTGTTTACTGACTCCAGTGTGTAGAGTGTGGAAAATGCATGTAACCTGGCCATGCAGAGCATAAGGGGACCCAAACCAAATCCAGCAGCCCTTACGAGGGTAGTGCTACACATGATTAATTTTTTCCCATTCAACCACTGAGTTTACCAAAAAAAACCCCAAAAAACAATGAACCTAGTACCCAGTCCAATCACTCCTGCTAATCTTTTGTATTCTGCTGGTGGGGAGCCTTCCCCACTGGCAGAATACAATGATAAGTGTTCCTTGACTGATTGTGCACAAGTCAATTGATAGACTGACTTATGTACAACCAGCCAGCCCATACATGGATTAAAATGTGGCTAAACTGGCCGAATTTCAATCCATGTATGGCCGGCTAAAGGAGCAAGGAAGCTTGTGACCTAATATAACTATGACCTAATATCACTATGCGACCATAAGTAGCTCATCCCTACTGCTAAGCCTGAATGCAAGCCAGATCTATCTATCTATCTATCTATCTATCTATCTATCTATCTATCTATCTATCTATCTGTCTATCTATCTATGCAAGTATGAATTTACTAAAAACGATTTTATTTATTTTTTCAACTGTCTAGCAAACATGATTGAATCTCTTTTACGGAGTGAGCAGATTAATGATCTTGTGGTGTGATCTTGTGATCATTGTGGTGCTGCTCCATCGTTGACTAATCATAGGATGGGTTTGGTCCCAAAATCAACTGTAGTGTACTGTAGTATACAGACCTTTCTCAGGAAGTACAGGACAGGGCTATTCTCTTGTCAGGGGTACCTTAATAGCAAGACTGGTTGAACCAAATGTTAAACCTTTCCTAAACAATTCCTATATATTTCTATGTATTTAATCTTAAAAGTCCTAATCATCTTCTTAATAATCTTTTTAACAACATCTTAACATAAAGCCAGCTGATGAAAAAAAAACCCAGAAAGAAAATGGAAAATACCCCCACCCCAGCCTACACATCCTCCCTCTTTCTCTTTCTCACTCTATATATGTACATAAATGGTTCAAACACTGTTATCTGAAGATGTTCCCATATTCCTGTGCCCATAAACATCGCTAAACAAATTCAAGAATGGTTTTGTGAACCTGAACATCCCTGAACCAGTACAGGAAGTTATAAAGCACATAGTGTGAAATAGATTTCCACTTGCTTTGTTTTTTCTACACACAACTCGGGACTTGTATAGTAAGAACTGAAGCAGTTCTAAAGGCAAAGAATCCTTCTTATCCTTTAATTGGTCTTAGATGTTGATATCTTGTTAGGTTTTAAAGTGGAACTTTGCTTTTTTAAACACCATTGACTATTTTTAATCCTTTTGCTCTTAGTAGTAGATTGGAAGGTATATTATACTGTATTTACTTGTTTTAATTTTTTTTTACATTTCTACAATTACTTCTTGGGTTTCCAGGCCTAGTCCTAGGGGGGTTTCTCGGCTGAGCTCACCCTCCTGCCTGCATGCCTGAGTTAATGGCAGCTAGATTCCAGGAAGTAAATGCTACATGAATCATTTTCCCTTACTCAAGATGGCCACAGCCAGAAGTGCTAGGGAGAGTTTTTCAAACTGATTTCTCAGTAAAATATGGCATGTAGACATGGATGGATGGGGGAGTTTGCGTTAAATAGTAAAAATGTATTAAATATTGTTTTTGGGTTGTGGTGCTCAGATACAGTTTAGATCCGCTTTAATGTTACTTTGTCTACTCCTCTATGTATACGATCATAGCCAGCAATCTATTTATGTGACAGAGACCCCTTGACATTTTTGGGGATAGGGAATTCTCAGCCCTTTCTGAAAATGTTATTAGACAAATTAATGTTGAAAATTCTGCTATGTAGAAAAACATAATTAGATAATTATAATTATATAAATGCAAAAATCTGTATATGCCCCTTACTAGTGATGCAAACCTGGGACTCCCTATTATTGATTCTATACAGGATTTACTCTATATAGCACCAAGAACAACAGTGTTCTTAATGCTTTACAATCCAAAGACAAGATGTTTAGGAGGGCCCTGCTCGTGGGAGCTTACAATCTAAAAGAGAGAAACAAGTGACATAGAAGGTAATAACTGTGTGAGGGATTCAATGTTTTTTTGTTTTTGTTTTTTTTTAAATATACTTTATTTTATATAAAATATTTAAAAAGCAAAGTACTTAACCACTTCAATATAGGGCACTTTCACCCCCTCCTGCCCAGGCCAATTTTTAGCACTATCGCATTTTGAATGACAATTGCATGCAACACAGTACCCAAACTAAATTTTTATAATTTTGTTCACACAAATAGCGTTTTGTTTTGGTGGTATTTGACCGCTACAAATAAATAATTGTTCTTCATAAAGGTAGGCCAAAATGTTTACTACTACATTACTTTGGTGAAAACAACCCAAACCAATGTATATTGTTTAGTCTGTATGAAAGGTATAGAGTCTGCAAAGTATTGTATATATCTGAAAATAGATTAATCCTGCTGTTCTGGGGGCCTAACTTCTTGAGGCCCAAAAATGTCAGGACAGTACAGATATCTCCCACATTACTCCTTTTTGGAAAGTAGACAGTCTGAGGAATTTAGTGAGAGGCATGGCAAGTTTTTTGAAGTTGTCATTTTTTTGTCATAATTTTGTGGAAAATTAAGAAATGTAAAACAATTATTTCACAATTTTTTTTCCACGTACTATCACCAGTGCAGTACAGAATCATCATATAACTGGTGTGGCAGTGATCAATTATTTTTTTAATTACATTTTTTCTTTTTATTTTAATGTAACATTGTACTAATCTGGGGAAGTGATCAGTATTTTTTGTACACACTATGATGCTTATAGCAATTAATTTAATTGCTATAAGCAAGCATTATACTTGTTATTTTTCACTTTTGTTCTTAAACATACTGTCACCAGTACAGCATTATCATATAACTGGTGTGGCGGTGATCAAGGACATTGACTGGTGACAGTACAAAAAAAATATATTTTTCAACTTTTTAAAAAAATGTTTAGTTTTTATTATCTTTTTTTATGATTTTCTTTATAACACACTGTGACCAGAGTAATAAAATGTTACTATAGTAACATTGTACTACTCTGGGAAAGTGATCTGTATTTGTTTTTTAACACATTATGATTGCTTATAGCAATGAATTTCATTGCTATAAACAAGCATTTTACTGACTTAAATTGATGCAATCAGTTTGTTTTGATGTGGTTAGCTGTGATAGGCCACAGCTAATCACATGATACAGAGTGCTTGTGATTGGTCTGTACCATGTGATCACTGTGATCAATCACAGCTAGCAACACAACTGTATACAATGAATGGTATGAAAGGAAACCATCCATTATTTACAATTGTCATGTGACCTGTTGTGTTTGATCACTGAGTGATGATAGGCCACAGCTAATCACATGATACAGAGTGGTTGTGATTGGTCTGTACCATGTGATCACTGTGATCAATCACAGCTAGCAACACAATTGTATACAATGGATGATATGAAAGGAAGCCATCCATTATTTACAATTGTCATGTGACCTGTTGTGTTTGATCACTGAGTGGCCCCTAAGGTACCACTGGAATACTTAGTGGTGCAATGTCAGATGTGCAGTGTCAGAGTTAGACCTGAGTTAGTTTTCAAAACATGTGGAGAGCACTATTGGTTTTATTCCTTTTGCATGAGTACATGTCACACGGAGAGGAGGAAGTTGAACAGAAGCTACAGCCCATGTGTCGATGCCTGTGATTGTTACTGGGAGCCAAGAACTAGATGGAGCATAGCCCTCAGGGGGCAAAAGTGTGTTTGACCTTGATTATTGATTAAGGTCCAGTTCAGGAGCAGTTATGGTTCACAGGGTGTTATGCATGTGACATGTGGGTGATTTGTTGAAGTGAAGACTGTGATATCTGGAATTCACTGGTGGTTGGCCACATATACATATTTATGGACTTATTTTTGTTTCATCATTTGGGACTCATTTATTTAAGAAACTCTGTTCTATTCTAGTTGCTCTGCATAATTTTTTGTATCATGAATTAGACCTCTGTCCCGCATGTCCAACACAGCACCGCAACTAAAACAAACCATGCAACATTTCATGTACATAAACAGCCGGACGGGAGCAGTACAGGAGCGGAACACCGATTGCTGTACGAGACCTCTGTGTGAGGTCCCGATCATGTGATCACTGATTGACCAATCAGTGATCACATGAATAGTAGTAAGCAAGATGTCACTTCCTGACATCATTATTATTATTATTATTATTACTACGAGTTTATATAGCGCCAAAGGGTTTGCTCAGCGCTGTACAATAGGGGGGACAATACATGGCACAGTACAACAACAACAAACAACGTACGAGGGGTAAGAGGGCCCTACTCTTACGAGCTTACAATCTAGGAGGGAGGGGGTAAAGGTACAGTAGGAAGTGGCTGAGGGGGATGAAGTGGTGGGAGGAATGAGGGAGGATGGCCGTTAGGTGAGGGTGGGGTAGGCTTCCCTGAAGAGATGGGTTTTGAGGGAGCGCCTGAATGTGAATAGGGAAGGCGACAGTCTGATGGATTGGGGCAGTGAGTTCCAGAGGATGGGGGAGGACCTGGAGAAGTCCTGCAGTCGTGCATGGGAGGAGGAGACCAGGGAGCAGGATAGAAGGAGGTCCTGTGAGGAGCGAAGGGTACGGGTAGGGTGGTACTTGGTGATCAGGTTGGTGAGGTAGTCAGGGGCAGTGTTGTGAACGGCTTTGTAGGTCAGGGTTAGGAGTTTAAATTTGATGCGTTGGGCAATCGGGAGCCAGTGGAGGGAGAGGCAGAGGGGGGTGGCAGAGGTGGAGCGGGTGGTGAGGTGGATGAGTCTGGCAGATGAGTTCAGGATGGTCTGGAGCGGGGAGAGCCTGCACTTGGGTAGGCCAGTGAGGAGGGAGTTGCAGTAGTCAAGGCGTGAGATGATGAGGGATCATCTCACTCATATCATTGCTTACTACTTGTGAAATCTATGAATGATCACAGAGGTCACATGGTACAAGGCTATTCACAACAGCCTTGTACCATGTGACAAGCTGTGACCAATCACAGCTCTCACAGTATTTCTCAATGGCTGCAAGAATGCAGCCAGAGAGAAGGAGAAATGATTGCTTTTACAGCCTTTATGGGTGTAAAAGCAATCAATGTAAAAAAAAAAAAATCTTCATCACGCCGCACAAGTAGTACAGTGTCACTATGATGACACCGTACTGCTAGGGTGACAGTTTGTTAAAAAAAAAACATAAATAATAATATAAAAAATATAAAATATAAATGTAAAAAAACATTTTGAAAAATAATAATTTTTGGTTATAAACTAATTTGGGTTTTTTTTTTTTACTAAAAAGATAGTTGAATACATTGTGGCCAAGATTTACGAAGAAAGATTATTTATTTGCCAAATTTTATAAGAAAAACGCTTTTTTTTCAAAATGTTTGGACTTTTTCATTTATATAGCAAAAAAATAAAAATCCCAGTGGCGAATAAATACCACCAAAATAAAGTTTTATCTGTCTCAAAAAATTGCTAAAAAATTCATATGGGTATAGTGTTGCATGACCGCTCAATTGTCATTCAAAGTATGAAAGCACTGAAAGCTGAATATTGGCCTGGACAGGAAGGGGGTGAAAGTGTCCGGACTGGAAGTGGTTAAAGTCTATAAGGTTCTAAAGTTCAGTTGTGGGATAGGTTTTCCTGAAAGGAATCATATAGTGGAGGACAGAGTAGGAGGCAGCTGGACAGATTGGGGTAGGAGCAGACTGACAACTCATGGGGCCCCCGAGCAATAGGGGATCATGGGGCCCCTGTGTCCTTGCCCAAACTCAAAAAAGCCTATAAAAAAGGTACCAGGGGCATCTCATTGGGCCCCCTACTGACCCCGGGCCCTCGGGCAGTGCCCGAGTTTCCAAATGGTCAGTCCGCCCCTGGGTAGGGGGTTCCAGAGGATGTGAGACTGTAGGCTAGCATGGGAGGAAATGTTATTAACAGTTATTTTTTTATTAAAATAAAAAAGGATTTTGTAATTAGCTGCTCTGGGCACTGATAATGCACAGATCGCTCTCTTACCTCCTTTTTTCAATCCCCTGCTGGTGTGCTCCACTCCTGTTCTTCTCCAGGTGCCCCCTCTGCAAGAAAGGTGGTAAGGGGACATCCAGGTGGGTGAGCTAGGCTGTGTACATCCATAGACACTTCCACTCCCCCGCTCCCTATGCTCCCACTGCTCTCAGTGTCTCCTGTGAGATCAGGACACGAGAGGATCAGTGCTGCAGCAAAAACAGCACTGGATCGGTGGCTTGGTCAGGTAAGTGTTTGGGGATGGAGTTGTGTAGATTAGTTAGTGATGGGGGATTACCTTAATGCAGAGACTGCATTGAGGTAAAAAAAAAATTCAAATACATTCTGAGTTTAGGATCAATTTAAGGGAGCATTCTACTGTATGTGTTTATGCCTCTAATCAATCAGTCCCCCCCCCCCAATCCAACATCCCATCTCCACTGTACTGCCCTGTACGATTGCTTGTAATGAGTTGGAGTTTCTTCTGAGGAAGGTTACAAGACAAAGAATGACTGGTTAAAGGCTGCACGCTGCACCCAGGGGCACTGTAATAACCCTGCTCTCTCTGGCAGGGACCATGGGAAATCTATATAAAACACAAGTTATGGAGTGCAGTCTAATAAGCACAGTAATGTTTACGGATAGCAACAGTTCACTAAATAATTTTACTTGTTGCCTGGAGCTGCTCTTTAATAAGATTCCAATTTTTACAATTAAGGCTCCACATCTTGCCTTTGTGGAAGGGGCCTGGTGTTTTCCTAAGAAACCTACTTGACCCACAGGTCAATAAATACATTGATTAACATAAGGCGCAGGTGGCTTTCAATAAATTGCTTACCCACTCTTTTTGCACCTTTGCACAAGTGTGGTTCTAGGCAGATAGAAATGATCATTAGCATTTGTCTTTATTGTAGCTTCCAGTAATCCCCTGAAAAGAGGGCTGAGCATGGGGAGGAAGGTGCAACTCTGTGAACCAATCTGGCGCTAGTATGTTACTTAGGGTTGCCACCTCATCCCTTTAAACCCGAACACATATTAATTACACAGGTTCTGTGGCTGATTAAGGTGGTAATTAAACTCACTTAGTGATTTTTTTACATTGTTATTGCTTACAGTGATCATCATTGTTATAAGCAATTAGTTTAATAGTTGGTTCTCCATTCATGACAGCTTGCTTACTGTTGTGATTGAATACAGCTAAGGTACTGCCAGGTACCATGTGATAGCTGTGGGCCAATTATAGCATCACAACAGTAAGCAAGCTATTCTTCAATAAAAGCCATTCATGGCAGTTTGCTTACATAATATCATGTGATTGCTAAGATTGATACCGAGCACCAAGATCCGCTGTGTCCAGTGGACACAATAATCATGGAATTGCGCCACTGCGTGCCACAGTTGGCGCACTAGTGCGCATGTGCTAGGTGATGTATGGGTATTTGCCCAGCCCAGCTGTGCCACCTGCCCACAGTAAGTGTACAGTGGGCCGGCAGCAAGTGATTAAAGCAAAACGTCATCCAAATATAAAAAGATAAAAAAGAATAACCCTTTAAAAGATAAAATATCAAAGCCAGCTTTTGCTGCAATATTCATCTTCTATCCAGAGAGTTCCATGCAGTTTTTCCTCCCACTAGATGCCCTCAGTCTGATGGCCATCATCATTCAATCCACTTCCATTTAGCCCAGGTTGCCCTGGATTAGAGTTGCCACCTCATCCCTTTAAACCTGAACACATATTAATTACACAGGTTCTGTAGCTGATTAAGGTGGTAATTAAACTCATTTAGTGCCTTGTGTGCATTAACTTAGCCTCAGAACCTGTGTAGTTAATATGTGTTCGGATTTAAAGGGATGAGGTGGCAACCCTACCCTGGATCCACCCCAGCCCGTGACTGGACAGTGAAAGGAGAAGCAGCCCAGTGATAAGCTCATCTCTCTGTCACTCTGCTTTCTCTCCCTATCAGCATGCTTCTTGTCAGCACAAAAATTAATTGGCTCCTTGTGCTAAATTTCCTTGGAACCTGTGGAATTAATATGTGTTCAGTTTTAAAGGGATAAGATGGCAACCCTAATATTAATGTCAGTCTAACAGCACTTTCCTTACAACTTCCTGGAGGGGCCTAGGCATATCAGTGTTGGAATGTTTAAAGAGAATGTATAGAATACATAGTGGTTTTGTATTTTTTTGTATATTATTTTACTATGTCCAGAACTAAAAGTATATATACTGTATGTAAAACCTTTTTTTATTGCTTTTTAGTGAAGTAAGCATGATATATTGCACATGAATATGTCATATTTACCATTTGCAGGACTAGGGGTGTGATGACTTAAAGCAGAGCTTGCGCTCCATGCAAGGTCCACTTATTAAACGTGCCCTTCTTCCTCCTTGTTAGAACACTGCAAAAAAGTGTAAGGGGGAAAAAGTTTGATATTATACTTATCTTTCTCAGTAGTGCAGGGGGTGAAAGTATTCTCCTGCCGATGAATTTCCAGGGAATAGTGAGTACTCGAAGTCATATTGCTGATAGCAGATTACTCTGCATTCCCAAGATCTCACTTGGAGGAACATGGCATCACCCCTTGAAATACAGAGGAAAGGTAAGAATGATAGCCAATATTTTTTCCTTATTGGTAATTTTTTACACATTATTCCTCCTTTAGCATTGGGGAAGGAAACCCATTTTAAAAGCAGACCTTTAACTTTAGATAATAAGCCCTCTGTAATCATTTCTGCTGAGGCATTTACTGGTATGCTGTGAATAATCTTTACAACCTGATCTCCCGATGTTCAGTAAAATATTTTTTTTACTATTAGCAGCCAGCAAGTGCATGACTAGGGACTGATGACTTAAAAGGGACCCTATGCTTAATGAAAGCTCCATTTTTTAAAATGTGCCTCTCCTCTCCCTTACTGGAACACTGCATAAAACTGTAAAAAAAATAAGCCGTAGGAAGAAAAACTTAATATTGTACTTACCAACCCCAACTTCCATATTGCTTAGAGCAAAGTCATTATCCTGTTGATCATTAGAAGTTGCTGCAGCACCGTGCTGAGAGCATCTCCTCTAGAGTACTCTGCATTCCTGAGATCTCGCTGGGGGGAGCATGTCATCACCACCTGCATTAGAGAGGAAAGGTAAAAATAATATCTAATATTTTCTCCCCTATAGGTGATTTTTTAAATTTTACCCTGAATTTTAGCAGGGGGACAGGGAACTTATTTAAAAGGCAGACCCTAAATTTTAGGTGCGAAGTCCGCTTTAATATTTTCGGCTAAGGCATTTACTGGTATGCTGTGAGTAGCCTTTATAACTTGATCTCCTGCTGTTCCGTAAAATAAAATTAGCTAAAAGCAGGGGCGGACTGACCATTTGGAAACTCGGGCAGTGCCCGAGGGCCCGGGGTCAGTAGGGGGCCCCATGAGATGCCCCTGGTACCTTTTTCATAGGCTTTTTTGAGTTTGGGCAAGGACACAGGGGCTCCATGATCCCCTATTGCCCGGGGGCCCCATGAGTTGTCAGTCTGCCCCTGGCTAAAAGCATCTTTGTTTCCCTTTAAGTGCACAGACTAGAGACCATGTAGCATCTATACTTTATGCATTCACAAACTAATTTTGTTTAGTCAGTTTAAAGCGGTATTAAACCCAAAACCGAAAATGTATTATATTGCAGCTTACCAATCATTAGATGTGATGCCTTTCTTTCTTTTCTTTGGCCTCCTTCTGGCCAGCAACACATCTCCTGTATTAGTTAGACACAGATCTGGAGGAATGAGCACAGGAGGCACAGAAGACAGCAGCATTGTCAGTCTCGGGAGGGAGGGGGGAGGGTATCATTAAATGTATTAGAGAATTTAAATATACTATGAAAACTGAAGCTAAACTCCAGCTGTTATTTTTATAATCAGTTAGAGCAAACAGTTTATTTCCTTTTGGGATAAAGTTTTTGCATGAATAAATAAAATCTGATAATTTTAATCACCCCTGTCAGTGTTGAGTGGTTTGTCTCATCCATGTAAGAAGAAAGCCTAAAAAAGAAAATGAATGCAGCCATCATATCTAAGAATTGGTAAGCTGCAATTAGGGCCAGCGCTACCGGTAGGTGAACTAGGCAGCCAGAAGCATCTGGTAAAAGTGATGAGTTGGCGGGAGAAGGGTGTGACAAGCCGGCCAGCTGCGGTGGCATGGATTGATGACAGTGCTGTCTGTTACAGAAATGACAGTGGGCGGGAGAAGGATGTTACTAGCTGGCAAGGCTGGACAACAGGGCTTGTTGTCACAAAAATGACAGCTGGCGGGAGCAGGATGACAGTGACAGCTGGCGGCTGCGGTGGCAGGAATGGACAACAGGGCTCTTTTTGACAGGAGCAGGAGTGATGCTGGCTGTGGGAGTGGGAGTACTACTGGTAGGGGTGGGAAGGAACACTGGAACAGCACTGCAAGAGTAGAGATGATGCACCAGCGAAGCTGTGTGTAGGAGCGGGAGTGATGCTTGCGGGGGTCGGGGGGAAATCTGAGGTAGCGCTAGGACACTGGGCGGTGGAGAGGGAATCTTGTTGGCTGGTGGATGGGAAGAGCATTTGGGGGAAAGGCTGTGGGTGGAGGGGGGCATTGAAAGGTGAGATACTGACAGACCAGAAGGATGTCTGAGTGTCGGCTATGCTAGCTGAGGTAGCATTGAGAAGTGAAATTGCTGCCACTGGGTTTAAACTTGACAGGTGGGTGTGGCTAAAGAGGTTGACATATGTGGGGGTGGGCTAAGTCCCTGTTTGGAGAATATAGCAAGGATAATATGGATATCTGGAAGGGGTATGTGACTTGATGAGGGACAGCTTGAACCGCATTGCAAGAGGAATTTTTTTGGGAGGGGAGGCGTAAGTAGCTGGCCTTGCCTACGGTCTAGCACTGGCCCTGGCTGCAATATAATAAATGTTTACTTTTGGGTTTAAAACAGCTTTAAAGGATAAGTTCACCTTTCTTAGCATGTTACACCCATATTCAGGGTGTAACATGTAACGTGATATGAAAGCGCTGTCCCCTGTTCCCCGCCAATCCCCCGCCTTGACAGCTAGCAGGGCCTCCCACCTCCACTAGCTGTCAAATTTTTAAAAAGTGACCATGCGGGACTCTGCCCACCCGGCCTCATCACTCCTCTGTGAATGAGAAACTACAAGTCCTGACGGTCTTAGCAGCTGTCGGCTTGTAGTCTTCAATGAACCACCACAACACTGTTGAGCTCTGTGGTAGTTCATTGATTCTTGCTGACAAGAGATTCTGGCGATCATAGAGATAGATTATCCCAAAATAATAAAAAAATGTATTTGATTCAAACCAAATAAGAAATATATGCATATATGTAGAGAAAACACACAATCAGGGCACTATAAAAAGGAGGCGGTGTGATAAAAGTCTATGGACATATATGAGTCCTTGACAGTTCTTACAGCCCTGAGGGTTAAATTGTGGCAGCCATCCTTAATGCCAACTCTGAATGTAGATAAAAAGGGAGAGAGAAGGAGGTGCCAGTGAAGTGTAGTGGTTAGTAATGCATTTTTTAGCATAGGATTAAAAACACTCATAAGAAGTAAAATAATATAAAGCTCATCTGTGGATGTGGGACCACTCCTCTCCGTCTTGCAGGTACCGCCGGTACTACACCTGGAACACCATGGGAATGGTCGGAAGCCGTGTGGACCGGTCATGCTCCTAGAACACCATGAGAATGGGGTTGAGATGGTCAGAAGCTGTGTAGACCAGGAAGAGACCTGTAGAAAGAGCTAGAGGCTCCAAGCACTGTAGCCTGTGTCAGTCTGTGTTCTACATCCAGCCCTCCGAATCTGCCGATGACATCACTTCCACCAGTGCTTTCCACACCGGTTTATGCGGTCTCTTCCTGGTCTACATGTCTTCTGACCATCTCAGCCCCACTCTCATGATGTTCTAGGAGCAAGACCGGTCCACACGGCTTCCGACCACCTCAGCCCATTCCCATGGTGTTCCAGGTATAGTATCGGCAGTATCTGCAGGACGGAGAGGAGTGGTCCCACATCCATCCACAGATGAGCTTTATATTTTTTAACTTCTTGTGAGTGTTTTTAATCCTATGCTAATAAATGCATTACTAACCACTGCACTTAGCTGGCGCCTCCTTCTCTCTCTCTTTTTGTCATTGATTCTTCCTGTCAGTATATCTGCTTGTCCATACTTCCCATACAGGCAAGCAGATACACTGACAGGTCTGCAGGAGACCTGCATGGCACCAGCGATCTGATAATCACTGGTGCAATGCTTTACAAGCTCCTGCAGCAAAAAATAATAAATGGACATTTTTTTACTTGCAAAAAAATTTGCATTTATTATTTTTTTTATCAAAAAATGAACTGATCCTTTAAGTTGTTTTAGGATATATTAGGCTAAAATAGCATTTGGCAGTAGTTGTGTATGTTATATCTGCAAATTCTGCATCTCTTCAACGTTTAGACGAATTCCTATAGCCTCAGGAAACAAGTGAGAGGCTAGAAGTCTTATGACAAGAATGGAGGTTCATGACACTTTGTTACACATGGGAAAAAATACATGCAGCCAAATCAGTCTGTTCCATACTTTAGTGGGTAATAACATTTCTATGTACATGGACTGGAGAAGGGAAGGGGGGGGGGGGGGTGTCTATTTTTGTTTATTTATTTATTTTAGCAGGAGTTATTTTTCTCCATTTACAGGGTGATTATTGGAAGTTACCTCTGCAAAAGTCTAATTTATCACCATAATCTTCCAGTGTATATACTTCTTAAACACCAATAAATGTCACCTATATACAATGCAATGATTTTTACAGATCGGTATTTTTATTGTATTGCATTGTTTACAGTGGTGTTCACTCTATGTACAGCCTATTTCGGTTCTATCTCAGAAAGAAAATACAGCCACCATTCCAGGTGCAGATCGATAGCCAAAAATGCCCCCAGTGGAGCTTACAAAAGTTGTGCGCAATAAAATTCAGCTTTTATAGAGCAATTTAGTTGGGTAGAAGTCATTGACCCTGTTAAGAATAACTATCCTGTGGGGAAAGGGTAAAAAAAACCTCCCCATTGCTTAAAGTAAAAATAAACAAGATACAGGATTTATATTTCAGGGTCACAGGGCAAACCCTGAGGGCGTCTGGGAACTGACACGCAGGATGCGTAGAGAGGAAACAAGCGAAGAGAATTATGGTGCCGGTTCTTAAGACTAGAGTAAAAGGGTCTGTCTGTGAATTGCATGCTTTATGTATCAAGTCACAGACAATTTGCATTGACACAGCCATGGAGTAAGTATTGGAATCTGCCATTATTAAAAAATGAGGTTGAGTGCAATATATAAACCTCCCTCTTAGATTGTAAGCTCCAAGGAGCAGGGCCCTCCTAACCCTCTTGTATTGAACTGTATTGTTGCTGTATTGTCTCCCGTTACATTGCAAAGCGCTGAGCAAACTGTTGGCGCTATATAAATCCTGTATAATAATAATAATATTTATATATAATGGTGCAGGTTTCTCAAGAAATGTACAAATTAAAGTAGATTGAGTTGATTGTAATTGGCTTCTGTAACCAAAAGAAAAATTCACAACTTTGTAATGAGGACCTACAGTATATACACACAGTATACATTATGGGAACGTGTGAAAAGCAGTAGTTGTCAATACACCCTCACTGAAGAATACCATAATGCAGATGCTGGGTTGTGTGCTTATTCATTTTAACCTCCTCGGCGGTATGATTCTTTCCGATTTTTTGTGCTGAAAGCGGTACCATTTTTTTGCATGGAAATATGTAGTTTTTTATTGTAGGCTGTAATTTTTAGGAATAACTCACTGAAATCTGTCCGAACAAGAGTCTATTAAACATCCCGGGTAGGATAAAATTTTAAACACAAAATCATAAATTATAATTTAATAGATAATCATAAAAAATAATAATATAATAATAATAAATTTAATTCAATAATATAATCAAACCAAAAACACTGAAATTTGAAATACAGAGGCAAATTCGCACATCGCTGAGCAAAGTCGCAAAATCGTTTTCAGTGCCTGATGACGACTTTCCCCACAAATCATTATCACTCAAGTCTGCAAGTGTTTCTGATTTACTATCGCTGTTCTAAAACCGCTTTTGACGTAAAGGGACGCTTTTTGGACGCCATGGACTTTTCTAAGTTTCCAGGCAGAAGAACATTCAAAATGCAGGCAGGGCACAGGACAAAGCAGTAGGGACAAAATATATGTGAAATGCATTGAAACAGCAATGACAGCAAAAATGACATTTTTTAAAAATTTCAAATTTCCGGCCGCTTCCGGCGCCCGTACGTCCCGACGTCACAGGGACCGGAACACGGAAGCCGGATGCCGGCATCGGCCGGAGGAGATGGCCGGGGACGCTGCAGGGGACACATCGCGGGAGCGAAGGACAAGATAAGTGCTGCAGGGACCCCCTGAGCAACGCCGCATGGTAAGCCCGAGTGTAGCTCGGGGTTACTGCTCTTGGTATAGAAATTTTACCCCGAGCTACACTTGAGATTACCGCTAAGGAGGTTAAATAGGTTGCTTTAACGCAATGTGCATTTAGTCCCTGTGCATAAGGTACTGGTGTTTAAGTGTAGGTGGAAGGTACTGGTGCCCCATCCTGCCCTATTGCCGGGAAGCCTGTAAAAGTCTAATAGAACCTAAGGCTGGCCATACATTATACAATTTTCTTGAGAATTTTGCTTTAGATTTACCAAAAACCATATAATACGAGGTCAAACCTAAGGCCTAAGGCTGGCCATACATTATACAATTTTCTTACAATTTTCGGTCCACTTTTTGCCCAATTTCCTTTAGATTTACCTTCAACTATGTAGTGCAAGGGCCTGCCTAATTGGATACAAGTGTTGTTTAGGTTTGAACTCATATTATATGGTTTTATGTAAATCTAAAGCAAAATTTTTAAGAAAATTGTATAATGTATGGCCAGCCTAAGTGCTGCTTAGTACACCTTCTAGTCCCATTCAGCCACAACAGCTGTCAGTCTCTCATAGGCTTTTATAGGCTTCTGGCAGTGGGGCAGGACAGTACACCCATACCTTCCACCTGCACTCAGACACCACAGCCTCATGCACTGGGGCTAAATGTGTAGTGTGCATGAGGTTTGAATGTGCATTTGTTAATATACTGCAACTCGAGCGTAAAGTGTAAGGCTGGCCATACATTATACAATTTTCTTGAGAATTTTGCTTTAGATTTACCAAAAACCATATAATATGAGGTCAAACCTAAACAACACTTTCAATTGTATCCAATCAGGCAGACCCTTGTGCTACATAGTTGAAGGAAAATCTAAAGGAAATTGGGCAGAAATTTAACAGAAAATTCTAAGAAAATTGTATAGTGTATGGCCAGTCTAACTAAGACCTGGTTTATTGTCCATTTTAACCTCTTGGCCTCTGGAAGGTTTTACCCCCTTCACGACCAGGGTATTTGTTTGCTATTCAGTACTGTGCTACTTTAACTGGCAATTGCTTGGTCATGCAACACTACCCAAATGAAATTGATATAATTTTTATCACACAAATAGAGTTTTCTTTTGGTGGTATTTAATCATCACTGGGTTTTTTATTTTTTTGTCCTATAAACAAAAATAGAACGAAAATGTTTTAAAAAAACAATATTTTTTTACTTTTTACTCTAAAACATAATCAATAAAATATAAAAAATACATTCTTCATAAATTTAAAACAAAACATTTTGAAAAAAACACGTTTTCTTTTTTTAAAATTTTGCAAACAAATCATCTTTCCTCTAAAATTTAGGCCAAACTGTATTCTACTACATTTCTGTGGTAAAAAAAACCCCAAACCAGTGTATATTATTTAGTCTGTGTGAACGTTATAGCGTCTACAAACTACAAACTATTGTATATATTTGAAAATTGATCAACCCTGATGTACTAATGGCCTATCTCATTTCTTTAACTTTTTTTTTTTTACATATTATCACCAGCAATTTTATATTCCATTTTTAAACATTTTCAAAATGTTACAATATTTTTTAAATATTATCATCAGAGTAATTCAGTGCCACCACTCTGGGCGTGATTGGGGATTTTTTTTACACTGTTATTGCTTACAACAGTGATCATCATTGTTATAAGCAATTCGTTTAATAGTTGGTTCTCCATTCACGACAGCTTGCTTACTGTTGTGATGCTGTGATTGAATACAGCTAAAGTACTGCCAGGTACCATGTGATAGCTGTGGGCCAATTATAGCATCACAATAGTAAGCAAGCTATTCTTCAATAAAAGCCATTCATGGCAGCTTGCTTACATAATATCATGTGATTGCTAAGATTGGTACCGAGCACCAAGATCCGCTGCGTCCAGTGGACACAATAATCACCGCAGCCTGTGACTGGACATTGAAATGAGAAGCAGCACAGTGATTAGCTCATCTCTCTGTCACTCTGCTTTCTCTCCCTATCAGCATGCTTCTAGTCAGCACAAAAATTCATTGGCTCCTTGTGCTACTTCCTCCTCTCACACGTCACCTAAATTTTGCCCAAAGATGGACTTAAAATGAAACTTTAATTTAAAAATTGTGAACCATCAGGTTTTTAATGCAGGAGGAGCAGGTACCTATTTCTGGCAGGTAGTTCCATTTTTCGCTCCATCCACCTATACGATCAGAATGGAAGTTGTCCCTGCCTGTAGCCTCCTGGGACATGTTACAGGTCCCAGGAGGCTGTGGGTCCATTCACAAAGTGCAGCACGACTGGCGCATGCTCAGTGGGAAGCTGGTTGTGAAGCCGCAGGGAGTCACAACCGGCTTCCCAGATTCATAATGACAGTGCCAGTTAGCAAAAGACCAGCAAAGAACAGGCCCTGGATGAGGACAGCACTGGATCCCTGGACAGGTGAGTGTTCTTTTAGTAAACATCAGCCACTAAGCATTTGTAGCTGCTGACATTTATTTTTTTTTACTGCCTGAAGATCTTCTTTAAAGTTTCTTACCTGCTTGTGGCATCTGCAGAGGTGAATGACTGTGCATGGGAGTGATGTTATCTTGGCCGGGCCAGTCAAAACAGTCAAAGATTGGAACCTGGGAGATGACTGGCTAAAGGTGTCAGTGGTTGGCAAGGGAACTCTGGGACACCGCAGTGCTAGAATGAACATAAGTATGGTTTTGCATTAATGATGTTAAAAAATTTTGAGAAATGAACTGAAAAAATGTGTATCTTTTATGTCTGTCTAGAGTTTAGCCTTTGGTGGGTGTAACAGTCTATGGCACTCACATGGCAGAAACCCAAAGTATCAGTTGTCATCTGCTTCTGGTGAGAATAGGAAACTTCTATATATTCCAAATTTCAGTGTTACCTAATAATAACCGATATCAGCATGTCCAAAATGGTATAGTAAATACAAAACTGTATAGTAAATACAAGGGAATCAGTTAAGCTGTGTCTTTGTAGTCAATTCCAAATGAGTAAAGTACCCGATGACACATAACCTTTAAACCCCATTACACTTTCAGAGAAAGAGTGATCTTCTGAACACATTTTGCAAAATATTTATAAAACAGTAAATACGGTGAAAGTCACATTCACTGCTTTATAAATAAGACCCCTACTGTTTCGGGGGTCCATCTTGGCTCTACCATTCCCAGAGATGCAGAAAAATGAAATTATGTAGCATTCTTTAGCATCTCTCCTTCTCTGCTGCATATCACTGCAAGAAAGTCTTGATTATACAAAAATAAATAAAAACCTGCATCTCCTGGCTCCTACAGATGTCAGTCTCAACATCAGGCACTAAGTGGTTCTGTGCAAATAGGTGGCTCTGAGGAAGAGGCAAGTCCTCGAAACGCGTCAGACTTTTGGATGTCTAAACTCCTTATTGTGGACTGTTACTCAGCGCGGTGTTGACCCAGCTGTCCTTTATGATGTGCCTTGACTATATTGTCGTTTGTGAGTACAACACATACTTTATTATTTTTTATTAAACATTTTTTATGGTAATGCACTAGGCCTGTGCGCCCTCTGTTTTGTCTTTCCTCACTAAGTGATTCTGTGCAAATAGAACTGGCCGCTGCCCCTTCTTTACCTCTTGCTCCACAACCATAAAGGTTGACCATGATGAACACTTACACACTTTTAACCTCAAGGGCTTACTTGGTTATACATGTAACTTTCTCTGCTTAACCCAGAGGGTTCCCTCTCGATATTAAGTTCTTTCCATATACCATTGTTATGTCTTGTTCTCCCACTAAGAATACATCTTCCCAGTAAGTGGCAAAGACAACTTAATTGATTATGAAAAGTCCTTTTACTTCAAACTTGCAACGTTTTGTAGATCACATCATAATTCAGAACATCTTCTCCATACATGTTCAATAAATAGACATTCAACTGGCTGTGTGATATTGGTTGTGCTACTTTGCCTGTACTGCAATAAGGTGTACTCTCTCTAGAGGAACTAGAATAATGGTGCATAAGTGTTTGGTGCCCATACTTTAAGATTCAATAGTCCATAGCAACAAGTCTAATTAGTGTGGTTGCCCTGAAGAATGAGTCTCATTGGAGGGGTGGCAGCCTGAATAAAATCTACATATCTACTGGACTCCCCCTCACAAGGTTGGCTCCTCTGTACTTATGCCCTTTACATGGGGAAGTGACATACCTGCAGGGGAAACTGTCACAATTGATCTGACCCCTGCAGCATTAGCCCAAACCTTAAAGTCACAATAACACGTGGCATAATAAATACTCAAACCCAGAATTTAAAGTAGGTACCTGCCTACAAGCCTGTAGTGGATGGAGTGGCTGGGTCACTCCCACAGGAGTACTGTGTGCACAGACTATGTGCAGCACAGTGATGATGTTATGGGTACTTTTAAGTGATAATTGGGTCTGCAAAAGCATTTGGTGCACACAAAGTGGATTTAAATTCCATGTGGCTTTTGAGGAAAATATTTCAACTAATGTTTATGTTTCCAGAGCTCCGCTTTCAAGTATACTTCCCATAGGAAATGTGTATAGGCTGTAATTGCTTTTGCCAATTTATTCAAGGTCAGAAACTTGTTGTGTAGTAATTCCAGAAAGTTGAACTTTTATAGAAGCTTGCACCTTAAAAAAAAGCCTCTTTTCTAGGCTACATAGTTACATATAGCTACATAGTTAGTCTGGCTGAAAAAAGACAAAAGTCCATCCAGTTTAACCATTAAAAAAAAACAAGTTATAATGCTACACCCACAGTTGATCTAGAGGAGGGCAAAAAAACCCAGCAAAGCAGGGGCGGACTGACCATTTGGAAACTCGGGCACTGCCCTAGGGCCCGGGGTCAGTAGGGGGCCCCATGAGATGCCCCTGGTACCTTTTTCATAGGCTTTTTTGAGTTTGGGCAAGGACACAGGGGCCCCATGATCCCCTATTGCCCGGGGGCCCCATGAGTTGTCAGTCTGCCCCTGCAGCAAAGCATGATCCAATTTGCTCCACCAGGGAAACAAATTCCTTCCTGATCCCCCGAGAGGCAATCGGATATTCCCTGGATCAACTTTACCTATAAATGTTAGTAACCAGTTATATTCTGTGTATCCAAGAAAGAATCCAGGCCTTTTTTAAAGCAATCCACTGAGCTGGATTGGTCACATGACTTTTATTTCTATCTCAGCGTGGCTTGTGGGAACTAAGCCACAGTGGATCACAGGTCTTGGCACCGTTTCAGCTTTTTCAGGGCCACACAGAGCAGAGTAGAGCTTTCAGTTAAGCACCTACTCTGCCCTACAGGCAGCATAGTCTGGGGGGCAAATCAGATGCTTCACTAAAACTGGCCATAGATGGATTAAAATTCGACTGATCCATCAGAGGCTCCTGTTTGACTTCTGTTGAATGGGAATGTTCGAATGGGAACACTAATCACTGTATTCTGACAGCTGTTGTCAGAATACAATAGCACAGCAGGGAAAAATTTTCCATCCATCTCGCTTGTGTGGATGGGGGAATCTATTCATCTTTTTTCAATTAGCTGGCTGATTGAAAAAAATGACTCATCTATGTGTGGGATTACATCTCACCTCCTGCTGTAGACTAGCCCTGACTTGGGCTGTGATGTCGTAGACAGCTGGGTGGATTAGTATGCAATGAGTTAGTGTGGCTTACTTAGTAAATTACGGGGAGCATGTGCCCTGTGGTGGCAACATTGCAGAGGCAACATGAGTCTGCAGATCATTGCTGCTGTGAACCACGAAGAAGGAGTGGCTGGCAGGATCAACAGGCTGATTAGGAACATTTTAATAAAGAAACAAAGGGCACAGAATCATCTTAAAAAAATATTAGGAAGTTTCTTTTTGGGTTTTTTTTGGGGTGAGGGTTACTGATACCTTATGCAATGTCAAATATATTCTATACTAAATATATTCTGCACTATATATTCTGCACATTTTTCTTCCATTTATCATACCGGTAATCTTATCAAGTCTATTTTTTTCAAGGTATTCCTTACTGTCTGCTTTCTAAAGACCTGTGTTGTGACCTTGCCTCATGTCAGGAACAGATATGGGTTTTCTATCACATTTTGCAAGGTTTTCTTCAACCAGTATGAGTGGATACAATATCAAATCCATTCATTGATTTGACTATAGAGCCTGGTAAAAACATCATTATCCACTAACCATAAACCATGCACAAAATGATGCAAAATGTACAAAAAGTAAGTGAGAAACATTTGTCTGAAGATCACACCTTGAACCAAATATTAGGTGATATTGGTGTATTAAAAGGCACATCAATGTCATCCTAATACTGCGGTTCTGTCTTCAAGCAGGCCTACTGGAAAAGTTTAGTTCTTAGGACTATGTGCTTTATATTAACCAAAATGTTCTGTAAAATGTCCATCCTCTAATAAAGATCCTCCCTTTTATGGTAGAAGTCAAATTTGTTTTCTTTTAAAGTAACTGGAGCTTATACATTTTATGTTTGCTTAAGTTCAATTACCTCTTGAATAGTCAGGCCTCCTATAACTGATTTTAAAATGCTTGTTACATGTTGGAGCATTACATTATATGTAAATAAAGCTCATATAAGCTATAACATATTCATGTGATTTTAAAAGTGATATTTAACATTTTTAATGAGCTTTATTAAAAAAATAAAAAATACTTGGTATGTCCCTGTTTAGGCTGTTCCTGTTTTAAGGTGACAACACCATGTACCTGTCCAATTATGTTTCTGTGTTGTCACCCTTTCACATAACATTCCAATGACAATTACTAGTATCTGTTCCAGCGCACATGGCACAGGAATTGGCCACTGTCACCACTGTCACCATCAGGAATACCAGCCCAAGAAATACCATTTTTCACTTTGGCAGAGCTTTACTATGTACAGTATTATTGCCAGTTCTTCCTTTTCTGTTTCAAATGTCACTTTAAGCATTGACATATCTCCATAGATCCAGTCTGTCTGGACAATATGATCACCTGCTGACTTAGCATCATCCACAGACAGATTAACTCTTCAATTAGACACAGAAGTTAAATATAGGCAGCATAATGGCTAAGTGGTTAGCACTTAGCCTGGCAGCAGTAAGGTTGTTGGTTTGAACCCCAACCATGGCACTACCTGCACAACGGTTGCATGTTCTCTCTGTGCCTCCTTGGGTTTTCTCTGACACACCTAAGACATGCTGATAGGTTAATTGGATCCTGTCTAAATTGGTCCTAGTATGTGTATGTATGAATGTGAATTAGGGACTTTAGATTGTAAGCTCTTTGAGGGCAGGGACTGATGTGAACGCACAATATATATGTAAAGCGCTGCAATAAATTGATGGTGCTATATACAATATGTAGCAATAATATTAACACAATGCAATTTTACTTTAGATAAGAGCAGCACATAGATGTTTTTCCAGTCGTATGAAGTGCAAGAAGAATGGCTTTCCTGGGCTTTGTCTCTGTAAAGAACTAACAATGATTGAGGAAAGATGAAAGAAACAGAGAGGGTCTAGCTAGGAATGAACTAACTAACTAACTAACACTAAAGAGGAGGGGAGGGTAGAGGAAGATAACAAATCACATCAGTAAAACAGAGGCCCTAAACCACCACTAGATATCACCATACACCAGAATAATAGTAACCTGATACAGCTCAATAATATTTTTCCCAAATATCTCTCACTTTTTCATTCCTATAGCTCCATTTATATTTGCAGCATTTCACAGAACTTCCTGTCAGAAAGCATGCATCGGTGCAATAGTCAAGTGGTCTACTGCATTAGGACTATGTGTCCCATGGTTACTTGTGGCCAGCTACTTTGTGCAAGCATGCCTGTGTGCATTTAGCTTCTGCTGGCTACTTCAAGCACACATTGTGGGCCTGAACTGCGCACATGTGCATGCCTGCAGAGAACCTCCACCCTATTGGTGGAAGTCAATGGGGTACAGTTTTTGATGACATATGGTCCCTCAAAGAGATGCTATAAAGAAAAAAGGGACAGCAACAACAAAAGAAATTGAGGTATGCAAATAAATATACATTTTTAAAAGAAGAGTTTATTAACACAAAGTTTTTATAGGGTTGTTGGGGGCATATTTTAGCATAGGGGATAGAAGAAGAAGTAAGAGAGGTGCCTCTAAGTGTAAAACCTTAAACAATTCTATTGCATACCACAATTGACAACTCACTTAAAGATAGATCATAAAGGGCACATCTATCCATCATTGGGGATGTCATCCGTGGTATAGGTCATCTGTGCCATGTGTATTTCTCAGTCCTGCTGTCATTGCTTCCAGAATGCCAGCCAGGAAGATAGAAGGGATCTGAGAGGGAGAGTTGGGGCGCTTGTGGATCGCAGCATGAGCGTAATGACATCATTGGGCATAATGCGACGCATTTTCTGAGCATACACACTGCAGTTGAGCTTAAGAAAGGAGCGTGCCTGCTTAGGAGAACATCAATGCGCATGCTCAGGAAACATATTGTATTACGCCTAGTGACGTCATAATACTGGACTCCACAAGCGCCCCAGCCCTCACTCTCAGATCCCTTCCACCCTCCTAGCCAGCATTCTGGAACTTATGACAGCAGGACTGAGAGATACACAGTGTTATGATGACCTATATCGCTGATGTCTTCCCCAAGGATGGAGAGATGTGCCCTTTATGATCTACCTTTATGTGAGTTGCCAATTATGGTGTGCAATAAAATTGTTTAAAGTTCTGCACGTAGAGGTACCTCTTTCCCTTCTTCTTTTTTCTCAATTACACACTGGATCGAGCTTCACATCCAAACGTTGGCTGCCATGAGTGGATGGATAATTTTATTTTATTTAATGTAAGTTTGGACACTATTCAATTGTATTACTATGCATTAATCCATTCTAACATTCCCTCTGATACTGTTGGGTGATCAGTGGTCTATAATAATTTTTACAAATTTGATATCCTTAGTTGCGCCTCTATAGTCTCTATTATTATAATATAGGGGATACCTAACTTTGGCAAAGCTGCAGAGTTTTCAACAGCGTATAGAACAAATGTATTTCCCCCTTTGTTTTATCTTCATTTAGCTGGGGCCTCTGATTACACAACAACCAGTGTAATGAAGTACATTTGTGACCTTCAGAGGTAGGTTTAGATTTCGCCTATATCTGCTTTAAAATATAGATCTTTTCATTTTCTACATTTGGTTCTGTTAAACATAATATCCAGTGAATATGGTTTCATTTTCTCTTACATTTGAGATGTAAACAGGAAAAAGTACCAAAGTAAGAAGGGAAATGTAAGCACTGCTGGAAATGGTTAGCCTACACGGGCAGTTTTTATGTACTATTGAATCAGAATATGTAAATTGATGATGGCAGGTCCACTTTAAAGTTTAAATTAAATATAAGAATAAGAGACAGTGTTAGATGGCCCAGTTAGCTTATTTCTTTCTGTCAAATTATGTGGCTGTCCAATAATCCATCACTGAAAGGATCTGAAGATTTTTCTTAGATTTTGCCTGGGAGGCTTGAGTGAATAATCCTTAATATGGATGGAGAAAACATGGATGAATAAGAGACCTGGAAGAAATGATACATTTTATTTAGATCCAGGAAATGGTGCCAGAAGAACTTCTCTAGAACAGAAAACAATCTACCCAGAGTGCAGCTGTGTTAAGAGCTCTAGTCGACTCAGCATGTCCAAGCTACAAAGATCCATTGTGAACAGAGCTACTAAGTAACTGAGAAACGTTCGCTTTAATGTGTATTCAATAAATGCTGTATCTTAATGACGCTCGTTCAGCAATCCTCTACTGATCTATTAACCACCTTACCAAAAAGTGAGAAAGTGGTTCTTTTTCATCTCTGTAACAAAATCACGTGGGTTGAGTATTTGAATAGTCATGGCTATAGTTGAAGAGTATACGTACAAATATTTATAGCTGATATAAAAAGGGCAAGTCAATCACAGTCAAGTATTCATAGCTAAGTACGTTGTACTAGTGGAATTCGATTTCTGAGCTTTGCTTTCTGTGTTTATGGTGTCACAATTACAATAATCTGATTGGTATTCCCAACTAAGCTTGTAACTATGCAAAACCTACTGTGCTAATGTAAGGACCCTGCTTTAAATCAGAAGAATGGCCAAAGCTTTTTTGGCCATACTTTTCTTCAGGGTCACAGAAGTGCATTTACTTATGCTATCTTGTGACCCAGAATCAGCCAACAGTGGGCTAAAGCCCACAGTTGACGTTGCAGAGCCACTCCAGGCTCTGGAAGGATCCTGGCAATAATGTCGGGATCTTCCCAGATGTCTAATTGGCAGCTAGCTCAGTCTTTTTAGAGCACCACTGAGAGCCTGAGCCAGTCGCTCCTTCCCCCTCTTCTGCCAGGCATGCCAGTGAGTGCTGGAGGGGCAGAGCAGAGAGCTGGTGACTGACAGTCACCGCTCTCTGCTCAGAGTGGACCAAGAACTGAGCAATCAGTAGTCTTGTGATTGTTCAGTTTTCGAGCACTGAGCTGGCAGGGGACAAGGAGGTGAGTATGTATGTTTGTTTTTTTCAGAATCCCACACTTCTTTAACCCCTTTACTCCAACGTCACACAAATAACCTCACAGAACTGGGGTTTTTTTTCCATGGAGCTGCATATTTGCATACCTGTCTTTCTGCTGGGAGCAAGCCTCACAGAGCGTTCCAAGCACAAAGAACGGGGTGTCAATGAGAGCCACAAGTCCTGTTCTAACGATCGGGATCTGGGTTACATGATCGGTGATCAGTCACTGTATAGCCCACCCCCTTGTTTTTTTCTTTTCTTTTTTTTCTATGAATGGAGGAGAGAGATACATTGTATCTCTCTGAGAAAAATTTTTTGTTAAAAAAGTAAATAAATAAATATTAAAAAAAAGAAGAAAAAATACCTAGATCAAGGTTTGATCTAGCTCAGTGCCATGGAAACTGTTTGGGTGAAGGTCAGGGTCAAAGGTCAAGGTCAAAAGCTCAGGGTCAAAGGTCAGGATTTTTGTTTTTTTTTTAACCACTTCCAGACCGGACACTTTTACCCCCTTCCTGACCAGGCTAATTTTCAGCTTTCAGTGCTCTCACATTGTGAATGCCAGTTACTCAGGCATACGACACTGTATCCAAATGAAATTTTTATAATTTTTTTCACACAAATAGAGCTTTCATTTGGTGGTATTTAATCACCACTGGGGGTTTTATTTTTTTCTAGAAAAGAGGAAAAAGACTGAAAATTTTGAAAATAAACATGTTTTTCTTCGTTTTTGTTACTAGATTTTGCAAATAAATATACTTTCTTCATTAATTTAGGCCAAAATCCATTGTGCTACCTTTGTTTGGTAGAAATAACCCAAATAAGTGTGTATTATTTAGTCTGTATTAAAGTTATAGAGTCCACAGACCACGGTATATATATTTGATATATTTGAAAATTTATCAATCCTGATGTACTGACTACCTATATAGTTTCTCAGGGCCCTAAAATGCCAGGACAATACAAATACCCCCCAAATGACCCCTTTTTGGAAAATAGACAGTCTGAGGTATTTAATGAGAGGCAAGGAGAGTTTTTTGAAGTTGTAATTTTTTGCCAATTTTTTAAGGGGAAATGATGAAAGTAAATAATTTTAATTTTTTTTTCACAAAGTTGTCATTTTAACAAGTTCTTTCTCTCACACGGCATAGGCATACTTGCAGTTACACCCCAAAACACATTCTGCTACTCTTCCTGAGTATGGTGATACCAAATGTGTGAAACTTTTTCACAGCCTAGCCACATAGAAGGGCCCCACATCCAATAAGCACCCTTAGGCGTTCTAGGGGCAAAAATTACACATCTAATTTCTTGACTGTCTATCACAGTTTTGGAGGTCCTGGAGCACCAGGACAAAGGAATTACCCACAAAATGACCCCATTTTGGAAAGAAAACACCCCAATGTATGTTTTAAGAGGCATGGGGAGTCTTCTGAAGACTTCATTTTTTGCCAAACGTTTTTGGAAAATGTGAAAAGAAGATGAAAATGTATTTTTTTCTATGCAAAGTTGCCAGTCTATGAGATATATCTATTACACAGCATAGGCATACTTAAAATTACACCCCAAAACACATTCTATAACTCTTTCTGAATATGGCGATACCAAACGTGTGAGACTTTTTCACAGTCTGGCCACATAGGGGGGCTCCACATCCAATAAGCACCTTTTGGAGTTCTAGGGGAAAAAATGACACATCTAATTTCTTGACTACCTAATGCCATTTTGGAGGTCCTGGAGCATCAGGACAATGGAATTACCCACAAAATGACCCCATTTTGGAAAGCAAACACCCCAAGGTATATTTTAAGAGTCATGGGGAGTCTTCTGAAGACTGCATTTTTTGCCAAAAGTTTTTGGAAATTGTGAAAAGAAAATGAAATTCTTTTTTTTTTTACGCAAAGTTGTCAATCTATGAGATATTTCTATTATACAACATAGGCATACTTAAAATTACACCCCAAAACACATTCTATAACTCTTCCTGAATATGGCGATACCAAATGTGTGAGACTTTTTCACAGTCTGGCCACATAGGGGGGCTCCACATCCAATAAGCACCTTTTGGAGTTCTAGGGGAAAATGACACATCTAATTTCTTGACTACCTAATGCCATTTTGGAGGTCCTGGAGTAGCCGAGTCTTCTGAAGACTTAATTTTTTACACAAATTTTTAGAAAATGTGGAAATTTATCTATTTTTTTTAACGCAATGTTACTAAATTTTGCAAATAAACATAGCATAAAGCATAGTGTAGCTTCACCTACAGCCTGTTCCTAAAAGCTCAATCTACTGGTACGTGGCTGCCCACATAGCACTATGTTCACTCACCAAGAAGTTAAACAAAAGATAAACCAAAGAGTACCTGTGGTTTCAGTGCAGTTGTCTATAGAGGATGGGGGCACCAGTGTCTCGCAGGAAGGTAGCCAGTGGGATGTGCAGATGGGTCAGTACCGATGTCATGCATAGACGTGGTGAGCAAACAGGCAAAGCAGTGGTCCAGGAAGAAGACAGGAACATGGTCCATAAAAAGGCCACAGTCGATACAGACAGCAAGCAGAGACGTGATCAAAGGATTGGTCCAGGCAGAAACATAAAGCTTAGGGCCTTGGTTAGGTAAGACTGGACAAAGGGGTAGAGGCTTCGTCCCACCCAAATCTCTTTGAAGCCTCTGGTCTCCAGACCCTGATCCGGGAATTACAAAACCCAAAGAAAACAAAAACGTTTTCTCTGCTTGGAAACACTACTCTGGATCCCCTCACATAAGTGAGACCCCTGTGTTGTCTTGAATCCCACTACTAAAGTGGGAGGGAAAAAGATCAGTGCAGGAGGCAGGCAGAAAACATGGTTGATTAACAGGCCGAGGTCAGTTCAGGCAGCAGGCAGAGGCATGGTCGATTTAACAGGCCAAGGTCAGTTCAGGCAGCAAGCAGAGGCAGAATCGATTAACAGGCTGAGGGCAGTTCAGGCAGCAGGCAGAGGCATGGTCGATTTAACAGGCTGAGGTCAGTTCAGGCAGCAGGCAGAGGCATGGTCGATTTAACAGGCTGAGGTCAGCTCAGGCAGCAGGCAGAGGGAGAATCGATTAACAGGCTGAGGTCAGTTCAGGCAGAGGCAGAATCGATTAACAGGCTGAGGTCAGTTCAGTCAGCAGGCAGAGGCATGGTCGATTAACAGACCGAGGTCAATTCAGGCAGAAGGCAGAGGCATGGTCGATTAACAGGCCGAGGTCAGTTCAGATGGAAAGCAGGAAAATGAATACAGGCAGAAACGTGGCAGGGAAATAGCAGGTAGGAGGACAAACAGAAATATCTTCACCATACTTCACTAATAATGTAGTGCGGTATGGTAGATACGGAAGCAATCTCCTATACAGAGACCAGGCTTTGAGGGACACTGGGGACAATAGTATCGGGTGTCACGTCGAATTATATGTTTGGAGCATACACAACATTTTTTTTGAGGATGGCGGTCTGCTTGGGTAGTAGGGATGATATTGGGGAAATGTCTTTCATGCAATCTGCTCACTGCATCAGAGCGAATTTGTTCAGGTACGGGTCTTCCTTGATAGATGAGGGATGTGATAATCTCTTCCTGATATTGTAAGAAGGTGACAGGTCTTTGTGTGGACTTCTGGTAAACGATGTAGGAATTGTACAGGGCCATATGTAAAAGGTAGAAGGATACTTTTTTATACCAGTGGATTGATCTTCTGTTGGGTATGTAGGGCTGTAGCATTTGATCATTTAAATCTACTCCCCCCATGAACAGGTTGTATTCGTGTATGCATTGAGGTTTTCGGATGGTACCGCGTCTTCCTTGAATTTCCAATGAGCTGCTGTTATGGATAGATGAAAGGACATAAACATCCCGTTTGTCTCGCCACTTAAGGGCCAGGATCTCTTCATTTTGCAAGCTAGCTGACTCGCCCCTGTTTAGCTTGGTGGCAACCAATTGTTGTGGAAAGCCCTTCCGATTGGGTCGAGCTGTGCCACAGGCTACAATGTCCTTGAGATAAAGGTGGCGAAAAAGGGGCAGGCTTGTGTAGAAATTGTCCACGTAAAGGTGGTACCCCTGATTGAAGAGGGGGTATACCAGGTCCCAGACAATTTTTCCACTAATCCCCATATAAGCTGGGCATTCAGGGGGCTCTAGCTGACTGTCCTTTCCTTCGTAGATACGGAACTTGTGCACGTATCCTGTGGACCTTTCGCAGAGTTTGTTCATTTTCACACCATATCTGGCCCGTTTGCTTGGAATGTACTGTTTTATGATCAGCCTCCCAGTGAAATGGATTAGGGATTCATCGACACAGATGTTTTTTTCAGGACAATATATTTCTGAAAATCTTTGGTTGAAATAATTGATCAGTGGCCGAATTTTATAAAGTTTGTCATACTCGGGGTGATCTCTGGGGGGGCACATGGAATTATCGTTGAAATGTAGAAAGTGCATTATTGTTCTATAGCGGGTCCTGGACATAGTGGCAGAAAAGAGCGGCATGTGATGAATGGGATTTGTTGACCAATAAGCATGTAATTCATTTTTTTTTGTTAGTCCCATATTAAATGCAAAGCCGAGAAACACTTTAAATTCTTCAACTGTGAGGCATTTCCACTCAAATGGACGGGCATAAAAGGAGTTGGGATTTTGGGTGATAAATTGCTGGGCAAAAAGATTGCATTGGTGCACAACTGAATTCAAAAAATCTTCAGTGAAAAATAAATGGAAAAAATCAATGGCTGTAAAATTTTGAGTTTCTACCTGAATGCCTGACTGGGCTATGAATGGGGGAATTATAGGTGCTCGTGATCCTGTAGGTAGCCACACAGGGTTTAAAAGTGCATCTGGGACAGCAGTATGGACCCTTGGTTGCTGACGTGACACCCGAGTACTAGTACTTGCACTTACACTGCTGGTACTAGCCATGTCAGAGGAAGATATTGAGCTGCTGGTGGTTGCTTGCTGGTCCTTGGAGCTCCTCATTCTTTTTGTTGGAACACCTTCTTCTGATTCAGAGAGTGAACCGCTGCTGTGTACTGGTTCATATACAGAATCTGAGTCTGACAGTGAGAGCTCTCCGTCACTCTCATCTGTCATACTCAGAATTTGAAATGCCTCCTCGCTTGAATATAATCTTTTGGCCATAT
The DNA here is from genome assembly GCF_062004578.1 of Staurois parvus. Classification (NCBI taxonomy): domain Eukaryota; kingdom Metazoa; phylum Chordata; class Amphibia; order Anura; family Ranidae; genus Staurois; species Staurois parvus. Next base: position 7,014,846 of record NW_028317902.1, read on the forward strand.
TTTTGGCACTGTGATCAGGAACTACTGTAATGGCGGTGATCAGGATGATGGTGCTGGTGTACAGTGGTCTGATGTTACTGTAGTGAGGGACAGATGACTGTCTGCGGTTGGTTTACACAAGGTGCTGTTGGGCAAAGATCAGAGATACCGTGAGCTGGCAGGCAATGTTTTGTGAGTGTGTGTGTAAACTGTGTGCAAAGACTAAAAAGTACTCACAGTTTGCTGTAATGGCTCTCAGGTGATCAGGACTGGTATGGTGGTGATCAGGACCCGTGGGTTTGGCAGCAATCAGGATCCAATGATGTGGCGGCGATCAGAACCCGCTGGTATGGCGGGGATCAGGACCCACTAGTTTGGTGGTGATCAGGATCTGCTGGGGTCGTGATCAGGACCTGCTGGTATGGCTGTGATCAGAATCTGCTAGTGTGGCGGCGATCAGGACCCGCTGGTATAGCTGTGATTGGGACCTGCAGGTGTGGCGGTGATCAAGACTTGGTGGTATGATGATCAGGCTCTGGTAGTGTGGAGGTGATCAAGACCTGCTGGTGTGGAGATCAGGGACACTGGGACGCTATGCAGTGATCAGGGACACAGCTGGGCCGCTGTGTGGTGATCAGGGACACTGGCGATCAGGGACACTGACAATCAGGGACACTGACAATCAGGGACACTGACTATCAGGGACACTGACGATCAAGGACACTTGTGATCAGGGACACATGTGATCAGGGACGCTTGTGATCAGGGACGCTGACGATCAGAGACACTGACGATCAGGAACACTTGTGATCAGGGACGCTTGTGATCAGGGACACTGACGATCAGGGACACTTGTGATCAGAGACACTTGTGATCAGGGACACTTGTGATCAGGGACACTGACGATCAGGGACACTTGTGATCAGGGACACTTGTGATCAGAGACACTGACGATCAGGGACACTTGTGATCAGGGACACTGACGATAAGGGACACTTGTGATCAGGTACACTGACGATAAGGGACACTTGTGATCAGGGACACTGACGATCAGGGACACTTGTGATCAGGGACACTGACGATAAGGGACACTTGTGATCAGGGACACTGACGATCAGGGACACTGGCGATCAGGGACACTGGCGATCAGAGACACTGGCGATCAGGGACACTGGTGATCAGGGACACTGACGATCAGGGACACTGGCGATCAGGGACACTGGCGATCAGGGACACTGGCGATCAGAGACACTGGCGATCAGAGACACTGACGATCAGGGACACTGGCGATCAGGGACACTGGCGATCAGAGACACTGACGATCAGGGACACTGGCGATCAGGGACACTGGTGATCAGGGACACTGGCGATCAGAGACACTGACGATCAGGGACACTGGCGATCAGGGACACTGGCGATCAGGGACACTGACGATCAGAGACACTGGCGATCAGGGACACTGGCGATCAGAGACACTGACGATCAGAGACACTGACGATCAGAGACACTGACGATCAGGGACACTTGTGATCAGGGACACTGACGATCAGGGACACTGACGATCAGGGACACTGGTCACTGACAATCAGGGACACTTTTGATCAGGGACACTTTTGATCAGGGACACTTTTGATCAGGGACACTTGTGGTCAGGGACAGACAATCAGGGACACTTGTGGTCAGGGACAGACAGTCAGGGACACTTGTGGTCAGGGACAGTCAGGGACACTTGTGATCAGGGACAAACAGTCAGGGACACATGATCAGGGACAATCAGGGACACTGTGATCAGGGACAATTAGGGACACTTGCGATCAGGCTTGCTCTTGCTCTGGCTATCCGGCTCCTTCTCTCACAGACAGAACTCCGTGTGAGGAGAAGGAGCCGGAAGCCGCACCATGCGGCTTCTGTTTACAGTTAATTGGTCACATGGTACAGGACGATTTCATTGGTCCTGTACCATGTTACCTGATCCCCTGTATCTGAGGGACCCGGCGATCTGTGGGCACGCGCGTGCGCGGTCAAGGGGGCGGAAGCCGCACCATGCGGCTTCTATTTACATTTAGACTGTGTCCTTATTGGACACAGTTGGTCACATGGTACAGGACGATTTCATTGGTCCTGTACCATGTTACCTGATCCCCTGTATCTGAGGGACCCGGCGATCTCTGGGCACGCGCGTGCGCGGTCAAGGGGGCGGAAGCCGCACCATGCGGCTTCTATTTACATTAGGACTGTGTCCTTTTGGACACAGTCGGTCACATGGTACAGGACGGTCCTGTACCACGTCAGGTGATCGCCGGTATCCGAGGGACACGGCGATCACCGGGCTCGCGGGTGCGCGCTCTAGGAGCCGCGCACGAGCCTCGGATGCGGGCGGCCGTTTATAAACGGCCACCCGACCCTGCACTGTCACCGTCCGGCCGTTTATATACAACGGCCGGTCGGGAAGTGGTTAATTGGTATCAGTGTCAGTTAGTGTCAGTGTGTTTTAGGTAAAAAAAAAAAAAACAAAAAACAAAATACGCACTGTTGTTTCTGGGCTGTACTACGGGTACAAACAACAAATAACATACACATATTTGCTATTGCTGCAATTGTCAAGAGCTGTAAAATTTATTTTGGGTTGTTCTTTGGTGGTAGGTTATGGTAGTAACAAGAAACACACAGCTAAATTTACAAAAATGAATTTTTTTTACTATTTTGGGCCAGTTTTCCTTTGATAAAACAAAATCACGAGATATCCATTACTATTTACCACCAAATGAAAGCCCAATTTGTCCTGAATAAAACAAGGTATAATTCACCTGGATGTACAAAGTAGTTGTGATGATATGTACGGTTTACTAACACATGTTAACGTTGCAAAATTGTGCTTAGGCATTAAGATTTGTTTTTCCCTTAGGTGTGAAGGGGTTAAGCTAGAGTGTCCCTACTTCAAAATTTAGTGTTGCAGCCAGGCTGTAGTCAGCCCGAGCTCTAATTGTTATTGTGTTTGGTGGGTTTCCTCTAAGTTCTGCCTGGGTTGTGAATATTTATGTCACTCTGGCACATAACTAGGAGGTTTATTGTCAGTGGTGCATGCTAGAGAAGGATATATATTTGGGATGACTTTGCCGAAGGGCTTTTGCCCTTGCCTTCTGGGCTGTTGCCAGAGGAAAATGCAGTCTTGGAGGCTAGTGTCTCCCATACCTGCTGCCTGGGAAACCCCTTTACGAGAAGAGAGGCCTGGTTCTGTGGCCTGGAAGAGTTTATTCTAGCATGTCCTGCTGCATAGTGTTCTGGAAAGCTGGGTACAAGCTGCTGCCAGAGGACATTAGAAGGGGTCCTTCTTACTCCAGAAGGCATCTGTGCTGCCTGAAGTTGCTACACCATCTACCCATACAGATTGTCTGTCAAAACGTAAAGGTCCTTAGATTGTATTGGCTACTGTTAGCAGAGAAGTCTGGAGCTGTATTTTTATTGTTCTTGGGTATGCACTAGCCCAGGGGCGGACTGACAACTCATGGGGCCCCCGGGCAATAGGGGATCATGGGGCCCCTGTGTCCTTGCCCAAACTCCAAAAAGCCTATGAAAAAGGTACCAGGAGCATCTCATGGGGCCCTCTACTGACCCCGGGCCCTCGGGCAGTGCCCGAGTTTCCAAATGGTCAGTCCGCCTCTGCACTAGCCCTCTCTCCTGAGTTTAGTGTGCCTTAAACCCAAAAGCAAGCATTTATTATACTGAAGCATAGATGTGATGGGTGCATTTGTTTTCTGTTTTAGGCTTTCATTTCTTTAGTTTCATCTGGTGATCCAGCCAGTAAGTCTGTTGTTTTCAACAGAAAAAGATGTCCTGTAAATGTATACCTTTAAAGGGTTATGACAAGCCATTTACCGCTGACAGGGGTGCTTAAAATGATCAAGTATTAATAAACTATTTATTCATGTAAAACCTTTATCCCAAAAGAAAAAAAAAACTGTTGCTGTAACTGCCTGTGCAACTTCAGTGTGAGAAAGAGTTTGGCTGCAATTTGTCAGTGTATCGAAATCTGTTGTTAAAGGCGCCCCTGTGCTCCTTCATCCAGAGTGGGAGCATTCTAATGCAGGATATGTGTTACTGCCCAGATCACCAAGTGAGAACAGAGGAAAAAAGTAAAAAAAAAAGAAAATTGATCTAATGATTGGTAAGCTGACACATATTACATTTTTGATTTTGGGTTTAATACCACTTTAATAAGAAATAGAAAATGTTCCAAAATGGCTGGCACCTAATTACAGTTGTGCACGAACGTTTGCATACCCTGGCAGAAATCGTGAAATTTTGGTATTGATATTGAAAATATGACTGATCTTGCAAAAAAACCTGTCTTCTATTTAAGGATAGTGATCATATGAAGCCATTTATTATCACATAAGGCAGGGGCAGGCAACCTTTCAGAGGTTGAGGTCTACCTGGACAACATGGAGTAAAGCAAAGATCCGCCTGGGGGTCCGATGCCTGTCGCCCCGCCTGGGGGTCCGATGCCTGTCGCCCCGCCTGGGGGTCCGATGCCTGTCGCCCCGCCTGGGGGTCCGATGCCTGTCGCTCCGCCTGAGGGCCCGATGCCTGTCGCTCCGCCTGAGGGCCCGAGACCTGTCGCTCCTTCTGGGGGTCCGGCGCCCGCCGCTCCGCCTGAGGGCCCGAGACCTGTAGTTCCGCCTGTGGGTCCGGCGCCCGCCGCTCCGCCTGGGGTTCCGAGGCCTGTCGCCCCGCCTGGGGGTCCGATGTCTGTCGCCCCGCCTGGGGGTCCGATGCCTGTCGCCCCGCCTGGGGGTCCGATGCCTGTCGCCCCGCCTGGGGGTCCGATGCCTGTCGCCCTGCCTGGGGGTCCGATGCCTGTCGCCCCGCCTGAGGGCCCGAGACCTGTCGCTCCATCTGGGGGTCCGGCGCCCGCTGCTCCGCCTGAGGGCCCGAGACCTGTAGTTCCGCCTGGGGGTCCGGCGCCCGCCGCTCCGCCTGGGGGCCCGAGGCCTGTAGCCCCGCCTGGGGGTCCGGCGCCCGCCGCTCCGCCTGAGGGCCCGAGACCTGTAGTTCCGCCTGGGGGTCCGGCGCCCGCCGCTCCGCCTGGGGGCCCGAGGCCTGTCGCCCCGCCCGGGGGCCCGGTGCCTGTCGCCCCGCCCGGGGGCCCGGTGCCTGTCGCTCCGCCTGGTGGCCCGCTGCCTGCTGCTTCGCCTGGTAGCCCGATGTGCCTCTGCCCGGAGTCCAGCCCGATGTGCCTCTGCCCGGAGTCCAGCCCGATGTGCCTCTGCCCGGAGTCCAGCCCGATGTGCCTCTGCCCGGAGTCCAGCCCGATGTGCCTCTGCCCGGAGTCCAGCCCGATGTGCCTCTGCCCGGAGTCCAGCCCGATGTGCCTCTGCCCGGAGTCCAGCCCGATGTGCCTCTGCCCGGTGTACCGCTGCCCGGAGTCCTGCCCGGTGTGCCAGTCTTTGATATCCCGCCAGTTACCAGACCCGGGCGGTGGAACATTTTTCCCAGCTAGGACTGTTTGGAGCGTCCTGAGGCCGCTCCTTGAGGGTGGGGTACTGTCAGGAATGGACTGGCCAGCTATGGTGGGACTCACCTGCCTTTTGATCTGCAGTACCAGGGCTGGCCAGCGGGTGTTCCCAGCAATCAGAGACTCAACTTTGCAGCCAGCTAACACCTGTAACTGATTATGCTGGGGTATTTAAGGGATTGCCAGACCCACAGACTCTGCCTTGGTGTGTGTTTGTCCTGGGCCCTGCATCCTGTTTCTGTCCTGCATCCTGTTTCTGTCCTGCATCCTGTTTCTGAACCGCTGCTGACTTCTCCTGCTCTGATCCCGGCTCGCTCCTGACCATCCCTCTGTCTGACCCTCTGTACCACGCTGCTTGCTACCTGTTCTGATCCCTGGCTTGTGACCCTGACCAATTTCCGCTTGCTCCCCCTGTACCTACCTGCCCTATTGATATTGACCCGGCCTGCCTGACGACGCTTGCTTGTACAGTTGTGGCCAAAATTATTCAACCCCCAATGCTGTAAAGGGGTTTAGGGACTATAGTGTACATTTGGAATTGTATTCAGAATCAAATCCTACAAGGACGTTGTAACTACCCAAATGCAACTAAAATGACATCAATTGTTTATGTAATACAGTAGTAAATGGTTCTTATGTGGTTTCTTCATTGCCACAATTATTCAACCCCTTAAAGACTACCACTCTGAAGAACAGAGGTTCATACAGGTGCTTTCCATCAGGTATTGAAAACACCTGTGGATGTCACCGAGCAGCAATCAAGCATAATAAGCACCAATTAGGCAGCTTTAAAATGACTGTGATACTCAGCTCCTTCTAGACATTTACTGGTGTGGTTACAAACATGGTGAAGGCAAGAGAATGGTCCAGGAAGACAAGAGAAGAGGTGATTTCTCTTCACAGGAAGGGCAATGGCTATAAGAAGATTGCAAAGATGTTAAACATACCAAGAGACACCTTAGGAAGCATCATTCGCAAATTCAAGGCAAAGGGCACTGTTGAAACGCTACCTGGTCGTGGCAGAAAGAAGATGCTGACTTCGACTGCTGTGCGCTACCTGAAGCGTAGAGTGGAGAGAAGTCCCCGTGTGACTGCTGAGGAACTGAGAAAAGATTTGTCAGATGTGGGTACAGAAGTTTCAGCCCAGACAATAAGACGCACACTGCGTAATGAAGGCCTCCGTGCCAGAACTCCCAGGCGTACCCCCTTGCTGTCTCCAAAGAATAAGAAGAGTCGACTGCAGTATGCCAAAAGCCATGTGGACAAACCACAAAAGTTGTGGGATAGTGTTCTGTGGACTGATGAAACAAAATTAGAACTGTTTGGGCCCATGGATCAACGCTATGTTTGGAGGAGGAAGAACAAGGCCTATGATGAAAAGAACACCTTGCCTACTGTGAAGCATGGTGGAGGGTCAATCATGCTTTGGGGCTGTTTTGCTTCTGCAGGTACAGGGAAGCTTCAGCGTGTGCAAGGTACCATGAATTCTCTTCAGTACCAGGAGATATTGGATGGAAACGTGATGCAGTCCGTCACACACCTGAGGCTTGGGAGACGTTGGACCTTTCAACAGGACAATGATCCCAAGCATACCTCCAAGTCCACTAGAGCATGGTTGCAGAGGAAAGGCTGGAACATTTTGGAGTGGCCATCGCAGTCACCAGACTTAAATCCGATTGAGAACCTCTGGTGGGACTTAAAGAAAGCAGTTGCAGTGCGCAAGCCTAAGAATGTGACTGAACTGGAGGCCTTTGCCCATGAAGAATGGGCGAAGATACCCGTAGATCGCTGCAAGACACTTGTGTCAAGCTATGCTTCACGTTTAAAAGCTGTTATAACTGTAAAAGGATGCTGTACTAAGTACTAAGATTGAATGTCACTTGGGGGTTGAATAAAACTGATAATGCTGTGAGCACAGAAAAGACATTTGTGGTTATTTCATTATAACTGTTATGTTATATTTGTCTGACCTACAAGTGCCTCTTTAATGTAAATGTAAGCAAGATGACTGAATGATCAAAAGCAATGTCAAACTGGCCAAAACACTCAATTTCAGTGGGGGTTGAATAATTTTGGCCACAACTGTATGTACTGTTATCTGTGGGTGGTTTGGTTTGGTTTGTTTGCACTGTATTATGTTTTAGTATTGCACTGCGTTTATGTTTGTATTGTTAGTGTTAATAAATTATATTGTTTATAACATATCTGAGGTCTGCGTTTTCCCTGCGTCAGTCACACATCTCTGGTCACACCTGGGAGCCCTGACACCTCTGCCCCACTTAACAACCCCACCACTGTTGTATCCTCTGCCACCTTCCCCCCCAGTAGTGTCCTGTACCCTCCCAAACCAGTGTCCTCTGCCCCCCTTCACATCACCCCCCCCCCCCTGCACTGTGTAGTGTCCTTTACTCTGCCCCATAGCAGTGTTCTCTGCCCCCCACAAAGTGTCCTCTGCCTCCCCATTCCCCAAAGCAGTGCCCCCTGTCCTTTTATCATCAAACCCCCCCCACTGTAGTTTACTCTGTCCCCTCCTAATCCCCCTACCCACAGTGTCTCCTGTGTCCCCATCCCACAGTGTCTCCTAAGCCCCCCTGTCACAGTGTCTCCTAAGCCCCCCCTCCCACAGTGTTTCCTATGCCCCCCCTCCCACAGTGTCTCCTAAGCCCCTCTCCCACAGTGTCTCCTGTGTCCCCCCTCCCACAATGTGTCCTGAGCCCCCCCCACAGTGTCTCCTAAGCCCCCCCTCCCACAGTGTTTCCTATGCCCCCCCTCCCACAGTGTCTCTTAACCTCCCTAGCGGTATTCCTGAGTGTAGCTCGGGGTAAAATGTCAGTACCAAAAGCGGTAACCCCGAGCTACACTCGGGCTTACCATGCGGCGCTGCATAGGGAGTCCCTGCAGAGCTTACCTTGTCCTTCGCTCCCGCGATGTGTCCCCTGCAGCGTCCCCATCTCCTCCGGCATCCAGCTTCTGTGTTCCGGTCCCTGTGATGTCGGGACGTACGGGCGCCGGCGGCGGGAAATTTGAAAATTTAAAAAAATTTCATTTTTTTCCAAACAAATTTTACATAGCAAAACATTGCTGTTTCAACCCATTTCACATACATTTTGTCCCTAGTGCTTTGTCCTGTGCCCTGCCTGCATTTTGTCTGTTCTTTCTGCCTGGAAACTGAGAAAAGTCCATGGCGTCCAAAAAGTGGCCCTTTACGTCAAAAGCAGGTTTAGATCAGCTAGAGAACAGCGATAGTAAATCAGAACCACTTGCAGAATTGAGTGATGATTCGTGGGGAAATTCGTCATCAGACACTGAAAACAATTTTGCGACTTTGCTCAGCGATGTGCGAACTTGGTGCTCTATTTCAAATTTCAGTGTTTTTGGTTTGATTATATTATTGAATTAAATGTATTATTATTATATTATTATTTTTTATGATTATTTATTAAATTATAATTTATGATTTCGTGTTTAAAATTTTATCATACCCGGGATGTTTAATAGACTCTTGTTCGGACAGATTTCAGTGAGTTATTCCTAAAAATTACAGCCTACAATAAAAAACTACATATTTCCATGCAAAATAATGGTACCGCTTTCAGCACCAAAAATATGAAATAAACAGACCGCTAGGGAGGTTAAGCACCTCTCCCACAGTGTCTCCTGTGTCCCCCCTCCCACAATGTGTCCTGAGCCCCCCCCCCCACACAGTGTCTCCTAAGCCTCCCTCCCACAGTGTCTCCTGTGTCCCCTTCACATCAGACACACACACACACAGGTAGCACTTCCTACCTGCCAGCGTGTTTACAGCAGAGAGGAGATCAGAAGACAAGACAGTGCTGGGTGGAAGGCGGGAGCAGGAGCTGCCGGAGTTCATAATACCAAGCTGGTGATTATTTGCTAGGACAGCCTAGCAACCAATCACTGAGAAGCTTCTGTCCTTGACCCCACCCTCCATCCAGAACTTTGCTGCCTCCTGCTCTCCACTGCCTGTAACATGAGAGCGGCGGAGGCCGGGGGGAGGCAGAACCGTGGTCACGATCAACCTGTTGGCTCCCCGCGGTTGACCAGTAGATTGGATCGACGGGTTGCTGACCTCTGACATAAGGTAATGGAACTTTATAAAGCTTGAATAAGGATATAAAAAGATATCCAAAGCCTTGAATATTCCAGTCAGTACTGTTCAATCACATATTAAGAAGTGGAAAATAGAAGGATCAAGCCAAGGTCAGGTAGACCAAGAAAGATTGTAGTCACAACTGCCAGAAGAACCACAGGACACATAGAAAAACCTTAAGGTAACCTCAGAAATGAGCTGCATGGTCGAGTTGCCAGAAAGAAGCCTTTTCTGTGACAATTCCACAAAAAGAGTCGGGTTACAATATGCCTGACCTTAAAATCATCGAGCCTCTCTGCGGAGATCTCAAACGTGTGGTTCATGCAAGACAACCAAAGACTTTTTCTGACCTGGAGAAGTTTTGCCAAGACAAATGGGCAGCAAAACCACCTTCAAGAATTCAGAGCATCATAGACAACTATTACATAAGACCGCACGCTGTCATTGATGCTAAAGGGGGCAAAACACAGTATTAAGAACTAAGAACTATGCAGACTTTTGAACAGCGGTCATTTCATTTGTTTATATGTTGCCATGTTTTGTTTTATGATGGTGCCATTCTGTTATGACCCACAGTTGAATCTAAATCCCATAAGAAATAAAAGAAATGTGTTTGCCTGCCCACTCATGTTTTCTTTAAAAATGGTACATACTATATAATACCAATTCTCCAAGGGTATGCAAACTTTTGAGCACAGCTGTACTTCCACCCCGCAAACACTCAATGATTCTTCCCTGGGGTTTGAAATGCTAGTCCAACAAGCAGCCTGGGACTCTTTAATTTTTCCTGTGTAGGGGGTGCTACACAGGAAAAATTAAAAATTAAAATAAGGATCTAAAGCACATTATCTTATCTGCAGGGGTGGACTGACCATTTGGAAACTCGGGCACTGCCCGAGGGCCCGGGGTCAGTAGGGGGTCCCATGAGATGCCCCTGGTACCTTTTTCATAGGCTTTTTTGAGTTTGGGCAAGGACACAGGGGCCCCATGATCCCCTATTGCCCGGGGGCCGCATGAGTTGTCAGTCCACCCCTGCTTATCTGTTTAGTGAAGCTATGCATGGATGGTGTGCAAACTGCTTAAAGTGGGACTAAAACTAGCGGGCCCTCTGTAGTCCCTGCCATAGTGTACACTGAATACCTCTTACTCATCTGCCATCACTACACTGGTAAGCTTGGGTTACATTATCCTGACACTCTTCTCCACTTTCTGCTTCTTACAGATCCCAAGAGTGCACCAAAGCTGTACACTGTACTGTGCAGAGACCACAAGAAGTGCACAATAAAAAAAAAAACTAAAATGAGAAAGGAAAAGGAGTTTTTTTTTGGCAGGAAGAACATGCAAATCCCTACTAGCCTACTAGCAATTTTCATTTATAGGCTTCAGCTCCACTTTTAACACGATGCAATCAATCATATTTCAATTTACTGTACTGAGTACAATTGAACAAAATGGTAAATACTACTACATCAAATGACAACTGCAATTTAACTCCATCCATAGTCATTCTATGTTACCCTACTTTATCCTAAATAAATAAGGCCAGATATGCTCCTACAGCAGTGTAAAGCTGACTACACATGACTGATTGTACAATCTCCTTTAGATTATTATGAATATAACAGGCACTTCTATAGCGCCATCAATTTATGCAGCTCTCTACATATACAGTATGTTGCACTACCCTCTTGAGGGCTGCTGGCATTAGATGGGTCCCCTTAAGCCCTGAACGGCCAGGCAACACGCATTTTCCACGTTTTCACTCACAGAGCCAGTAAAACAGCTTGTTTTTGCTGTTTTTATTAATGGTTAACAACTTGGATGGGGCCTAGGGGAATATGGGATGCCCAAGGAACTGTAAAACTTGAGGACAACTTCTTAGCAAAACACTGTACACTGAACAAAAATGTGGACCAAAAGTAGCAATTGTCTCTTTCACGAGCACTGATGTACCCTTTGATGTACCTCCTAAGACCCAAGATGAATCCTTCCTCTTTCACCAGGCTGTCCTGAGGGTATCCCTTAGCAAGGGATTCCAAGATCTGCAGTTAAGTAGTCCCGGATGAGAACTAGTTGGGTATTGCACCTCACCTCCCTCTCCCTTCTTTGGCCCAGGAGGTGTAGAAGTACTCACACTGTCCTGTCCTGTAGCTTGGAGGGTTGCAGCTGCTTTCATGTCTTATGCTGGGCTGGCTCCTTCCCTGCTGACAGGATGTCCTTCCTAGGAGAAGGTAGTACAGTTAATATCTTTTCATCCAGCACCAGCCTGTAGGTAGGCCCTCCTCCCTGGGACCCCTTCCCAGGCCCCACACTCCACCATTCCTCCCTTAAGTCCATCTTCCACCCAGACACAACTCTCCCACAGGCTCTCTCACATATAAGTGTTTCTCTTAGCTACCATGCCCGGCCTCCCTCCTGGGGATTGGCCAAGTTCCCTTAAACATGCAAATCTAGGCTTCCTCCCCTCCTCCGCCCCTCTTCTAGAAAGTTCCATCAGTTTCTAGAAGGTTGGGAAGGATCCAGAAGCCCTGACCTGTAGAGCCTTCAAGCCGGTCCTGAGGCAGCCTCTCTATCTCCCTCCAAGTTGACTCATCCAAGGCTTCTAGCAAGCCTCTGACTAACAAAACAAATCCTATCTAGCTAAACCAAGAGGGCACTACATATATATTGCATAGTCACATCAATACCTGCCCTTGAGGAGCTTACAATTTAAGGTCCATAATTCACATTCATACATACTAGGGCCAATTTAGATAGGAGCCAATCAACCTACCAGCATGTCTTTGGAGTGTGGGAGGAAATAGAGTATCTTACATAGTTACATAGTTAGTCTGGCTCAAAAAAGACAAAAGTCCATCCAGTTCAACCATAGAAAAAAAAAGAAGTTATAATCCTATACCCACAGTTGATCCAGAGGAAGGAAAAAAAAACCCAGCAAAGCATGATCCAATTTGCTCCTGCTGGGAAAAAAATTTCTTCCTGATCCCCCGAGAGGCAATTGGATATTCCCTGGTAATCTGGAGGAAACCCACACAGGCACAGGGAGAACAGTCAAACTTCGTGTAGGTAGTGCCGTGTTTGGAATTCAAACCAATTTACTAATAGATTTACTAAAAATGTATAATACATGAGTCTGATTAGATACAAACTGAAGAGGTTGTCCATAGGCCGTATCTTATATAATTCTGGCAAATGTAAAGGAAATTCCACTGTTGTACAATCACATGTAACACATCTGGCCAGCTTAAAATCTTGGAAGAAATATAGTCTAATATAGAGCCTCTCACACATACTGTATACACAACGTGGCCTGATTTTCCCTCCCCCCGTTTATTATCTCAGTGCAAATTTGCCAACAACACTGAATGCAATGTTGGAACAAAACAAACCATACCCCTGATCCATTTAAATTGCACTATGAAAAACCTAAACCGCGACTAGAAAATCACATTTAGTCTGCCCCTTTTGTCACAAAACCCATAACAGCCCTAGGAAATTTGGGTCTGCTGGCAACTCTGTTCCATGTCATAATATTAAGAGCAAACAGCGAATACACAAATTTGTTTCTTTTCTCATCATTCAAAGAATTAACATAAATCTAGGTTTTCTCATCCTGCCTCTGAAATTTCCTATATTTGCAAAGAACCTTGGCATGGTGATATACCTGATAGGGTACACTGTATGCAGGCAGATGGAGATACAAAAAAAATCCTACATTTTCTCTTGCTAAGCCTGGTCATAAATAGGAAGGCTTCTCATTGATTTTAATCAATAAAATTATGCACTGCATTTTTTATTGATTATTTTGATATAAGTGGGAATACATTACATGCTAGCTGCAATATTATAATTAGGTACCTATTGCGCTGAAGTTTTTTTCATATTATTCTCATTGATTTTGGCAGCAGATCAAGTTCCAAATATACACTGACTTTGTAACTGTATTTGAGTGTTTTGTTAAATTTATTTCTGTGGGTTAAAAAAGAAACATCCTTGAAAACACCTAACAACTACATACACAGTTGACATTTTTAACCTCTTCACGCTGGCCGCACACAAATGTACGGCCTCCCGGCATCTGGGTCTAGATGCCGAGCGGCCGCATATTTGCGTGCAATTAACAAAAAAAAAAATGTGCTGAGGGCGCGCACCCTGCGCGCTGCCAGCACACACGTCCGGTACTCACAGAAAGGTCCCGGTCTGCTCTTTCGATCAGGACCTTTCCCAATCATGTGACTGCCGTGACGACGTGTCACATGATCCCTAAACGGTCACATGATCCCTAAACCCCGCCCGTCCCGCCTCCCGGCTTCTGAAACTCTTAAAGGGTCGGGAGGCGCAGGCGGGAAGGGGTTACACTGTCTTAGGCTCCATGTACACAGGACACTTCTGAACGATGGACACTGACTGCTGGAAAATGTAGGTTAAAAAACGTCTGTTTAGCTGCATTTGCATACCGTGTTCATGCGCGTTTATGCGTGCTTATGAGCGTTTGCGTTTAGAAGTGTTTTTTAAAGATAACCTCAGGAGACCTTTCAAAATGCCCAGAATGCACTGAAAAACAGTAATAAATTAACTATTTCAGACATTTTGAGAGAAAAAGAGAGAGCAGAAGCAGAGAGAGCAGTATTTGTTGAGATTAGCTGTCTTTTTTTTTGTGTTTGTGGATGTGTTTCGGCTCATTTATGTGCAGAAATTATTGCAGCAGTGTCTAACACAGCAATGGGCAAACTACGGCCCACGGGCCGTATACGGCCCGGCGGACCTTTTAATCCGGCCCGCGGAGCTAGGCTTCTGCTAGGCTCCTCTCACAGTCCGCCCTGAAGACCGATGTAGTATGAAAATCTGTCTCCTATGAGGATGTCCCCCTCGACGTATCTGCGCATGTGCCGGAGATCGCCGATCGGCTGCTAATGCCTGAAACTGGCACATGCGCAGATACGTCGAGGGGGACAGATCCTCATAGGAGACAGATTTTCATGCTACACCGGAATGGCGCGGGAACACGGCGAGAGTAACGCGCGGAGCAAAGGTAAGTGAATTGACACAGGGGGGACTTGGGGACTTAATATGGGGGATGAATTAATATGGGGAATGAATTACTATAGGGGGGATGAATTACTATATGGGGGATGAATTACTATGGGGGATGAATTACTATGGGGGATGAATTACTATATGGGGGATGAATTACTATATGGGGGATGAATTACTATGGGGGATGAATTACTATATGGGGGATGAATTACTATATGGGGGATGAATTACTATGGGGGATGAATTACTATATGGGGGATGAATTACTATAGGGGGGATGAATTACTATGGGGGATGAATTACTATGGGGGATGAATTACTATATGGGGGATGAATTACTATGGGGGATGAATTACTATATGGGGGATTAATTACTATGGGGGATAAATTACTATGGGGGATGAATTACTATGGGGGATGAATTACTATATGGGGGATGAATTACTATGGGGGATGAATTACTATGGGGGATGAATTACTATATGGGGGATGAATTACTATGGGGGATGAATTACTATATGGGGGATGAATTACTATATGGGGGGTGAATTACTATAGGGGGGATGAATTACTATGGGGGATGAATTACTATGGGGGATGAATTACTATGGGGGATGAATTACTATATGGGGGATGAATTACTATGGGGGATGAATTGCTATGGGGGTTGAATTACTATATGGGGGATTAATTACTATGGGGGATAAATTACTATGGGGGATGAATTACTATGGGGGATGAATTACTATATGGGGGATGAATTACTATATGGGGGATGAATTACTATGGGGGATGAATTACTATAGGGGGGATGAATTACTATATGGGGGATGAATTACTATATGGGGGATGAATTACTATGGGGGATGAATTACTATATGGGGGATGAATTACTATGGGGGATGAATTACTATATGGGGGATGAATTACTATATGGGGGATGAATTACTATGGGGGATGAATTACTATGGGGGATGAATTACTATGGGGGATGAATTACTATATGGGGGATGAATTACTATGGGGGATGAATTACTATATGGGGGATTAATTACTATGCTTACTATGGGGGAATATTACTATACTTACTATGGATGACACATACACATCATTCATCTACTCTTGGTCCGGCCCCCGGGTCCAATATATGAACCCATTGCGGCCCTCAAGTCAAAAAGTTTGCCCACCCCTGGTCTAACATGTTTTCTTTCATGCAAAACCTCAAAGTATGGTGTACCAGGCAGGGGCGGACTGACCATTTGGAAACTCGGGCACTGCCCGAGGGCCCGGGGTCAGTAGGGGGCCCCATGAGATGCCCCTGGTACCTTTTTCATAGGCTTTTTTGAGTTTGGGCAAGGACACAGGGGCCCCATGATCCCCTATTGCCCGGGGGCCCCATGGGTTGTCAGTCCACCCCTGGTACCAGGTCCATTTGAGTACCGGGAAAACGCTTTGCATGCATTTTTCATGATGAAAAAAAGGCTCTGGACAGCATCTGGAAATGGAAGAGTTAAAAAAAATTTCAAACAGAAATGCTTATAAATGCGATTAGCCGCATTCAGCCACATTTACACACGTTTACAAGCATTTGGCTTTTGAAACGCTGATAAAACCTACTCCTGAATGCAAGTTTTCTGCATTCAAAAAAAAGACTGTAAACTCAAATGCCTGTAAACGACTGTAAATGACATAGTGTACATGGACACATAGGAAAACAATAGGGAGAGTTCAGGGGCTGCTGAAAAATACGCTGAACAGCTCCTAAACGTGAGTTTATCAGCTGCAGTGTACATGAGCCCTTATATGCCAAAGCATTTGTAACTCTACACAGCCACTGTGTGATTCAGATCTCTCTGCCAGACATCACAGCCAGGATGGTGACACCACTTTTATGAAATTAAAGTAACTCCACTGCTACAATAAATGTATAAAACAAAATATTTCCTGCAAAGAAGACATTTACTACTCAACTCTCCCACTGCATGTGCTGCTGATTTTTGTAGTAGTGAAATGTAATCCAACACTTCAGGGAATGTTGATTTCCTGGTCTCCTGCTGCACTTTATTGTTCTTCCTGCCGTCTCTTACATCACTGCAGGACACCATAGTGACGTTAGGATCTGGTAGACCGAATCACAGAGAGCAGTAGAAGACCAAGTATCCAGCACTTTTGGAAGTGTTTAATTCTAAAGTTTCTGCAGCCAGCTGTTTTTCCCGATTACAGCAGATATTGGTGGCATAGTAAGCGGGAGGAGTGAGCAGTACATTTCTTCTTTGCAGGCAACATTTTGTCTTTACTATTCATTTTTAGCAACAGTGTCATTGTCAAGAACGTACCTGTGTTCTGCTCTCTGTATTAGCCTGTTGCATTTGCTGATGTTTCTTATTTCCTCCCTAGGTCCCACTATTTGCCTTTTTCTTCTTCTGTGTTTATAACTTTTCCTGTAGTCTTGTCTGGCTCATTGCACTTCAGAGTTCTTTCCTGTGTTCTGGTGCCAACACAATCTTTGCAATGTGTCCCAATGTCTCATTCATCTGTTCGCTTGGGTACAGCTAAAAGCTTGCCTCCAAATTGTTCCACGCTCCTTTATAAGTAACTCCTTCCATGCTTCAGTTGTCCATTATAGCATTTGGCTAGGGTATGATCCTGATACCTTGTGTCCTATCTCTTGTATCCTTTATTCTTTGTTCATCCTGTCCCTGCAATGTTCCTACTTCCAGTCTATGTACTCTTCTTTCCATATCAGTTTTGATTTCTGATTCCTGGCTAGTTCTAGTCCTTGTTTCCTGTCTTGCATGTTATCCCTGACCTTCTGGACACACTATATTTGACCACCTGCATGACCTGACTTCACTAGAATGCCTTCTGTCCTGACCTTGGCTTTGTTAATGACTATTCTCTGCTGATCCTGTTGGCCCCAGCATCAATGTTGGCTACCCACCTCAATAACTTCAGTCTTTAGCTCACCTTCACTTCACGATAAACACAAATGTTCAAACCGAGGGAAATGCCACATCAGTTTCACAGGAAGATAAGCAACAAAGTAATAAATAATTAACACAGACAATCTAAATACTGTAAAAGAAGAAACCAGGCCAAACGAGGCTTCAATCAAGAAAAACCCACCAATAACAATGAAGTCGTCTCATTCAAATGTCTGTCCTATGTTGCTCGCTTAGCATTAAAACCAGAGCCAGATTCATTGGATGAGATGCAAAGACTTCCAACCCATAGGAAACAAAAGTGAATCAGACTGCTAAAGAGATGACATCTCTTTGTGAACTGTAGACATGGACACTTTCAGAGCTACCTCATGGTAAACATGAGTGCAGATGGTTTGACAAAACTGCTTACAAGAAATAAATTTATAGAACTGACATCCAAAATGGAACTAACATAAGGAGTAGTTGTTGAGTGGGGGTGTTGGAATACAGTGTTCACGTATTTTGTGCAACAACTATAGCAGGTTTCAGTAGAGATATATTCTTCAACAATCTGCTCCTATTGTAAACGATATGTCTTTTCTCTGAATAAAGTTTCCTGTTCCCTTGTTGCAGCAGAAAAGCACATCTGGACTGTACACTGTTTGTTCTGTAGAGCTATATACAGAATTTCTAACATGAACAGTGGCTACTGAAGGTGAAGTTCTCAGCACCTGTAGTCATCAGACCTCAACAGATACCTGAGCTTTACAGTCTCTTTATAGAATACCACAGTGTCGCTTCCCCACACCAACCTACTGATTGGTCAATGAAGAATGGAACAACACACTAATAAATAATAATCATTAACTCTGCTCACTCTGCTATACTTCCTTCTTCCATTCTGAGTGGTGTTGTGTAAGGGATAGGAAGTTGATTATCAAGACAGTTTCAGGTACTTCTGGTGGTTATAGGTAAATTTTTTAAACAATTGTGGCAGGAGGTTAATTTTAATTGATTTCAGAGGTTAGGTTTTTAAGCATGCTTGACCATTTCTGTGACTAGCATTACAAAGTTTCATCATTTGCTATTTTAGTAGACACTGGTTTTCTCTCTCTCTGTGTATTAACACTCATATAGTTGTTAACGATAAATGGATTGCTTACATTGCTAACAAAGATTGGCCAATTTATGGACTGTCAAAGGTTGGATATACAGTGCATTCTGAAAGTATTCAGACCCCCTTCACTTTTTTCAATTTTGTTATGTTGCACCGTGATACTACAGTTGTTTAAATTCATTTTTTTCTCATTAATCTACACTCAGTACTCCATAACGACAAAGCAAAAACTGAATTTTAGAAATGTCTGTGAATTTATTAAAAATAAAAAACTGAAATATCACATTGGCATAAGTATTCAGACCCTTCACAATAACACTTGAAATTTAGCTCAGGTGTCTCCCATTTCTCTTGATTGCTGCTGAGATATTTCTACACCTTGATCGGAGTCTACCTGTGGTAAATTAAATGGATAATATACATGATTTGGAAAGGCACACACCTCTCTATAAAAGGCCTCACAGCTGACAATGCATACTGTATCAGAGCAAAAGCCATGAGGTCAAAGGAACTGCCTGCAAAGACAAGAGACAAGAATATTGCAAAGATCTGGGGAAGGCTACAAAAAAATTCTGCTGCACTGAAGGTTCCCAAGAGCACAGTGGCCTCCATAATTCTCAAATAGAAGACGTTTGGCTGAACCAGATCTCTTCCAAGAACTGGTTGTCCAGCCAAACTGAGCAATCAGGGGAGATGGGTCTTAGTAAGACAGGTGACCAAGAAACCGATGGTCACTCTGACTGAGCTCCAGAGATCCTATGCGGAGATGGGACAAAGTTCCAGATGGACAAGCTTTTGCAAACTCTAAGTGGGCTTTCATGTGTTTTGCACTAAGGAGATGCTTCCGTCTAGCTACTTTGCTATAAAGACCAGATAGGTGTAGGGCTGCAGTGATGGTTGTCCTTCTGGAACTTTGGTCCATCTCCACACAGGATCTCTGGACCTCAGGGTTACAGTGACCATCAGATTATTGGTCACCTGTCTTACTGTGGTCATAGTCCACTAGTACCTACAGATTTACAATTTTCACCCAATATGACTGAAATCATCTATAGTGATCACATTTCTGAGACTAGCTTTAATGGTGTTCTCTTTTAAAAATCCAGCATGTGGATATTTTAATATGGAATTTGTATTCTATTCAGTAATAAAATAAAATATTTTAAGGGTGCCTGCCTCAAGAAGTCATAACAAGCAGGTGTGTACAAGTACAATAAGAATGGCAGCCAAGCAGCAGTCTGGGCTGTAGGTATCAATACGCAGTGAGAAGTGGGAGTGTGTAGATATCACAATATAGTTAGATATATGTGTGTAGACATCTCACACTTCAGGAGTAGAAAGTGCAGATAACTCTACGCACCGAAGGCTGTTCAATTCCCTTCATGGTAAGGTATAAATAGCTCATAACACATTCTGCAAGGTGTGAGAAAGACATCTGATTTTCAGGCTCCATATCTGTGGCTTTCCTATTGTAATGCAAATAAATACAGTGCAAACAGCAGCGTATAGAAAGCAATACGTCAAATAGAGGAGGGTAAAGGACTCCTGTGTTAACAAGAATTTTTTGAAAAGTATAAGATCTTGCTGACAAGCTGCATTAAATATTAATTCCTCAGTCCATGGAGACCTTGTTACGCTCGTGTTTTTACCAGCACAGGTTTCCGAACAAAACCACCCAGCTGATTCAATCTCCCAGCTTTGTTCTAGTTCAGCTGCTAAAAAGCAACAGGAATATTTTACTAGCATGCAGCATAATTAAAGTGTTACTTTTTGAGTATTAATGAATATCTAGCATCGGGGGGAGAGAGGTACTGTAGATTATTTTGCTATGTACTGAGGCATGTAGAACAGGTCTAGGAAAATTTGCAACTATCATTAATATTAGGTCATGAATATGCTCAGTTACAGATTTGTTTGAGGCACTTGCATGTTGAAATGAAATGTGCTTGAACCCAGATCATAACCATGACCTTTGCCATAAGCCATTTGTGGGCAAGAGCTTAGGTAAGCAAGTGGAGCACCAAAGGGCAACATTTCTAACTTGGATTTAGAATGACTTACATGACCTCAGTACTTCTGCTGTGAATTTTAAGGATGAATTGTTTCATAGTATCTGCAGCTACAGAGGTCACTGAGAACCTGTTTTTAAAGTTCAGTCACTACTTGCTAAGAAACTATAAATATTCAAGTATCCCTAGCCTGGCCACACTTACTGTAGATATAAAGTTATGCATGACTTTAATCTTTTGCCAAAGCTATCCATAAAAATGAGATGACTGCCCCTTGATCATGCTGAAATTGGAAATCTCACACCTATGAAACTTGAACAAGCCAACCACGTAACCATACTTAAGAAGAACATTTGGTAGAAGAGCTATGCTGTCATGTTAATACATTGGGTGGCTGAGGAAAGTTGAATCATGCATACACAACTGACTGTTCTCCAATATGTGTGTCCAGTCTAATACTAGTAACATATTTAGATTTAAAGCAAAAAATAAACGTAATCTGGGAAAACATTTAATAGCAGAAGATGCAGTCTATGTCTCTGCAATAAAAGCTCCTTACCTTCCTTCTTGCAAACTTCTGCTTTGCTGTGTCTTGTCTGTTGGCACCACCCACCACAAACAAATGGCATCCACCCCAATTTATAACTAGACTTTGGTGAGGGGACAAGCTGGATACCATCAGCTGCCATTGTGCCTTTGCTGGGTGTCCAGTGCGTCCCTGTACCTTTAAGGAGGGGTGGGCTCCCTTCAGGCATACCTGCCCTTAATCTATCCATTATTATATATGTGCTTCAACTTTGGAGACTCTCAAAATTATAGCATTAGGACTTCAGTACACTGAGGTGCTGTGACATGGCCGCTGGAGCTGTTTGCATATATTTACAAATGTGTGCAAACTAAGCGCCTTGTTTTTAATGTGAAATGTTAAGGTCAGTTCGGTTTGTTGCAGGCTGGCAGGTAAGTGATCTGGGAATTTTTTTTTAT
The DNA here is from genome assembly GCF_062004578.1 of Staurois parvus. Lineage (NCBI taxonomy): Eukaryota > Metazoa > Chordata > Amphibia > Anura > Ranidae > Staurois > Staurois parvus. Next base: position 7,036,522 of record NW_028317902.1, read on the forward strand.
TTGATATGCGTTGCATTCCATGTGCTCCTTTATTTGTTGTTTTGTGCTCATTTCTCATTGCTGGTCAGATGAGTTGTTGGAGCTGTCCATACTGTGGTTATCTACATATCCCCTGGAACGTCATTGCACTTGGTATTTGCACCTTTTTTTGAAGATGTCGGAAGAAGACTGGGCAAAGATGTCAGTGTTGGCGAGAGAGCTTGCATAAATCACATCTAAGGAAGGAAGGTGGGTGTAGCATATTTTATTTCCGCTTTACTGCTCAATGCTAATGCTGAAAGTAATTACTGTTCCTCTGATGATGTCATTGTGCCAAGTGCACTGATATCATTACACACTGTAAAAATCACCCCGATTCCTTATTTGGACTCCCTGGCATAATTGGTTGAATGAGCTAGTATAATGCTTCTGACATATGGTATAGCCCTTAATAATACATTTCCCAGAACGTCACTGGAGGTGGGAGAGAACAATGACACTGTTATGATTACATAGTAATATATATGTTTTATGGTAGAACAGACCTGTAAGAAGCTTTAATTTAAAACACACATTTATATTTATTAGGTTCCATGTAACAATACTTTTACAAGCTTTCCTTTTCATTTTTATTTCCACATGTCCCTTGACACATCAGCAGAAAACACAGCGCTGTGACATCAGTAGCGGCACAGACACGTTTCATTCGTATGCAGAGCTGCTAGCAACATCATTGTAAATAAGAAACTGTCCATTAGTGTCACATTAAGCTCTCTCCTTTTATTAAAGCCTCCAAAACATCTCTAGATATAAATGAGAAAGGACTGACGCCGGGACATGAACACCTCTGCTGCGTGCGGGCGCAATTATTTATTTATATTGTCACTCCCTTATTTATTTATTTTTTTCTGCCGCTACCCTGTTTCCCCTCCCCGTGTAATTTGCATTAATAAAGAGGCTGTTCTGCGTCGGAATGTGTTTTATCCGTATTTTTTTTAATCCCAGGGCGATCCCCCAGGAAGAGCTAAGGGAGAGATCCGCCTGTCAGCGTAGACAAGACGAATGATTCCCCGTGTCAGCACCGCGTGGTTCAACGATGACAGATTGAGAGGAGCTGTCCCTCTGCCGACAGGCGTGCTTCATTTTCAAATTAATAAATCTGAATAAAATATTTTTCCTTTCATTACGAGCAGGGCCTGTCTGACAGTTGCTGTGACAGGAGGGAGTAGCAGAGTTGATGAGAACAGCTTGCCCAAAATCCACCTGGGTTTTCTCATGTTTTATTTTTACCTACAACGCTCGGCTCACTGTATCCCTCCTTCCGCGTTTGTGTCTATTTCGCTCTCTGTCTCGTTGCCTCATTCCCACTTTATGCCCCTGTGGTCCCCTTACCTCCTCTGTCTGAATAATTTCACCTTCATCATTTTTATATGGACACATTTCTTTTGAGAGGTTCTGCATGCCTCAGTTTGAAATGTATTAAAAACTTTCATGCAGTATATATGGTGCCAAGAGTGACATGTTTGTTGCCTATCAGTCCACATAAACATTCATTTGAAAGCATCGAAAGAGGACTCTACACATAATTTAGTCCCACAAGACTGGCCGTTACAGGTGTCTTCATATTGTTTTCAGATTTTTTTTTTTAGAAAAAAATAATATTCAACATTATATATTGGCTCCAAAGACCCAAAAGCATGACTGCAACTTAAACATATTTGTGATTCTGCTCACCATTGCAATTTGGGTAATCTGAAAAAGACATTAGCCAAGCCCGCTTATGGTTTATTTATTTTCATCCTTCCGTAGCACTACCCTCTTAAGGGTTGCTTAGTAATTTGTTTTGGGTTCCCTGTCAATCTGAACCTCTTATGGCAAACCTAGCCTCTGCTAACCTCACTTAACTACCAACCTACCTCAGTTAGTGTAAACCAATGTGAAGTTTATGTTGGAATTAAAGGTACTGTAACTTAGTCAGAAAGAACAAAATTACATTGATATATGTAGGAAATATAACCACTCTTGGTAATTGTGAGCAAAAGTAATGACATTCACCATAAAGCAACAATAACTGTTAGCAGGCCTGCTTTCAGAAATAATCCACTGCCTCCAATCTGAGGGAACTACTGAATACCCAGTGAGCAGAAAACAACTAACAAGAAACAGGTAATTCACTGTGGGTCTTCAGAACTAGATAACAAGGATTAGATTTGAAGGAAAGTAAATGCTCAGTTGAAATCAAGGATTGAGATCTTTAAGAACACTAGAGTATCTTGTCTTCTGTGCGCTCATTGGGGCCCAGTTGGTATGAAGTTGAGTTGAGGTGTGGGATATAGTTCCTTGGGATGCCAACACAAATATAGTGAAGGAACAAATGAGATTTAACACCTTTCCTCTTGGTGGTAGAGAATTAAGGTGGGGTCCCCTTTAAAACACTCAACATGAGGCAGATTTAAAGTAAATAATAACAGCATGAATGTCTATAGGCAAAGACAGCTTCCTTTGTACATCAAAGGCAAAAGTTACCAGTAATGGGAATCCTGCTCTGTTGAAGAGGGGTAACTTCTTGTTTCAGTGGCACTGCTGTATCCTGGCTTGTACTGTATGTTCTGCGGTCAGCTCATACAATGAACTGCAATGTAGATGTATCTCAACTATGGCAGATTTGAGAACGAAGCTGCAAACAGAAGCAACTAGATACTGTATCATGTTCACAACTATGTGTAGGTAGATAGCTGAGGTGACAAACTGTCAGTATTCACTTGGTTAGTGGATGTATGGGTCTTTCTCAGTTGATTAAGTAGTCCAGCAGATCGTAGCAGTCTGTCTTTCTCTGCAAAAGGGGTCAGTCCAGGGACTCTCTGGCTCAGACTCGGCATCCCGTCTGGTCTCCTGCTGTCAGATTTGACCTGCTGGGCAGCATGGCAGACCGGGTGGTCAGTAGGCTCTTTCCGCTCTTTCTTTCTCTCCAAATCCAACTCCAGCTTCGCTACCTAGTTCAGCACACCTCCTTTCAGTCTCTCTGTGCACTCTCCTGGCCAATCTTTCGGGCTTTGACATTTATATGCCCCCACCCACATGCTGCCCCTCTTTGGAAATGTAGTCCTTGCTCACTAGCTGAGTCCTGCTATATAGCATACAAGTTCCAGAGAGCTGTGCTGTCCATGTGAGTGACCCTGAATGGCAGACCACCGCCATCTAATGTCCATTTTAATGTACTGCAAGTAATCACATTTCAATGGGTTACACTTCATTACATCATCTTTTTAAGCTAATAACAATGTCCCAAAATTCAATATTATTAAATCACATCATCCTTAAAAATATAAAAGCTTAGTCTTACATCTGTTTTGGTACTGTATGATACACCTTTATCCTCTAGGCGTGACCCTCACCTGCTCTCAAATTTGCCTCCACTTCCAATTACCTCTACTCTCCAAATCCCTATCCACACATTACCTCCCCTTTGGCACTGTGCTGTATGCCTTAACCCACCCCGACGCCTTTACTCCACCACCTTGATCACATACATCCAGGTGAACTGAGCAAGGGGCAGGGAGGCATTTATCCAGCAAACCATTGACTCTGTAGAATATTCCCACTTTCATCTGAAAATCATGCACTTTGCTCCCTCCAGGACATGTATCCCTCCCTGGCCACCTCGCCCCACTCTGAGATTTGTTCTTCCCCAGACACCTTACTTGTCCTAACCCATACACCCTACTCTCAACATCACCCATGCAGGCCCCCACCAGTGCCCCTCCCCCATCCTTCCCTCTGCACTTACTACCATTCCATAATACCTTCTTCTCTCACCACTGTTTCTGATCCACATTCCTCACTCCCACCACTGTGCCTGCAGGACTCCTACACCTCAGTCACCATGCATGATCCTCATCCTCTCCCCCTTGTTCTTACCATTGTGCCTCTATGCAGGGCCCCTCCTTTCCACTCTCACCACTGTGCATCGCCTCCTTCCTCCCCACTATCACCTCCATGTCTGCACACCCCTCCTGAGACTATGAATAAGGTCTTTTTCTGGACTGAAATGCATTAGCATGGGTTGTACTATGGAATGTGGCACTACCCTCTTAGGAGTTGCTATAAATTTGGGTCCCCCTATAGTCCTACACAGCCAGGCAACACACAATTCCACATAGGCTTGCATACAGAGTCAGAAATCAGTCCTGGAGTTTTGGTTTTGTTATTTTAATTTAGGGATTCGAACTGGGATAGGATTAGGGGTGTACAGGATGCCCAAGGGAACTGATGAACTGAGGACAACTTCCGGGAATTATTTACAAGTCTTCACTGCAATACAGTCTCTGTTGGAGAGCTAGCCAGCATCTCCCAATGTACTACCCCAGACCCTAGATGAACTCCTCTTCTTTACCCAGCAATCTGGAGGTATCCCAGAACAGGGGATCCGGTGCCTGTCACTTTAAGAGATGGATAGTCACTGGCAGGTGGCGAATCTGGTTTCACACCAGATTGCTCCTTCCCCTATCTGCCCAGGGGGTACAGGGGTGCTCACTCAGATCCTCTCCTGTACCGCTGATGGGTTGGTGGCTGTTTTCAGGCCTATGAGCTGGGCCACTCCTTCCCTGCTGTACAGGTGTTCCTTGCTCTGGGGACCAGTGAAGCTCTGAGCTTTCTTCCTTTCTAGCTCCAGATGTGCAGGTAGGCCCTATCCCAATGGGCCTTCTCTCAGCCTCCTGCCTTTAGCCTCACATCTTCCTCATTGTCTTCCACCCGACTCTCCACTGCCACTGAACATGCTCCCTCACTTTTAAGGATAGTCCTAGCCTTGTGTCAAGCCTCCTGTTGGGGATTGGCTAGGATTCCTCAAGAGTACAAGCCAGCCACTCCTCAAATCCATACACTGCCTCTAGGCCTTCCTCCAAAGCTCTAAAGCAGGAGGAAATTCCTGAGGGGCTGGCCTGCGGAGCCTCTCAGCTCCTGACCACAAATTAACCTTCTGACTATTACACCCAGGCTGCTACTCAGCCCTTCTTACTAACAACCAGGACTCTAGCTCCCCCTAGCTAACTAGGAGGGCACCACAGGAACATTTTACTCCTTGTTCTCAATAAAGAGGATTTGTTTATTTTCACCTTGTCGCCGACATTCATTTATGAACACCCTTCCTCCCCACTCTCACCATCATGCCTTCTTAACACTCTTCATAGCACAGTTCCCCCCAACCAATCTATCCCTACCTGCCTAAACATCCCACTTACCAATGACATTTACTGTATCCATCCATTATTCCCCAAACATCTCAACCAGTTCTTCCCAGATGACCTTCTTGCCTTATCAGTGGCCCTGCTCTCATCAACACATCTACAAGTCACTTTCACTCACACCACATTTTAACAATTGTCTTTTATGCTCTCACCACAACATCTTAATATTTCCCTTGCCTTCAACACCATACCTGCACATCTCTCCCACTCTGTCCCTCACCACCATGCTTGATCCCCTCCAGCCCACACTATACAACTTCCCTCCTCTCACTACCATGCTTGCATTACCATTCCCCCCACCCCATTGCTTTCACCAGCATACCAGCCTATCAGCCGCTGCCATGCATTCCACCTCTGACACTTTACCTATTGCTGATAGCTAATCCTCCATAGCAGCCTTACCTCCCCTAACGTCTGCTCTCAGCACTGCATCTACACCACAGGATTAACCCCTATGTGTGTATGACCAGCCTACTACTCTAGTACCCCAAACCTAGCACTTAACTTCCCTTAACCTCCCCTAATGTGTGTCTTTATTACCTGGACTCCCCCTAACGCAACGTCTAAAACACTGAATCCATAGGCATAACACTAATGTAAACTAACCACTAATTAAAATGATTCTAAAGGTTAAATTAAAAAACAAACAAATATGTCAAACTTACCTGATGGTTTTGCACAGAGCGGCCCTGATCCTCTTCTTTTTGGATCCTCCACCAGTGATCCTGGATACTCCCCCTGCTGAGTGCCCCCAATACTAAGCCTCTTGCTCTGGGGGCACTCCAGAAGGCTCACCCATGAGCCATGCTCCTGTGAACGGACCTCCTCTCTCCTCATTTGCTCAATGGCTGTGATTGACAGCAGCAGTCTTCAATGGCTCCCGCTGCTGCGTGAGCCAACGAGGAGACAAAGTCCCGAGACAGCTGATGCTCCTGTGCACATCGCTGGATTGAAATCAGGCTCAGGTAAGTAAAAGGGGGAACTGCACACAGAAGGTTTTTTTACCTTTATGGATAGAATGCATGAAGGTAAAAAAAACTTCTGCCGTTATAACCACTTTAAGCTTTTATCCTAATTAAGCCCCTTTCTACTACATACGTAACTCTACCTGCACCAAGAGACTCCTCACTCATAACATGCAGCAAGAATGAAAATATTTATTTTTATAAAATGAATATCCACATCACTGACAGGTAGGAGTATTAGGTGTATAGTGATGGGAATACTGCTGCAGTGCACTGTACAGTCATGTGAAAAGATATGAGAAATTCAACATTTGGCTGTCAATTTTTTTTTTATTAACAGTTGCATTTATGGAAATCTTACAAAAGTAGGAACAAACCAAGGTACATAAGAACAGTCAAACCTGTGGCATATAATAAATATACAATATATATAAACTTACAATGCAGTAGATCTTGTAGAATCAGCCTGTGAACATGAACAAAGTCAGTAAATACAAACACATTATTATTATTTATTATTATACAGGATTTATATAGCACCAACAGTTTGCGCAGTGCTTTACAATATAAGGGAGACAATTACAATACATTTCAGTACAGAAGGAATATGAGGGCCCTGCTCGTGGAGCATAAAATCTAAAGGAAGGGGGAGGTACAATAGGTGATAGCTGTGGGGGATGATCTGGTGGAGGTGATTCAAGTACAGTTCTTAGGTGGAGGTGGGGTAGGCTTCCCTGAAGAAGTGAGTTTTCAAAGATCGCCTAAAGGCAGACAGGGTGGGGGCTGACCGGACATACTGTGGCAGGGAGTTCCAGAGGATGGGGGAGGCTCTGGAGAAGTTCTGGAGGCGAGCGTGGGAGGAGATGATGAGGGAGCTGGAGAGGAAGATATCATGGGAGGAGCGGAGTGGGCGATTTGGGCAGTATCTGTGGATGAGTTTGGCGATGTAGCTAGGGGCAGCGTTGTGGATGGCTTTGTAAGCTGTAGTTAGCATTTTGACATTTATACGTTGGGTTAGAGGAAGCCAGTGAAGGGATTGGCAGAGATGTGCAGCAGTCACTGATTGGTTGGTAAGGTGTATAAGTCTAGCAGCAGCATTCATAATAGACTGAAGGGGGGATAGCCTGTGTAATGGTAGACCAGTGAGGAGGGTGTTGCAGTAGTCAAGGCGTGATAAAACCAAGGTGTGGATAAGTTGTTTTGTGGTGTCATTGGTCAGAAAGGGGCAGATTTTGGAAATGTTCCAGAGGTTGAGGCGGCAGGATTTAGCCAGTGATTGGATGTGGAGCGCAAAGGAGAAGTCAGAGTCTAGGATTACGCCTAGCACCCTGGCATGAGGGGAAGGACCAATGGTTGTGCTGTTGATCTTAATGGTAAAGTCGTGAGTGGGGGATCGGGGAGGAGGAAATATTACAAGCTTGGTTTTGGAAAGATTGAGTTTAAGGTAGTGGTGTGACATCCATGCTGATATGTCGCTTAGTAGATTTGTGACACATGAGGAGATTGAGGGGGTGAGCTGGGGTGTGGAGAGATAGATCAGCATAGAGGTGGTATTGGAAGCCATGGGAGGTTATCAGTTGGCCCAGGGAAGATGTGTAGAGAGAGAAATGGAGAGGCCCAAGGACAGAACCTTGGGGTACCCCAACAGAAAGAGGAAGAGGAGCAGAGGAGAAGGAGGAGTTGTTTGTGACACTGAAAGTGCGCTGAGAAAGGTAAGAGGAGAACCAGGAGAGAGCAGTGTCACGGAGGCCTATGGAGTGGAGTATACTGGGGAGGAGAGGGTGGTCGACTGTGTCAAAGACAGCGGAAAGGTCAAGGAGTATGAGTATGGAGTAGTGGCCATTGGTTTTAGCGGTTAGTAGGTCGTTAGTGAGTTTTAGTAGGGCAGTTTCTGTGGAATGTTGTGGACGGAAGCCAGACTGTCGGGGATCAAGAAGGTTGTTGTCGGTGAGGTAGCAGTTTATACGGTTGTGAACAAGGCGCTCGAGAAGCTTGGAGGCAAACGGGAGCAGGGAGATGGGTCTTAAGTTATTCAAACAGGTGGGGTCCAGCGAGGGTTTTTTGAGAATGGGGGTAACCAATGCATGTTTGAGCGGGGAAGGAAAGGTGCCCATGGAGAGTGAGAGGTTGAAGGTTGTTGTTGGTGAGGTAGCAGTTTATACGATTGTGAACAAGGCGCTCGAGAAGCTTGGAGGCAAACGGGAGCAGGGAGATGGGTCTTAAGTTATTCAAACAGGTGGGGTCCAGTGAGGGTTTTTTGAGAATGGGGGTAACCAATGCATGTTTGAGCGGGGAAGGAAAGGTGCCCATGGAGAGTGAGAGGTTGAAGATGTGGGTTAGAGAGTTTAGGATAGAGCGGGAAGGAGGCTGCAACAGTCGTGAGGGGACAAGATTCAGGGGACATAATTTCAGCATCCAGTGACAGCACCACACCCAGGTCGTCGCTGACACGAGCCGCAGAAATGTGGGTGAACAGTCTCAGTGTATTGATGTCAGTACCCTTACCTGGCATAAAGTCCGTTTGGTCATGGTGTATGTAGGGAGGAGCCTAGCTGTTGATGTCATGCCACTGCGGTCGTAAGGAAGGCCGGCAGCCATCTTACTTTTCATCTGTTTGCCAGATGTGAGTGCATCCTTATTTTTGTTTACTATTTCGCCAAACCTTAATAAAAATACTGCACTATCAAGTATTTTCTTTGGCTCGTTATTTAACGAGCCCCCAAGGTGGAGTTCTCCAAGTGCCCACTGTGTTCCCATCCAATGGTCAACGATATCTGATATGTCCCTGGAGATTGTGCGATAGGTCTGCTAATCACCTTGTACGCTGACGTGTGCCAGATGATTTCCTACATCCCTATCTACATCCCGATGACCATAAGGGGATAATTATATACACAAATGCACTCTAATATTGTGCTTCTGGTGAGTGCAATCATATTACCAGCTCCCAGTCACCTAGTCACGGAATTCACCAATACTAATTACTCTTTTATTGGACTTTATGATATTTATCAATAATCACCCAAGTCAATTGATTTAATTTTGAACTTTATTTACGTATTTATTCACTATACCAATACGTCGAATAGCACTACAAGGCGCTTGCACGTATCTCACTTTATTACTTATTATAGTTTCGTAGCGCTGCATTTTTGTTTACATAGACATAGTTCTGTGTGATGCCGAATGACAGGTATAGGCCCTGGTCTCAGGATTTTTCCACCTCCATACATCCTTGAAACGGTAGAGCTCTGCCCATCTGGCCAATTCCGACTCCCTGTGCTGGCTTATGGATATAATTTGTCAATCCTAGGGTCTGGAGTAAGATTGAAATCGCCAGCAATAAGAACATGGGATGTGGGATATGAGGCCAAGAGAGGGGCCAAAGCAGCCAACGAGCGCTCGGACACAGGAGGCAGAAGATATAGGCCAACAATTACCATTTCAGAACAGTTGATCATTGCGTGATTTATAACATATTTACCCTCGGGATCCAGCCTGAGATGGAGAAGAGTGAACGGCAACAATTTGTGTATAAGGACATAAGAAGAGTACGTGGCATTGTAATAATTGTTACTAACCCAAGCTCTTTTTAGCCCAGCACCCTACGGCTCATTAAGTGGGTTTCTTGCAAGATACAAATATGTGGATTATAGGATTTAAGAAGTTGAAATACCAAGGAACGCCTCATGGGGGGAGTTGAGGCCCCGCACATTCCAGCAAATACATTGCAGCTCAGGAGGCACCATAACTTAAGAATTGGAATACAATTTTGCGACCATCCAGGCTGAATCCCGGAAAGGAACCAGCAATATGCATCAGAAGAACCAATGTATCATCTCGATATCACATACAGACTGGAACACAGAAAATATCAAATGTACCTTGCGACATAGAGAAAAGAGGAAAAATTCCCAAAAAACATAAAACATAACCCCCCACCCCGACCCTCCCCCTCAAAACTGGAAGAGTCATATTTCCCGGAACTAAAATAGCCAACAGGCCATAGGGATGTCCGTGTAGCGAGTACATATAGTAGTTCAGAAGAGCTCTCATGTCATAGAGATGCTGCCTCATGATTGATGGGACAGAACACTCGGCTATCACCCAGGGGGCGAGCTTGAGTTGTAACTTGAAAAACGGATGATCTGGGAGTCCCAGTTCGATATAAAGATTGAGACAGAGGTAGCAAAATGGGAATTCAGCAGGATCAGCACTGTGGTTGTAGGGTTTCCAACCAGGAAACTGCCTCCTCAGGCACGGTGAAGAAGCGCATGGTTTTGCCATCTTGAACTCTGAGCTTTGCAGGAAACAGCATACCATAGGTAAGGCCCTTTGCACGCAATTGGGCCTTAACAGCATAAAAGGATCGGCGTTGTCGTTGGGTATCCACCAAGTAATCTGGAAACAGTATCAACTTGTGGTTTTCATAACGCAGTTCTCCCTGGGCCCTAGCCGCCCTCAGCACCAGATCTCGATCACGGTAGTTAAGCAGCATAAAAATAAAGCTGACCCTGGGCTATAGGCGTCCGATGTGCTCTCTTGACTACGAAGAAGTTAGAGAAGGTGGCTCGAGGCAGCAAGGAGCGAAGGAGGTTCTCGGTAAATCGAGGTGGATCGTCACCCTCTGCCCCTTCAGGAAGACCCACCACACGGAGGTTGTTATGCCTGTTGCGGTTCTCTGCATCCTCTGCTCTGGTCTCAAGGTATTTGACCTTGATCCGCATTGTATGTATCTCCACCGAGTGGTCGCGGATGGTGTTTTCCGCATTGCTGACACGTTGCTCAACCTCCATCACTTGGCACCGGAATGAGTCAAGGTCTCTCCGAATCAGCCCTATATTGGTCTGCAGGTGTTCTTTTTTTGTGGTGAGCATAGCTGGACAATTGGTAATCGCCATTATGAGAGAATTAAAGTCTGTGGGTGCGGGAGGTGGGGAGGGTTCCTGTGAAGTGGATGCGGCCATGGTGGCAACCGTTTTAGCCCCCGAGGGCCGACTAGTTTTTGCAGCTTGTGTAGTTTCGGATCTTCTACTAGCAGATGAAGGCTTGCCTCTAGTCATCCCCAACACGTATGCACACTGGCAGAGAAATATGGTAACTTTAACAATTGGGGCCGAATATGGTTATTTGGTTCCCAATCTTCTTTAGATGTGCCAGAAAGTAGGTAGTACAAAGGTCTGCCTGACTGGATACACATTGTTTAGATAATTTAGGCAGTCTTCGAATTACATGGTTGTGGCATATTTAAATTTGATTGTACAGAGATTGTATGACCAAATTGTAGTTGTGTATGGCAAGCATAACTATGTAAATATGCCAGGTCAGAGACCAGAGTTAAAGTGGTTCTAAAGGTAGAAAGTTTTTTTATTGTAAAGCATTCTATGCATTAAGGTAAAAAACCTTCTACATGCAGCACCTCATGACCCCCCTAAGTACTTATCTGAGCCCAATGTCGATCCAGTGATGTGCACGAGAGAAGCAGCTCTGGGCTATCTGTCTCTTATTTGGAGAGAGAGGAGCCATTGGCTGCTGCCAATCACAGCCAGTGAGGAGAGAGCAGGGGCCAAGCTGGCTTAGGAGTGAGCAAGTACGAGTGCCCCCATATCAAGCGTGTAGGCAGGTTGTCAACATTAGATAGTTAAATAGCAGACTGGGGAAGGGGTTCATTATTTTGTGCTCTTTTTCCAGGTTTTCTGAACCCAGCCTTCCCACCCTGTGGCATATATATGAGGGGAAGGCCGAGGAGAGAGAATCATCTTGCCGTAGATGCTGTAATACCGTGAACCTATGGAGAGGGACTGCTGCACCTTGCAATCTTCCCGAAGATGCCAGATTCCAGAGCCACTTATGGACTGTGCCAGTTATGGACTTTCACCTGTTGAGGTATGCCTTGGCCACTAGATAGAGAAGAGGGATGATGTTGAACTTGTAAAAGTTGAGCTGTACTATGCTCTGTTCAGTAGCAGTTGCACCAACTGTTTCTAAGCCTGATCTGAAGTTTTTTAAAAAAGGGATGCATGTTGGTTTACATAATAAGAACTTGAGTCACATTTGGGGTATGAAGCAAAGCCGCTACTGAAAGTTAACTCAGCAAAACAAGTAGGAGGAGGAATGCAGTTGCTATAGGTAACTCAAACTAGTGCAAAGTGTACATATCCAGTTGTTAGTGTGGTACATGGTGTGGGCTCTGGTAGTGAGGGGGTTTGTATGCTGATTCCCTCCCTCACCGGTTGAGTCCAGGACTCAACCTGTGTTTACAGAGACCCTTGACCTAGCTGCATGGCACAGGAGAGATTAAAGAGTTAATGGTAAGGACGCATGAGATCCACGCAAGTGCTTGATGGGATCCTATTCTGTCACCTGGAGTGAGGTGGCAGAGGTACACTGACTGGTGGGGAGGGCACGGGCTCAGTGGTGTGACACTCAATGGCAGGGTATGCAAGGGCATGGGACAATACATTCTCAGATGGATTCTGTACACTTATTACTGCACACAGTGTATGGTTCATCTCTAAGCTGGAGTGCCACCATAAGGTTGATTTCACCTGAATGTGGCCCTGTCTGGTCCTGGGCATTGATGAGCGTGAACACGCACCAAAAAGTACGTCATGTGCAAGTAACCCCACCCACAACCTGGTGAATACACCTTCTCACAGCATGGCATCGTTGGAGCGGCTCGACCACCCATAAGCGGCTTGCTATGGGGGCTTGCTATGGAGGCTCGAGCCAGCTGAAAACCATTGCACAGGTATGTATGACATGTTTATTATTTTTAAAAATAAAATGTTTGCCTTTAGATTCACTTTCAGGTATATATGTACAAATATGTAAAACATTGTGATAAACAGCTAAGCAGATATGGCCAGAGAGACCATTGCACCACCTGCAGATTGACATCCAGGTGAAATACATTAATTATTTGAATGTCCCATTTATGCACACATAGAAAAGTCTACCAAAGACAAACTCCAGAAGAACTCATTAAAAATCAATAGGCACCTGGATTTGACCTGGCATCAGCCTCGTATAATCCCCTGTAGCACTTAGTCTGGTAGAGGGATAAAGGGAGGGGCAACAATAGAAGCCAATCAGGAGAGAGCAATCTGCTGAGTTTACTGGTCTGTTGTTGCACCATGACCAGCGGCGGACTGACCATTTGGAAACTCGGGCACTGCCCGAGGGCCCGGGGTCAGTAGGGGGCCCCATGAGATGCCCCTGGTACCTTTTTCATAGGCTTTTTTGAGTTTGGGCAAGGACACAGGGGCCCCATGATCCCCTATTGCCTGGGGGCCCCATGAGTTGTCAGTCCGCCACTGACCATGACTGTCCAATTATGAGCTAAGATGGGGAGATGACCAAGCTGTATTGCTTACCTGAAGCAAACAAAAGTCTGGTCATCATGCTGGCTGTGCTTTTTGGTAGGGATGTGTGACAATAATCTAAATTCTTTGACAAGTGGAACAGCTCCTATATACAGTATGTATTTCAATTGTGTATTTAGATGTTTTCCTGGATTTCAGCTTTAATAGTCGGTCATAAGGAAAAAAAACCTTTAGTTTTGGAGCAGATTCTACATTTGGTGAAATGGTTGGCCGTTGACTATCATGTCTACTGAAATAAAAGTCGGCGGCTTAAGTGAGACAGCATTTTTTAAAAACATGACAACTTGCAGTAATCATGACAGCAAAACTACTACATTTTTTCTGCACTGACAGAGCAGCTCTGACAACCAAAGCAAGACTTGTGCATTAATAAATCAAATTCATTCTTAGCCTTAGCTTCTTTTTAAAGGAGGGGTCAGACTGTTTAGAGCGACAGAAAAAAAAGATGCATAGTCAGAGACCTGTTCCAATCTGATGGATCAGGATCCCAGCGCCATCTGATCACATTAAGGAAATGATAACATTTTACTGAGCGTTTTGCATTTTATTGCAGAGGAATAAATGGGAAAATTCACAGCAGTGGATACTGTGAGTGACGTTTATGAGTCAGGTCTTAAACTCCTCTAGAGTGATATTCTTATAAGTCACTGAAAGATGCAGATTTGCTAAAGAAATATACACAACAGAAATCCTTCAGACAGGGAGCCAGAAAGAGTTTACAGAACAAGGCTTTTAACAAATAATGTGCTGAGATATTACACTCAATAAATCACCATTGGAATAGATATTTGGATGAAAACCAGCAAGACAACTAACAGAGGACCCATCTCTATGCAGAATGCTTATGCCTGTTTTATATTTTCATGGTAATAATGGAAAAGGGGATACAATTATTATATACAGCTTTTATTGCACATTAGAATTTTACTTTTTACCCCCAAATGCCAACTGTTTTGATCACTCCCTCAACCTTGCAGTTGATAATTTGGTCATACCTCTCAACTTTGTGCAATGTGAAGAGGGACACATTATTGCATGATGTATATAGGAAAATGGCAAGTCCCAGCCATGCCTCCATAAACAGAGACCACGTGGTATAATGTGCAAAAAATGACTGGTTTAACCCATTTTTTTAATCATTACTTTGTCTTTTTTCTGCTTTTCTAAATAACAAGAAAGAGTTATAGATTAGGTAAAGGGTTTAGTGCAGTAAACACTTCTATTAGTGAACAGGTGGTTATACCTGGATCATGGCTGCAGCTGCAGCCATGATCATAGTGTTATTATTTAGACTCAGCAATGCTCTTTCCTGTAAAAGTGACCCAAGCAGCTCTACAGCTGCCTGATCACTTTTATAGGGCGCTAAAGGGGGCCTCTCCCTCCTGCCTCCATTCCTGGACTCTCCAGTACCATAAGGGAGCCCAGAACCACTACACTTGGTTGAGCTGGCTGCAGAAAAGGGGGAAGAAGGATCATCCATTCCTTCCCTTCCTCTGTCACGATTGAAGCGATATATATTACATCACCTCTGGATTTGGTTGTTTGTTTACTATATGTTACCGACTAGGTATGCATCTGAACAAACTGAACTTAGTTTGATCAGATGCTCTTGAGGGCAGAGGAGAAATCAGGGGTCTAATAGGGGTATAACAGACCCTGGATCTCTTATTAATAAGTACCTGCCACTGTCCATGCTATCGAAAGGGATGTTGTTCACCCCCTGTGATAGCAATAAAGTAGTTAATAAACAAAACAAAACAACAAAAAATTGGACTGAACTGGAAGTGGTTAAGTAATACATTTTTTTTAAAAGCGTTCCATACTACAGTCAAGCAGAGGGACAACTGAGGAAGAAAGAGGGACAGAGGTATTTGGTTCCAAGAGAGGGGCAGGCCATCCAACTAAAGGACAATTGGGAGGTATGGTGTGGTGCAAAGGGGTGTGTGATTACTGCAATACCATGCAAGGTCAGCTGAGATGGTTTCTGTTTGGCAAGATCTTTTAGAATGTCATGTATATATGATCTAGTATCAAACCACACTTTATGTAAGTATGGTAAAGGATAGCTGACACTCCAAATCCCTACAAAATTGGATTAAATCACCAACAGAAGAAAAAAAAAACCCAAGTTCATACATACAGGTGTCAAATCAATACCAAACTGTCACAGCTATGCTCAGAACCTTGTTGACATTACCTTACTGTCAGAACCAAAACCAGAGCATGTTCACTGAGACAAAACAGAACTATAAAGAGGCAATCAGAGCAAGTAGGCCTGGCGGAAGCAGTATAAAATTAGGTTCCCTGCATGACTCTTTCCCATTCTTTTGCAGTACGTTCACTGAAATAGAGAACTATGGGTTGCAAGTCATACCCAAGATCTGAGAATCATTTGCAACCTCCTTAATAGCATTAAAAATGTTTTAATAAGATTAGAAACCAAAATTTTACATCCTGATTTTTCTTAAATATATAAAGTGTGAGTATATATATATGTATATATATATATATATATATATATATATATATATATATATATATATATATATATACTGCTCAAAAAAAGTAAACACTTTGAAAACACATCAGATGTCAATGGGGAAAAATATCATGCTGGATATCTATATTGATATGGACTGGATAATGTGTTAGGAATGTAAGGATGTCCTATCATTTGATGGAAATGAAAATAATCAACCTACAGAGGACTGAATTCAAAGACACCTCATAAATCAAAGTGAATAAATAATGCAGCAGGCTAGTGCATTTTGCTGAAATTTCATTGCAGCAACTCAAAATGGTACTCAGTAGTTTGTATGGCCTCCACATGCTTGTATGCATGCCTGACAATGTCAGAGCATGCTCTTAATGAGACGATGGATGATGTCCTGGGGTATTTCCTCCAAGATCTGGACCAGGGCATCACTTAGCTCCCGGACAGTCTGAGGTGCAACCTGGCGGCTTCTGATGGACCGAAACATGATATCACAGAGGTGTTCTATTGGATTTAGATCAGGCGAGCATGGGGGCCAGTCAATGGTATCAGTTCCTTCATCCTCCAGGAACTGCCTGCATACTCTCGCCACATGAGTGCGCCAGAAAGAACCCAGGACCCACTGCTCCAGCGTAGGGCCTGACAATGGGTCCAAGAATTTCATCCAGATACCTAATGGCAGTCAGGGTGCCATTGTCTAGCCTGTAGAGGTCTATGCGTCCCTCCATGGATATGCCTCCCCAGACCATCACAGACTCACCACCAAAATGGTCATGCTGAACAATGTTAGAGGCAGCATAACATTCTCCACAGCTTCTTCAGACCTTTGACGTCTGTCACATGTGCTCAGGGTGAACCTGCTCTCATCTATGAAAAGCACAGGACGCCAATTCTGGTGTTCAATGGCAAATGTCAATCAAGCTCTATGGTGCCGGGCAGTGAGCACAAGGTCCACTAGAGGACGTTGGCCCTCAGGCCACCCTCATGAAGTCTGTTGCTGATTGTTTGGTCAAAGACATTCACACCAGTGGCCTGCTGGAGGTCATTTTGTAGGGCTCTGGCAGTGCTCATCCTGTTCCTCCTTGCACAAAGGAGCAGATACTGGTCCTGCTGATGAGTTAAGGACCTTCTACGGCCCTGTCCAGCTCTCCTAGAGTAACTGCCTGTCTCCTGTAATCTCCTCCATGCTCTTGAGACTGTGTAGGAGACACAGCAAACCTTCTGGCAATGGCATGTATTGATGTGCCATCCTGGAGGAGTTGGACTGCCTGTGCAACCTCTGTAGGGTACAGGTATTGCCTCATGCTACCAGTAGTGACACTGACCCTAGCCAAATGCAAAACTAGTTTAAAACAGTCAGAAAAGATGAGTAGGGTAAAAATGTCAGTGGCCTCCCTCTGTAAAGCCATTCCTGTTTTGGGGGGTCATCTTATTGTTGCCCATCTAGTGCACCTGTTGTTAATTTCATTAACACCAAAGCAGCTGAAACTGATTAACAACCCCCTCTGCTACTTAACTGACCAGATCAATATTCCAGAAGTGTAATTGACTTGATGCTATACTCTGATTAAAAAGTGTTCCTTTAATTTTTTTGAGCAATATATATATATATTGTGACAGGATGAGGCTCTGTCACTGAGAAAATATAGGAAAATGTGACACAGGATTCGCATTTAAGGTAAATACAATGTTCTAGACTAGTGTATCTGGGCAGCGAAAACTGTGTTTTTGGCTTTCTCCATATTCTGTAGTTCTGGGTTGGAACATTCAATCCTGTGTCCTGGTTTTGCTAGATACCTGCAACCTGACTGAGTACACAGGTGTGCAGTGTCTTTATATACTCAGGTCTGAGGATAGCTCAGAACTCCCAGTTTGGAGACTGCTCCCAGGGGGAGACAGAAGATGGAAGACAGAGGGTCTTATTGATGGTTCAGAGGGCCCAGCCAGAAGCCAAGAGACAGTGGTCTCAGTTCCAGGAGTCAGGTCAGCTCCTATGGGGTGTTAGGAGAACTCCTATCTATAGGCCAAAGGTAGGCCATGCAGCAGGGTGCTTTGGCTAAAGGGTAGAGAGTCCAGTATCCAGGAGAGATGGACAACACAGTTAGAGAAACTGATAAGAGGTACAGCAGGGAACTGCAATTGAAGCTGAGTGAGCTTATGAGCCAGATGGCTTGGCATTTTCCACTGTGTATATTTCTGCTGAAGTTGGATAAGGTCCCCTGCATGATAAACTGTTGGACTGTCGTTTTGTTTTTCTGGTGTTTTAATAAAATATGAGCTACCAAGCCCTAGAAAACAGCTTCTGTCTGTCGTGGACTAAAATAATGCATCTATCACTGAGTTAGCTACCCCATGTCACTATATATATATATATATATATATATACTGTATATCAGAAGTGTGTAAGTGAAAAGTTATGACCTGCAGTATAAAAAAAAAGACAGAGGCCCTGCTTAGATTTGTCACCATTGGCCAAAGTGTAGGTGGAAGTTGCTGATTCTAGGTGTTGTTTTTTTGTAAGGGTCCCAGCAGGAGTAATTGATTTAGGATTCAGGATAAACAAAAGAACAACAGGGTGCACACCGATGCATAAAATGTATATTATATAGGGCGCGCTTGTTGGAGCCGAACCTCTGTATCTGTATAGAGGATGGAACAGATCAGCATAGCGAACCCAGACATTTCCTTGAATGCCACGATAAATCCACTGACGGTCTTAGTGTGTGGATCATTGAAGGAATGCCACGGGACCTCCCTCTGGCAGAGCGCTTTATTCGTCCCTGTCAGATCTACACCTTGGATGTGTTATCCCCTGGTGGCCTAAATGAAGTGCTTGAAATAAGCTCCATTTTATAGAGACATTCGCTTCCTTCCAAATGGTATAAATATCAACACAATATCCTTATACAGCTATTTGTACTTTATCACTAGTAGTCCTTTCCTCTAACAAATTTAGGTATATCCCTTCCTTATCCCTCTCTCACTTAACTACGATCCCTTTTAGTACATCACAAAGGGATAATAAGGAGATACATAAAATTCATACTAATATCCTACTAATATAGCAAGCCCATTTATTAACTACTTGCACTCCTGAGGATTTACCCCCCTTAATGACCAGGCCTCTTTTTGCTACTCGGTGCTGCACTAATTCAACTGATAATTGCGCGGCTATGCAGTGCTGAACCCAAACGAAATTTACGAAGTTGTCATTTAAATTATTTATTTCTCGCACAAGCCATGAGTATATGTGGAATTACATGCCAAAATACATTCTGCTACTTCTACTGAGTATGGGGATACCACATGTGTGAGACATTTTGGGTGCCTAGCCACATGCAGGATCCTGAAATCCAATGACCACTTTGAAAGCCTGAAGGTGCGTAACTTCCTCATTTCACTTCCTCAATACCTATCACAGTTTCCAAGGCCCTGACATGCCAGGATAGCACCAAACCCCCCCAAATGACCTCTTTCTGGAAAGTAGACACCCCAAAGAATTTAAAAAGAGGCATGGTGAGTATTTTGCAGATCTCATTTTTTTTTCACCACGTTTTGAAATATAAAAAAAGAATAGGAAAAATATGTTGTTGTTTTTTTTCTTCATTTTCCAAAAACTTGTGGCAACAAATGTGATCTGCAAAATACTTACCATGCTTCCTATCAAATTCCTTGGGGTGTCTACTTTCCAAAAAGGGGTCATTTGGGGGGGGGGGGTTAGGTGCTATCCTGGCATTTCAGGGCCTCCGAAACTGTGATAGGTAGTCTGGAAGTGTAATGAAGAAATAAAGTCCTTTAAAAGCCTGAAGGTGCTTATTGGATTTTGGGGTCCTGTACTTGGCTAGACTGCCAAAACGTCTCCCACATGTGGTACCCCCATACTTAGGAGAAGTAGCAGAATGTATTTTGGGGAGTAATTCCACATATACCCATGGCATGTGTGAGCAGTAAATCATTTAAGTGGCAATTTTGTGTGAAAAAAAAAATGCCTCTCAGCAAATAGTTTGGGGTGTCTACTTTCTAAAGAGGGGTCATTTTGGGGGGTGGGGGCGTTTTATGCCCAGCATTAGAAGTTTATGCCACACATCATTCACTCTTCTAACCACCGGAAGATCAAGCCTTTTCTGACACTTTTTGTTCACATGAAAAAAATCTGTATTTTTTGCTAGGAAATTAATTTAAACCCCCAAACATTATATATTTTTTTAAAGCAGACACCCTAGTGAATAAAATGGTGGGTACTACAATTTTTTATGGCACATAGTACTCACGCAGTGATTTTTCAAAAGCAATTTAAAAAAAAAAAATACACATTTTTTACTTTTAATGCACAAAAACACAATATATTGTATAAGATATAAAATATGATGGTATGCCGAATAAATAGATACCACACATAAATGCTTTAAAACTGTGCATTCCCCGTGCAATGGCAACAAACTGCACACATTTTTAATATCCATAGGCAACACTTTAAAAGCCTTTAAAAGCTACCATTTTAGATTTACAGAGGAGGTCTAGTGTTAGAATGACTGCCCTTGATCTGACGCTCACGGCGATACCTCACATGTATTGTGCAACCGCTGTTTACATACTGGCACAGGGTCAATGCTGTGCACACAGGTGTGCGTGCATGGGAGGGGCGAGTTTTTTTTTTTTAAAGTTATTTAGATTTTTTTAATTATTTTTACACTGTGACTTTCATTTTTTTTTTTAGCACTTTTAATGCTATCACAGGGAATGCAAATATCCCCTATAACTTCAATGGGCATTGTCATATATTCTTTTTTGATAAATCTGGGGTCTATCAGGCTCTAGATATCTCCTCTGCCCTTACATTATCTAATAAAACCAAAATCGGTGTTATCAGATGCTTTCCCAATTTACAAATGGCACTGTTTATATCCTGCAAAACAGAAGTGATGAAATGCTTGTAGCTTCCGAATTCTTAGACTATAGAGATTATTGGCACCACTCTGGTCTCCATTCAGCTCTATGGTCAGCTGGCAGAAACACCTGCTGCATTCTCAGGGACTGCCCGAGAAGGCCGCGGAAGGCAGTGGGGGAGGGGGGCATCATATCCCGCTGCTTGTAAAAGCAATCCTGCAGCTAATTACCCACTAGGATTGCTTTACATGAAAGTCGATTGCCGGCTGAAAAAAACAATACCAGGATGATGCCTGCAGCTGTAGGCTTCATCCTGGTATAACCATTCAAAGTCCAGTGATGTACCAGTACATCGCTGGTCCTTGTTGGGTGTATATACTATGTTCTTTTTTTTTTTTTTGTATGCAGCCTGTAGACTGAATGGAAAAAAAAAGAAGAAATCTCTGCCAGAAAAAGTGTGTGGTATGCCCACCATTAGAATATACTGCCCTGCATCCACCCACTTCTAATGGTGGGCACACATTAGGTCACATTTTGCCACATGCGCCAGCTCCAATATTGTACAAATGTCTAAATAGTGGCACGCTTGAATAAAAATTGTCCACGTATAAGTGGAACCCCATATGGAAAAAGGATGACACCAAGTCCCAAACTATCTTGCCACTGCTCCCCATGTAGTCTGGGCATCCGGGGGGCTCCACATGACTATCTATTCCCTCGTAAATCCAAAACTTATAAGTATAGGCTGTTGTCCTCTCACATATCTTGTACATCTTGACCCCATATCTGGCACGCTTACTGGGGAGAAATTGTTTGAATGCAAGGCGGCCAGAAAAATTAATCAGGGACTCAACGCATATTTTTTGCTGGGGAGTATAGACATCTGCAAATTTTTGGTTAAGGTGATTTGCGAGGTGCTGAATTTTGTGGATCCAATCAAATTCAGGGTCACCGCAAGGATGAGAGAGTGTATTGTCGTTGAAATGCATAAAACACATTATACTCTCATATCTATGTCTGGCCATGGCAGCAGAGAACACGGCATATGATGAATCGGGTCTGCGGACCAATATAACCGCAATTCATTTTTTTTAGTAATGCCCATGTTGAGGGTTAGGCCCCAAAAAAATGTAAATTCGGAAACTGTAATGAGTTTCCATGCGACTGGTCTGGCAAGGTTTGAATTTGGGTTGGCGGCAATAAATTGTTGTGCATATAAATTGCTTTGATCCACAATCAATGCATACAGATAATCCGTGAAAAACAGCTCCAAAAATCAAGGAGGTATGTGAAAGACAAAGATGTACTAGACCGCTGGTACTCGCCAGTTCACCAAAAGGTAGAGCGGCACTAGTACTGGCACTCTGCTGCATATGAGAGTCATCAAAATTTACTGGCAAGTGCTAACAGAGATCAGGCCTGATTCTGCGAACACTGCGGTTCTGTGTGCAATGAATCAAGTGACAGTGACCTACTGACACTGCACTTGCTGGGGGTGAAGGGGGGGTAAGCGTAGGGGCTAAATGCAGGTGCTGGCAGGTGCCGGGGCTGATCCTGCTAACGCTGCGTTTTTGGGGACGCTATACTAATGTGAACGCTGGTATAGTGCTGATCTGATCAAAGCTATTGACCCGTTCAGACACTATACTAGCAATGGAGGTTTATTGTGCATGAGAGTGCTCCTGGCAATCAAGGGGTTAAATGTGATGACTGGTGTACTGACGGGCAAACTGACGCTATCTGGGAGGGGCGTGAAAACCATGGGAGTGCAAATCATGTGTGTGTGTGTATATATATATATATATGTGTGATTTTGCGCACCCATGCCACCCTGTAGCAGTATTTCTGCTATAGGGCGGTCAGGAAGCGGTTACAGAAGCGGTTTGTGTTACATCGATGCGTTACTTTAACTGACAAATGCGCAATCATGCAACGCTGCACCCAAATTAAATTTACATCCTTTTTTTCCCACAAATTGAGCTTTCTTTCGGTGGTATTTGATCGCCTGTGTGTTTTTTATTTTTTGCGCTATAAAAAAAAAGGCTGACAATTTGGAGAGAAAAAACAATATTTTGGACTTTTTGCTATAAAACATATCCAGTAAAAAAATGTAAAAATCAAATTTCGTAATAAATTTTGGGCAAAATGTATTCTGCGACATGTCTTTGCTAAAAGAAATCCCAATACAATACGTGTGAATTAATTGGTTTACATGAAAGTTATAGCATCTAAAAATGGCGGGAAAGATACTGGGATTTTTTTTTATACTAATAATGGCGGCGATCAGCGATTTATGACAGTGATCAGCGACTTATGGCGGGACTGCGGCAGACATTTTGACACTGGGGGGGAATTGACTTGGGGTCACTGACATCCCCAGTGACACCAATACAGTGATCAGTGCAAAAAAAACCAATGACACTGTACTATAGGCACTGGGGAGGAAGTTGTTAACTTTTTTTAGGCAAAAAGAGTTAACTGTGTGAGGGGAGTGTGTTATTAGGGGGCGGGGGTGTGTACTTCACAGGAACACACTGATCCCCAGAGATAAACTACTCTCTCAGGATCAGCTTATTAGGAGCTGACAGGGAGCAGAGCTGCATTGTAAACAATGCAGCTGTGCTCTGTGTCACCGTTTGCCAGGACCCAGCGGGTAATGACCGGCCAGGACCCGATGATTGACACCCGCTGCCACGATCGGCGGTACGGGTAGGGCGGGCGTGTACCTCGTGTGCGCCCCCTACCTGTTTTGCAAAAGGACATTTTAAAACGTGATTTTGCCCAGCGGTGCCACCTTGTGGCCGTTTTTCTACAGTGGCTGGATGGCAAGCAGTTAAAATGCGTTTTTCTAACTTTGTTTTTATTCTTGCTTTTATATTAATTTCTATTCATTTTTTAATTATGGTACAATAATCAACCTTTTTCATTATCTCATGGATTTATTCATTATTATTAACATTTATTTTCACCTCCATTGTTCTATTGTATTTATTTTTAGATTTAATTTAATTGTCATTTTCTATTTCTCTTCTATCGAATATGCCATTTTTTTTTTTTATTATATATGTTATTATATGTATACATTAACACTCATATACTTTTTAACCCAAAAGTATTAGAGCTATTCTCTCATGTGTTTTTATTTATGTTTTTATATCTTTTTTTATACCTGTATTAATTCCTGTACGATGCAGGAAAACATGTAGGTCCTTAGGACCCAGGAACTACTTGCCTCTCTCCCATTCCCTTCACACTATAAAAATGTCAGGGTTCTATTGGGGCTCAGGTCTGAAGAAGGAGCCTATTGAGCATGCTCCGAAATGCATTACCGCCCCCTTCACCTCCTACATCTGACTCTGCTCTCCTAGCTTCATTTTGATGCACAGGCACATCCTGGACTCTAATTTCTGATCCTATAGACAGAGTTTGCTGCTGGACGGCTGGATGTCCCACCTGGATCTAATTACCACACGATGAGTCATTTTAACTATTTATCTTGTAAGTGCAATTTATCCATTGTTTACTAAATAAATTGTCAATACTGCACTTAGCGGCACCTTCCTCTCTTTTTCTTGCATACCAATGCATTTCAGAGGCTTTAAAGTACCCCTTCATAACAGATAAAAGGGTATGAACAATGTGTCTATGAAGGTTTCCCTTTTTCCAGATCATGGTATAGCTAGTAGCAGTTAGTCACATTCAACTGGACTTGTTCTGTAATGTTGAAGATGTTTTGTAGCTTACAAAGACACTTCTTCAGTTCCATTGCATGCCTGGAAGATACTCCAGCGTTTATATCCACTCCTTAAGATACCTAAATCCAATCACCATGGAATGTGATGTTGATTTGCCAAGAACAGTATGGAGGTGTGAATGTAAAAACACAGGGTTCTAGTTACATCACACATTCTTCATCTGAATAATGGAGTTTATTAATAATAATGACAATATAGAATACCTAAAAAGTGGGTAACCAGGGTTTTTTTTTTTTTTACAAACTTACTATGACTAGCATACAAAAAACAGGAGAGCTTACACATTTCAGATTTTGATAGCTAATTTAAGTTATACAAGTAAAATAGTATGTGGTTAGCAAATGCTGTGCTAACATTGCTTAATATACTGTCTTTTAACTTAAAAAAGCAATTTGTCATTATGTCCACGAGCCTCTTAAGCCCGGTACACACTATGAGTTTTTTTTGTTCAGCCCAGCATTCTGAACGAAAAAAAACTTAGGGGTTCACAAGGAGGTCTCTTTACTATCTATGCAATGTTACTACAGCGATCTCCTCACTGAGCTATTGTGTTGTGATGGGGGGACTGCTCCCCCTTGCCAGAACACACCGTCAGTGCTCAACCATTGGCTGCGAGCTCTGATCTGATGCCAATTGGAAGATTCTTTTTCAAGCATGTCCATTAGACAGAAGCCTGAAGTTTGGCGAACTTCTGTCTGACAGGTTGCTATACACAAGTGCCGAATGTCGGCTGCTTTCTGTTGAACAGGCTGATACTGGCCGATATTTATACCAGGGTTTATAGTAGATATATTTTCTTGAGGTTGACATTTTACTATGCAATCCTACCAAATGTTTTCAAATAGAGTACGCTTAAAGGAGTTCTGTTTATTGAATGTACACTCCAGGGGCGGACTGACCATTTGGAAGCTCGGGCACTGCCCGAGGGCCCAGGGTCAGTAGGGGGCCCCATGAGATGCCCCTGGTACCTTTTTCATAGGCTTTTTTGAGTTTGGGCAAGGACACAGGGGCCCCATGATCCCCTATTGCCCGGTTGCCCCATGAGTTGTCAGTCCACCCCTGGTACACACTATGGCCACACTATTTCAACTGGTAAATAGCTAAACATGTGACTACCAGGTATTGCAAAAAGCTACAGGAACGATCAACAAGTTTGGTTGTTGTTTGATCAAACATTAGAATGAAGAAGGTGGGTCACCTTCCTAACCAAAGTTGTCTGACATCAACAATGTATTTAAAGCATCCTAGAGGCTGTTGAACGTCTGGGATTTTCACTCACTGTAGTTTCTAGCGTTTACAGCAAATGATTCAGAAAACGCAGGGACTATGGTAACAAAGGACAATGTCAGGTTCTACTACCAGCTCAGAGTCAGAAAATAAGACTACTTCGGACATAGGGTAAACAAAATTAAATAACTTCAGATTGGATAAATGTTTGCCAAGCTGGCAAACCATGAATGTTTGCTGTGGCAAACAGATGCCAGGATCAGAATTTAGGGCACTCAGCATAAAACCTTTGGGATAAAAACAAGAGATGTGTGGCCAACAAATCCACAAGAAGTATGTGAAATCATCTTGAACAAAAATTATTATTATTATACAGGATTTATATAGCACCAACAGTTTGTGCAGCGTTTTACAAAATGAAGGTAGACATTATAGTTACAATATAATTTGGTACAAGAGGAAACAGAGGGCCCTGCTCGTTAGAGCTTACAATCTAAAATCCCTAGGGAATATTTTGCAGCACCTTTTTGAAAGAATGAGGTAAAACAATTCAGATCATTTTGAAAAAAAAAAAAACCTGTAGTCCTTCCACACTAGGTAAAGTGGCCCTTTAGTGTTGATTTCAGCAGGAGGTCAATGGAAAATTCTAGTTTGCACATTTTTTTTTTTTTTTGCTTGGTGGCTGATTTACTACAGAGATAGAATTGTTTCACTTTGTAAGGACATTTTCAATTAACTTAGTGAATGTGGTGGAAATTCACTTAGCAAAAAATACCCAATCATGTTGAAGGTAAAATTCACAGTGCAAAGTGCACATTTCTCCCCCTTTAGTACATCGGCCACATAGTGTCTTTTTTACCTGAGTCCCAAATCAATCATTGTGAATGCTTGTAATTTTCCAGTTACAGTATAAAACTTGTTTAAATCCATTGTTTTGGTTGACAGTTATCTAATATCTCTTGGATTGCCTAAGTTTTTTTCTCAAACTTATCGTAGGAAGACGCACTCATCCAGAGTACTGCGGGCTACATGGTCTCAAACTCAAACCAGGTCACTTTCTAAAATAATATGACCATTGTAGTTAGTCTAAGGTCACGCAGCTGTTCTCTTGATAGAATAAAAGATTATTGAAATGTCTTTTTGGTCATCAAATAGGTTTATTCAGCATTCTGAATGTGTACAATGCAAAAGCAGACATGGGGAAATCTTAATAAAAAATGACTGTTCTTTAAGTCTCACTAAAACTAGTGTCGTATCATATCACTTATCAACTTCTTAACAAAGCCAGATCTGAGCGTTAAAAGTGTTTACATGCCATCTGTAAGTCTTTGCAATCTTTACAATTATTTTTACAGCAAAAAGATATGCTGAGGGAAATGAAGTATAATATTTTATGGCAGTGCTGTTTCTCAAACATTGCCGATCAGATCCAACTGTGACACATGCGTCTGCAAACTGCTGCCCACCAGCATATGTCTGAATCTGCAATCTTCAGATTCACATCCGCCTGGCGCATTGCTGTTCATTGTTAACCCTATGGAGGATTATGCTTCTGATAATTGCAGAACTTCTCACTGATATTTAGATAAAAATTTTAAAGCAGGGTTCCTTGAAAGTTAAAAAAAAAAGAGCCAATATAAGGTTTATCTAACTATGCAAATAGGGGGGAGGAGAGGACCTGGCTTTAGAGGTCAGTGGGAGTAAAATATGCTTCTGCGTCAGTGGTCAGTGGGAATAAAATAATACCCAGCATCAATACCCATTAGGAGTATAAAGCGAACTTGCATTCATGGTAAGGATTAAAAAATGTCCCAATGATGGGGGTTAGTGGGAGCAAACATTTAGGGTAAATCCTCTGGAGGGCAAGTGGTTATAGACCATATGCCTACATCAGTATGGTTAAAAGGCCATATTATTGCCATAGGAACCACTATGGGCATGTCAGTCCTTTCAAACTCTGTATGCTTTAATTTCCATTAAAGTAATTATGTTTCTGTCAATTCCACCACAGGCCATATACAGTACCTGTGGGATAACAAAACGCAAATGCCCTTCCATAGTGACTGTAAAAACAAGATGCCCGTTACCCTGTACCCTCCATTTTGTCAAGCTTGAATTACATTGGGTAGTGCATAAAACAAGGCAGAATCTACCATAGAAGATACAAGGTTGTTTGTATACAGCAATGGAGAAAAATAGATGTAGTGAGGCAGATTTTTGGGTAGTTGGATCATTAAGGCTTGCATATTGTGGCTTGTGGAATTGAACAAAACTTGAAATGTAAAGTCTTTAATCAGAACTAATCATTTTTGTTGCTGATATCTATGTAATTATTATTATTTCAGTCAAGGACTTGATCATTGATACAGCCAACTATACAACTGCTGTGAGAACCAGAACTGTCCATCTACATTATCATGTAAGCAAGCAGAGATAGCATTCCTAAAATGTATTGGTACAAACTGAATGTATATGCACTTTTGGAACCTCTATTAAATTGCTATGGGGACCGATAGAATTTATTATTGGAGTTGAAAAAAATTGAAAGCCTTACTTAGCTGAAAGTTCACCAAAATCACTAATATTTGTGAAACATTAATTGAAGTCAATGAGCAAAGCAAAATACAAGTGGCCTTTGGTGGTTTTAAAGTGTACAAAAGACTTTAAATGGATTTGGAGGGTCATAGAAGCTTCCTAAAACTATCCTTGAATTGTCTTAAGTGTATATAAAGACAAAACATCGTTTTTAGTCTTGGAAAAAGAGGTGAGGAGTTAGAACACCTGTGTGGTTTTTATTCTTGTCTTTGTCCCCACTGAGGAGCCTCTCTATCACTTTTGGTTCTGATGACTATTATCTTTGGTACAGAAAATGAAGGGAAATCCAATAATTTTGAGTTGTCACAGGAACAGAAAGTGAGGGGAATTTTTGTAGCAGGAACACGTGTTCTGGTGATGACACTTTAGGAGGAGCTTTCTCCATGATTTGAAGAGATCTCTTCTTACTGTCTCTGGGAAAGAAAGTGAGGGAAAATCTCCCAATTAGACACAAAACACATTAAAAAAACACTCAAAGGGGTCTTAACCATTCCTTTCTTCAAAGTCAAACTAACTGGCTTTATATTCACTTTAAGAAAAGTTTTTCGCTTAAGGTGCACAGTAAGAATGTGTGCCATGATTTTTGCAAAATTGATTTAACTGTTGGCAAACTTTACCCAATGTGGAAACTCTTATTTTGCTTATTGAGCAGCTTATGGGAAATTTATAGTTACAACATACACTTTAATTTTATAACATCAGTATTGTAATAGTAATACAAACTGTAGGTATTTTTGACAATCCAATAAGCTGTTGAAAGCAGCATTTTATCCTTCTGTAAATTTGCTTTTAAAACCATTTACTTGACTAAAAACCAACAAAAACCACATTAATTTTACCAGTTCTACTGACCCCATTACATTTAGATACAATTTGTCCAAAATCTCCTAATTTTTCCCAAAATTTCAGGGAAGTGTAAACACTTTTTCACTTTTCTCCAAGTCACACTTAGTGTACCTAGAAAGAAATACAGTGACTGACAGACATCAGGAAAGTCATTAATCGTCATGTCAGCTCTGACATGGTGATCAATGGGTTTGTTTATAAAAACAAAGCCATGTTACCCAATGACAGGAAATATTTTTTTTTCAAATCTAATTTTACCTAGCAGTGCTGCATGACAAAATTAGAGGCAATGTTTAAGGAATATTTTGATAAGGTGATATTGCTGTTTTCATAGCTAAATTGTATTTGGCAGAATCACCAATTCCTTTCTATTGGTTGGGATTGCCTTTGAGAAAGTAGAAAGGCAGGGTGATCCCTAACATGACAGTAAACAATATCCTTATTCTCCAAAAATAATACATGTATACCCAGTACTTAATGGCTCTGTAATCTATTTTTCATGAGATTGTTACTTACTGTGTTTTTCTGTCTCCTCATAATGTCCTCCTGGAGATCTCAAACCTCTCCTTTTTCTCCTTCACTTCCATTTCTTGAGCAGTACACATTAGTTGTGTTGTTGTGTGCTCTATTCAAATTCTATAGTCCCTAGTCCAACTTGGGATCGCGCTTAAAAGAGTGGATATGTTCCTACATACTATGGGACCATGGACAACGCATGTAGCCACCCTCTAACAAGAAGCTGGATCACAGCAGCAAAAAAAAAAGGAAATCTGAGATTTGGAGGAGGCTGAGCGCAATAGAAGGTACTTTTTTTAAATTAAGAATACATACTTGAATATAATTTTTTAATGCATTATGGTCCCATGATGCATCTTTATGTCCCTCATTGTAGTTATAGTATCAATGGGGTTCTAAAGGCTGAAAGTTTTTTTTACCTTCATGCATTCTATGCATGAAGGTAAAAAACCGTGTGTGAGCAATAGTGCCCCCAGCCTCCCTTAAAACATCCTGATCCAGCCATGTGCACAAGAGCCTTGGCTCTCCCGAGCCTTTCCCTTCTCATTGGCTGAGACAGCAGTGTGGCCATTGGCTCTTGCTACTGTCAATCACAGCCAGTGAACCAATGAAGACAGAGTGGGGCCAAACCGCACTCCGTGTGTGAATGATCGAGTCTGCTCAGGTGCCCCCATAGCAAGCTGCTTGCTATGGGGGCACTAGGCAGGAGGGAGGGGCCTGGAGCACTAGTGGAGGTAGAGGAGGAATGGGGCTGCTCTCTGCAAAACCATTTAACAGAGCAGGTAAGTATGAAATGTTTGTTATAAAAAAAAAAGCCTTTAATATCACTTTAATTCCTAATGAATGAATGACATGTTTTTTCTCCAATTTAGATAATAAGGGCTTTATTACAGTTTATTACTAATGAGATCCATTAGATCAATGCTTATTAACATGTCACAACTTCTCCCTTTTCCTTGTCCTTTGCTCCCTATTTCAGTACTTTAAAAATTATTATATAACATTATATGACATAATCATTGGGCAATTTGACAGTGTCAGTCATTACTTAATGGGATAAGATTCTGGCTATGTAATTGTTTCATGCAACTCCATGAGGTCACCCTGAAATGTCTCATTAATAATTGTTTCCTCTGTCATCATCTGAACCATACAAATACATGTCAAGTCGAAAATGACTTCTCGGAGTGTTTTCTTGGTATGTATGTCTAAATATTATTGTAAATATTTGCCCCTGATGTATACAGGTGACAGGTGCACTTTAACATATTACAACAATACATAAGACCTCTTTTGTCCAGCTGTTAAGCTAAAAATCCTTTAATAGCTCATAAAACACTGTTATCACCTCATTAAAAATATACATCTGTTGAAAGGTTTCCTGAGCACTCCAGTGTACGTTTGTAAGTGATATATTTAGTGCAAGCCATTAGAATGCATACTTGCTGATAGAGGATCTCTGACATCTTCAGAATCAATTGCAGACATTCTTCAGAATCCTCTTTATACCGAATTAAACATTCATATAAATAACATGACTTCTGCCGTGGAGAGGATACGTTGACTCCAGGTTTCTTTTAATTTGTGTCTTCCTAATGAGCTGATTTAGCCATTTTGTCCCCCTTCACTATGACTCCTCATCTCTGTTCCTCTCCAGTCTGCATCAGTGTCCTTTAAAGGTTGTTGAATCAATTGTCTTTTTCATTCTAGTACATGTGTAAGAAAAGGCCGCTGTATATGGGTAACCCAGGTCTCCGAAGATGAGCATTAAAACTCAGCTGAATTGATCTATTCAACATATACAAATCTGAAAAAAAGTAATTAATAGAGAACTCCATTCATGATTATAACTGGCAGTGCGGTTACATGTCACGTTGTGTGCATTCAGTGCTTTGTATTGCTAGTGAGCTGCAGTGGTACCAGCATAAAAGGTTACAAATCAGTACTCATCAAGTGAAATCACATTTCTAATTAAAGTACAGGAAGCGTTAAACAAATGATATTTAGGGGTTGTCTACTAAAACTGGAGAGTGCAAAAACTGGTGCAACTCTGCAGAGAAACCAATCAGCTTCCAGGTTTCTTTCCAAGCTTAATTGAACAAGCTGAATTTAGAAGCTGATTGGCTACCATGCCCAGCAGCACCAGATTTTGCACTCTCCAGTTTTAGTAAATCAAACCCTTAGTTTTCCAAAGTACCGTGTATCATAAACAATTGCCATTTTTTTTTTAAAACTACTTGTTCTTATGTTTTTTTTTTTTTTATCCTTTGTATCATGACAGTAGTGATGATCTCCTGCAGCCTCTATGCAGCCATTTCCTTTCTACATGCGCTCTACCTGTGGTTGCATGGCCATTCTCGGAGCAGGTTTCCTTATGTTGATAACAGTGGACCTACATGCCTGCATCGTGTTTTTTGAGAGACCACTTCAACCACTTGCCCTCTGGAAGATTTAACCCCCTTCTTGACCAGACCATTTTTTGCTATACAGCGCTGCTTTACTTTAAAAGACAATTTTGCAATCATCCAACACAGTACATAAATGAAATTTTATATTTTTTTCACACAAATAGGGATTTCTTTTGGTTGTATTTGATCACTGCTGCGGTTTTTTATTTTTTGTGCTATAAACAAAAAAAAACTATTTAAAAGAACAAAAAAATATCTTTTACTTTTTATTCTAAAACATAATCAATAATAAAAAAAAATAATACATTTTGGCCAAAGGTATTCTGGTGCATGTCTTTGGTAAACAAAAATCCCAATAAGTGTATATTAATTGGTTTGTGTGGAGATTATAGCGTCTACAAACAAAGGCATAGATACTGGAACTTTTTTTTCTTAATACTAGTAATGGTGGTTATCAGCAACTTATAGCAGGACTGTGGTAGTAAGATGGGCATTTTGACACTAACTGACACTGGGTGGGAACTGACTAACTGCCACTGACATCTCCATTGACATTATTGGCACTGGGCAAGAAGGGGTTAACGTCTAGGATGATCAAAGGATTTAACTGTGTTTGTAGAATGTTATGGGTGTGCACTGTGTACTGTTTTACTGGGTGATGTTCCGGGCTTTTATTCCCTGCTTTGCAGGGAGACAAAAATCAGTACATCCCCACTGACAGGAGAGAGATCTGTGTTGCTTACATTCACAGATCTCTCTCCTGTCAGTTGCTCCACTGATCGCCGGGTCCCGGCCATGAATCTCTGGCCAGGACCCAGTGATTGACATGTAAGGGAGCCAATGACAGCGTAGGTAGGCAGGGGCATTCACGCACCCCCTACCTGCCAAGGCAGAATCACATATGCATACATGATTCTGCAGAGAGTAGCTGCCCTGTAGCAGTAAAGCTACAATGGGCCGGTGGCCAAGTAGTTAAGGGCCTGTTTATAAAACAAATTCAGTGTGCAATTCTACATGCACTTTTCATGTATTTGTTATGTGTTTGTGGTGGATTTGAAGTGTGTTTTTGTTGCATTTGCAGTGCATTCGCATTACATTTTTTAAGGCCTTTTTATGATTTTTAGGGTATTTTTACCTAATTAATTATGCCAAGCAGTGCTGCATGATGAATCTATAAAGTAATTGTGTGTAATTTTTTTGTAAGATGAAAGTTATTTTCTCACAATGAATCAAGACCAACAAAATCAGTTGCTCATCCTTACTGACCAACACTGGATTAATTTGACACTAGAGTGAGGGTGTTCATCCCAGTTAAAAATTATTTGGCTAACTCTCCTTTTCTGAAGGCTGTAAAATGAAAAACCTCAACACAGTGTTAGGCTGCTCATATATCAATAATTGTTTTTCGTTTAACAAGTAGGTTGAGAAAAAAAATCTATTACCGCCATGCACACACTTGATCAGTAGATCGACCTCTTTACAACCAGTCTGTTCATACCTGGATCGAAATTCAGCTGGTCCCTGCTGAATCGGCCACATTTCAATCCACGTATGGCCAACTTAACCATGAATTGTTTGTACTGCAGCCCAACACAGGTTATAGGCCCACATGACTGGATTTCCATCACTGTAGTATGTAGGCACAGAACCTTTGGTAGTCAAAGGAACCCCCCTCTGCTGAGATCAATTTTTTTTCTTTTTTATTGATCTTTACCCAGCTTAGAATATTGTATGTAAATAAGGTAATATGAAATTACTGTATGTAGATGATTGGAAAACGTGTGTGGTTAATGACTGTACAGAGAAATGCCAGCTCTTTTATCGTTTCGTTTAGAGGCACAAGTCTACTGTTTCTAATGGCAAATTCCATTCTGATCACAAACCAGATTTTTTAACAATTGCTCTGTTTGTTAGGGAACACCTAAATGGTATAGTATGCTTAGGCAGTTTTATTATAATAAACAACATAGTGAAACATG
This sequence comes from Staurois parvus, assembly GCF_062004578.1. Lineage (NCBI taxonomy): Eukaryota > Metazoa > Chordata > Amphibia > Anura > Ranidae > Staurois > Staurois parvus. The sequence goes on from NW_028317902.1 coordinate 7,070,804, forward strand.
GAAGTGCAATTTAAATTCTGTTCACTTGTTATGCGGTATATTGATTGTATCTTCTGAATGATTTGAAGATGTAGTCAATCACAATTTCACAGCAAAGGCAGAAATGGTTGAATTCACAAAAGTTGCCTTATTTCATAAATTACTTTTTGCATTTGGGATTCTGGGGGCACAAGGGCTGGTGGAAGAAACTACAACTTGCTACATCCTGATGCTGCCTAATGTCACTATTGATGAGGCAAGTAGCAAGTATGGAATTCCAACAGCTAAACATTTTAAGGCTAAATATGACAAGTAAGAGAAACTATGGTACCTAAAACCAAAGCCTAACCCCACCTTCCTACCCATATCTCGATACTTAGTTGTGTCTGGGCAGTAGGAGAATATTTGTTGACTTGCTCTTTTAGTGACATCTTCTTTTAATAAGACAGATCTGTCTCTTGGCTGCTTTTTTTTCTTTTCTTTTTGCTGCTGGCTATGCTTACTTAAAGTGTAAAATGTCAAACTTTAGCATGGATGACAATCTCCCTGTGGGCAGAGAATCAGCCAGTGTATTATTAGCTGTTGAAAAGCTGGAGAGATCACCAGCTCTTTATGAGGTCGGAGATGCTCAGAACCATTGGCAGGTGGGTTTAACCCTTCAATTTACAAACAGATAAGCAGATAAACTTTGAAATAGCAGAAAATAAGTGTGGTGTACATACCAGCAGAGATATGCCTTTTGAATGAATGAAAATTTCCATGAATCCTGAAAGTGCATAATAAATGTTATACCACTGTTATATAATGCTTGTGATTTTGTTAGATGGAAGTTGGGGCTGTCTATGGGACACCATAGAATTCAGCACACTCTTTTAAAAAACTCTATAGAATTCAAAAACAATTGGCTGGGTAAAAAATGTTTACTCTATGGTCCACTGTTTCACAAAGGTAAGAGTGGCTATTCAGGAATCTCCAAAACACAATAATGGGACAAGTGCAAACTGTAGGCTCTATATAAATTTCCTTGTCACCCACTATAAATGGTATGTGGAAAAGTCAAACTGTGTGTGAACAATGGTGGGTGCAGCCCAACTAATAAGGATTGATGAAACGTATATCCAGGCTCTTGTGGTAACACTCCCTGTGCTTAGTGGTGGCTAGTCTAACTATGTCAGGAAATAGTGGTTTATCTCTCTGTGCCCAGTGGTTGTGGTCGTTCTGTTTGTGGTCAATGGTGGTTGTCAGTCTTTCTGTGTCCTTTGGTGGTAATCGGTCTCTGTTTTTCCATTGGTGATAGCCAGTCTCTCTGTGTGCAGTGGTTATGATCTGTTGCTTTGTGCTCAGTGTTAGTAATCTTTCTGTGTCCATTGGTGGTGGTCAATCTTTTTATCTAGTGGTGGTGATCAGTTTCTGTGAGTCCAGTGGTGTTGCTCAGTCTGAATCCCTTTAGCCAGTGATGGTGGTCAGTCATTTTTTTTTTTTGTACAGAGGTAGCAAGACTCTCTGTATCCAGTATTGGTAATCGGTCTCTCTGTGTTCAGAGACAGCTTTCAGTCTCTCGGTTTCTAGTGGTGGTAGTCTTTCACTTTGTTTCAAGTGGTGGTTGGCAGTCTCCCAGTGTCCAGTGCGGCTGATCAATTTTTCTTTGTGCATTGGTGGTGATCAGGTTGTTTGTTTGTCCAGTGGTGGTAGACAGTCTATCTGTGTTCAGTGGAGGTTGTCAGTCTCTTTGTCCAGTGGTGGTTGTCAGTCTTTTGGTGTCTAGTGGTATATTTTAGTCTCTTGGGGGTTTATATACTAAAGCTGGAGAGTCCAAAATCAGACTCCCTTCTGCATAGAAACCAATCAGCTTCCAGGTTTCATTGCCAAAGCTTCATTGAACAAGCTGAGGTTAGAAGCTGATTGGTTTCTACGCAGAAGGGAGTCTGATTTTGGACTCTCCAGCTTTAGTAAATAAACCCCTTGGTGTCTACTGGTGGTGGTTTCTAACCTATTTTGCAGTTGTAAAAGTCAGTCGCTCTGTGATTTAGTGGTTGTGGCCAGTTTTACAGTGTCCAGTGGTGGTGGTCATTATCACTGTGACCAGGAGTGGTGGTAGCCAACCTCTGTGTGCCTAGTGATGGATACAAGCCCCTCCCTGTGTCCAGTGATGGTAGTTATCAAGCTGTTTTTGCATCAGTAGCCAGATGTTGTTGAAATAAGCCTTTCAACAGGAATTTTTTAAAAAGTCAAAAATTAAATATGGAACCTATAGTTGCTAGTTTGTTTTTGAAGGTTTAGGCCCTGGTATCTGTCAGTAAAGAAATGGCAAACCCAAATACTCCTGCGCTTAGGGATGGACTCTGTATGGATAGGACCACATCACAAATTCCTGGGATATGCCTGCCTTGCTGCCCTCAAATGACCGGGGAAGTCCAAGTATACTTACTGGAGAAAAACAAACAGAGGGCGCACCGGTCTAGTGTATTACATTAAAATGTTTATTAAATGATAAAAGTAGGTATTGTACTCACAGAATGACAATACAGTCAAAGGCACATCATAAAAAAACAGCTCTGTCCAATCCGCACTACGTGTTCATCTGTAATGGGAACCCTGGACCTCCAACAGTTCCCAACAGCCCATTATGGACGAACATGTAGTGCGGATTGGACAGAGCTGTTTTTTCACGATGTGCCTTTGACTGTATTGTCATTCTGTGAGTACAATACCTACTTTTATTATTTTAATAAACACACTTTTAAGGTATTGCACTAGGCCGGTGCGCCCTCTGTTTGTTTTTCTCCACCTGGTATCTGTCACCCTGATCCTTTTTTCACTATTGGTGAACTATTGACCTGGAAACATATGGTCAGCTGCCCAAAAAATTCACTAGCAGCCTGCCTGTTATTGATCAATGATTATCCAAGAGGTATGGTAACTATTTGGAGGATAGGTCTGAAGACTGTATCTATAAACATATTACCTTTACATATTGGTTGGCAACCTGATCAAGTATACAGTATTCTTTAAATGTTGTGAGGTATTGATTAGCTTTTTTCCCCATAAAACCATTGATCATATAGATCACTTTGTTATGGGGTTAGTTACTAAGGCTAGGGTAAGGTGAGTGATCTGAGAGAAAAAGGACACCACTTATGGAGGCTCTCAAATTTATGTAAACAATGTGTACTATCCTACTTTAATATAATGAGACCCCCAGATATTTAGCCTTCTCCCCTACTTGCATTAATATGAGGTACAGAATACCCCGTTACTCGTTCATAAAAATTTTTAAATAGTAAATAAAAACACCCATATGGTAGAAATAAGCCTTCATGAAGAAAAAAAAGTGCCATGATGTAAATTTAGAATAAATAACATTATAGATCTAGCATCAATCATTCTTCACATGCAGATTTAAGACCTTCCCAAGCATATTATTTAAACGATTTGTGTATTATCATGAAGCCCTTTAGGTTTCTTTAAACACTTCAAGTCCGGGTACTTTCACCTCCTTCCAGTCTAGGACAATTTTCAGCTTTCAGCGCTGTCACACTTTCAGTGAAAAATACTCACTTATGTAACACTGTACCGATATGAAATTGATATCTTTTTTTGAGACAGATGAAATTTCTTTTGGTGGTATTTAATCACCACTGGGCTTTTTTTTTTTTGCCATATACAGAAAAGTTTGAAAAAAAATCTTTTGCTTAGTTTTTGTTATAAAATTTATAAAATAAATCCTCATTCTTCATAAGTTTAGGCAATGTGTATTCTGCTACATTTCAGGGGTAAAAATATTGTGTATATTATTTAGTCTGTGTGAAAGTTATAAAGTCTACAAAATATTGGATATATATTTGAAGATTGATCAGTTGAAACCCTAAACTGCTGGTCTCTGGTATGGCTGGGATCAGGACATTGGTATGAGGTATGGTGGTGATCAGGACGCTGGTATAGCAGTGATCAGGATTCTGGTATGGCATATAGGGTGATCAGGTTGCTGGTATAGAGTATGGCGGTGATCAGGAACTGGTATGGGGTATGGCGGTGATCAGGAACTGGTATGGGGTATGGTGGTGATCAGGATGCTGGTATGGTTTATGGTGGTGATCAGGATGCTGGTATGGTTTATGGTGGTGATCAGGATGCTGGTATGGCATATGGGGTGATCAGAACACTGGTACGGGGTATGGCAGTCATCATGATGTTGGTATGGCAGGGACCAATCTTGCTGCTCAACCTCTAGGGGCCCAAACTCAGCTAGCAGTCTGGGTGACTCTTAGTCTCCCCACCATTGACACTCTCCGCTGACTTACCAGTCAGATGAAAAGAAAGAAAGGAAAGACCAGAAAGAAGTGGGTCAACCATGGACTTACAAAGGACAAGACAAGTACTGAATCCATAGGTCCCATGTTTTGTCAAATTTCTTAGCATTATTATGGAGGATACAGGTAAGTTTGTCATTAATCATGATCCATAAGCTTACTTTTGACATAGTCAAGTAGTACCACCGACTGCCTCCAATATTTTGCAATAGTAATTCTAGAGGTATAGTTCTTTAATACTTAAATGCCATAATCATTATTCCAGAGTGGAGAGGTCCCTGAGATAAGCTCCCTGCTACTGCCCTGTAAGTTGGCTGACTACTACAAATGCCACATCCCAGCTCCTCAGTGGTCACAGGTAACAGCTTGGCAACATCAGAGTCCACTCATTTTTTTATTGTATTGCTCTTCTGCAGGAGGAGCCTAATAGATGCCAGGAACTCTGTTGCTAATTCCTTGTTGGCAATCAACAGCATCAATATTTTGCAGCATTTTGGCCACAAAGGCCATTAGATAATGTGGCAGCTGCACTTTTTTATTTTGTAACTGTCTCCAGCGGCAGACTTGCCAGTGTACCAAGGCCCCAAGAAAGTAACATTTTATGTCCCTTTATGAGTGGTGCACCTTTCACGTTAGTGAATCGGACCCTCAAGTGAGCTTAGATAGTAAGGTTTCACCAATTTTGATTTTTCCTGTTGTAGCAAGCAGACCCTTGACCTTGTTAGTTTGTCAAACTTTATGCTGATTTGGATTTCTTTAGAACTAATAGCAAATGTGTGCCTATTAATAATGCAGAAAAAATACAGGAAGAATATACATGAGCATATTTACAAGAAAAGAGAGTTTAAAGCGCATCTATTGTCAAACGTTTAAATTATTATATACATTTCCACATTGGATTTCAATTATTTCTAGCCTACTCCTATTAATTGGAATGATCTTGAAGTTTGAAAACTTACTTTGTGAAGATCCCCACACATTTACTTTCTTGAATTCTATGACATGTATTCACTATGCCCTGTGAGTTGATACTGCAGTGTCACAGAATTCACAAAGCCTACCTTCTGAACTACAGAGGTGCCGAGAGGAGGAGTTTCAGGTGGCGGACTCAGTACAGCAATCACTTCTTGCAGGCCACAAGGTACCATGAGATATGTAGTCCTTAGAAATTGAAAGGAAAAGCTGTAAAGCATGCAGGGAATCAAGAAAGTTATGGAAAGGGATGGCCATCAGACAGGCAGAACTCACAACATGAAAGATTTTCTTTATATTGCATTGTCAATAAAAACTATCATTTGTATTACTATTACAATGCTGAGTTTATAAAATGAAAGAGTATACTGTGATGTCTTTAGGGTTAAAGGAAATGATGTGTTAATGTGTACTGATTAACTATTGAAATATGTTTTAAATAAATGTTGTGTAATTTCTAAAAAAAGAAAAATGCTCTTCCCATCTCCCAACATGGTGGACAAATCAGAGAAAGAAAATCCTATGCCTGATCTGAGAATCCGCAAACTCTGCCTCAAAATCTGTGTTGGCGAGAGTGGTGACAGACTGACCCGGGTGGCCAAAGTGCAGAAGCTGGGCCGACACCTGTCTTTTCCAGAGCTTGATACATCATGAGATCTTTTTGAATTCAGTTGCAATTCACTGTACTGTCCAAGGAGCCAAAGCAGAAGATATCTTAAAAAAAGGACTTCAGAGAATATGAGCTGAGAAAGAATAACAATAAACTTTGGGTTTGGTATCCAGGAGCACATTTTTTGGAATCTATGGGCTGGATTGCTATATGGTCATCCAGCCTTCAGCATTGCTGACAAAAAGTGCAAGATTGTCAGCATTGGTGCCAAGCATCGTATTGAAAAAGAGGAGGCCATGCGTTGGATACAGTATGATGGCATCAATCTCACCAGAAAGTGAACTGCTTCAGTTTCTGAAAATAAAAAATCAACATGATTTCTGACAAAAAATAAACATGTGGAAAAAGTTAATGAATACACTGTAAAAATAATGACAAAATGGCCAGTCTGAACTCTGGGTTTAGGAAAATGTTTTTTTTCTCCATTTAGTAAAGGATCAACTACTGAAGTTACTAATCTCAAAGCATCATCAGTTAAGTGTTCCCATTTACACACAGCAATCCAACTGACAGTATTTCAGGAACCTCTTAACTGTGAAAAGTGATTGTAATTCATCAAAAAATATTTTTTCTAAAAAGAATCAACCAACCCACCACTAGTGACACATTACCCTATTCACACAATATTATAATCAACAATTCGTGCCTATCCAAATAATCAGTGTACTAACACATATACACTCTATTTATAAGTGTCCAGTGTCTTATATTCCAAAAATTAAAAGAAAAAAGAAAAATAAAATTAATATGTCCCACTCGAAATCACTCCTTTGTATTGTTTGAAGATCCTCACAGGCCAGCTTCCACACAGACCCTCAAAGAAATCAAAAACTCAACATAGTGCATTACCATTAAAATATATAGCACTCCACACGTGTTTTTAAAGTATATAAGTGCAAAAACGTGAGACAAAAAAACAACCACAGCAACTTGTGCCACAACAGTGATGTGTTACACTCAGTGTATTCACTACAATGGTGTCTCACTTCTAATGCTTATAGATTAACACATTACTGTTGTGGCACAAGTTGCTGTGGTTGTTTTTTTGTCTCACGTTTTTGCACTTATATACTTTAAAAACACGTGTGGAGTGCTATATATTTTAATGGTAATGCACTATGTTGAGTTTTTGATTTCTTTGAGGGTCTGTGTGGAAGCTGGCCTGTGAGGATCTTCAAACAATACAAAGGAGTGATTTCGAGTGGGACATATTAATTTTATTTTTCTTTTTTCTTATTTCTTTTGTGTCTTATAATTTTTGGAATATAAGACACTGGACACTTATAAATAGAGTGTATATGTGTTAGTACACTGATTATTTGGATAGGCACGAATTGTTGATTATAATATTGTGTGAATAGGGTAATGTGTCACTAGTGGTGAGTTGGCTGATTCTTTTTAGAAAAATATTTTTTAATGTTTGCAACTTTCTAGGGTGGAAAGTGGTTTCTATTTAGAATTGGATAGCTGGCAGGGGTGTATTGAGGATTCTACCACATTTACTTTTGATTGTAATTCATGGCTTCCGTCCACCACACAAACTATCGCTTAAACACTGTTGTGTTATTTCTAGAGATGAGCGAAGTATTCAAAAATTCGATTCGGCTGATTCGGCGAATTCGAGGAATAAATTCGATTCGATGCGAATATATTCGCTGCGAATTTAACTTATAAAAAGGGTGTTTCTAGGCTTCAGAGAGCCTTTATATTAGTGCAGAACACTGTACCTTTAATTTAAATGCCCTTGGAGTCTGCTGGGGAAGAGAAATAATACTGTCAGTCAGTATGACATGCAGATGAGTGCCGTCGATCTTAGAATCACCGCACACTTCACTCATTTGGGCAGTCACGGGGCCAAAACCAGAGTGTGGAGCCACAGTGTGGCGGTGGAAGCAGCAGCAATGGGAGGCCATACAGCACCCTATGACAAAATGGAACCCACCAGCAGTGTGAGGAGACCTGAAAGTGGCACATGGCAGAGTGTGGCGATGGAGACAGCAGCAATGGGAGGCCGTACAGGGACCCATGAGAGACTCTGGACCTGGCAGCAGCATGAGGAGGCGGTACGGGGGCCCATGGCAGATTACGGGCCTGGCAGCAGCAATGGGAGGCCCGTAATCTGCCAGCACCCTATGACAAAATGGAACCCACCAGCAGTGTGAGGAGACCTGAAAGTGGCACATGGCAGAGTGTGGCGATGGAGACAGCAGCAATGGGAGGCCGTACAGGGACCCATGAGAGACTCTGGACCTGGCAGCAGCATGAGGAGGCGGTACGGGGGCCCATGGCAGATTACGGGCCTGGCAGCAGCAATGGGAGGCCCGTAATCTGCCAGCACCCTATGACAAAATGGAACCCACCAGCAGTGTGAGGAGACCTGAAAGTGGCACATGGCAGAGTGTGGCGATGGAGACAGCAGCAATGGGAGGCCGTACAGGGACCCATGAGAGACTCTGGACCTGGCAGCAGCATGAGGAGGCGGTACGGGGGCCCATGGCAGATTACGGGCCTGGCAGCAGCAATGGGAGGCCCGTAATCTGCCAGCACCCTATGACAAAATGGAACCCACCAGCAGTGTGAGGAGACCTGAAAGTGGCACATGGCAGAGTGTGGCGATGGAGACAGCAGCAATGGGAGGCCGTACAGGGACCCATGAGAGACTCTGGACCTGGCAGCAGCATGAGGAGGAGGTACGGGGGCCCATGGCAGATTACGGGCCTGGCAGCAGCAATGGGAGGCCCGTAATCTGCCAGCGCCCTATGACAAAATGGAACCCACCAGCAGTGTGAGGAGACCTGAAAGTGGCACATGGCAGAGTGTGGCGATGGAGACAGCAGCAATGGGAGGCCGTACAGGGACCCATGAGAGACTCTGGACCTGGCAGCAGCATGAGGAGGCGGTACGGGGGCCCATGGCAGATTACGGGCCTGGCAGCAGCAATGGGAGGCCCGTAATCTGCCAGCACCCTATGACAAAATGGAACACACCAGCAGTGTGAGGAGACCTGAAAGTGGCACATGGCAGAGTGTGGCGATGGAGACAGCAGCAATGGGAGGCCGTACAGGGACCCATGAGAGACTCTGGACCTGGCAGCAGCATGAGGAGTCGGTACGGGGGCCCATGGCAGATTACGGGCCTGGCAGCAGCTATGGGAGGCCCGTAATCTGCCAGCACCCTATGACAAAATGGAACACATCAGCAGTGTGAGGAGACCTGAAAGTGGCACATGGCAGAGTGTGGCGATGGAGACAGCAGCAATGGGAGGCCGTACAGGGACCCATGAGAGACTCTGGACCTGGCAGCAGCATGAGGAGGCGGTACAGGGGCCCATGGCAGATTACGGGCCTGGCAGCAGCAATGGGAGGCCCGTAATCTGCCAGCACCCTATGACAAAATGGAACACACCAGCAGTGTGAGGAGACCTGAAAGTGGCACATGGCAGAGTGTGGCGATGGAGACAGCAGCAATGGGAGGCCGTACAGGGACCCATGAGACACTCTGGACCTGGCAGCAGCATGAGGAGGCGGTACAGGGGCCCATGGCAGATTACGGGCCTGGCAGCAGCAATGGGAGGCCCGTAATCTGCCAGCACCCTATGACAAAATGGAACACACCAGCAGTGTGAGGAGACCTGAAAGTGGCACATGGCAGAGTGTGGCGATGGAGACAGCAGCAATGGGAGGCCGTACAGGGACCCATGAGACACTCTGGACCTGACAGCAGCATGAGGAGGCAGGCAGAACCGCCGTATCTTTATCACGGTTTTCCCAGGCCACCAAATGGCGACGCTGCATATACTGACGCAACGCTGTAGTCCCAACATGGGCCCCCTGGCCACGCTTGACTTTCTGGCCACATAGTCGACATACGGCTACGTTTACTTCCTCGGGCGGCTTGACGAAAAATTGTCACACCGCCGAGTAGGAAACTTTGCCCCCCCCAATCCTCACTGGCTGACTGCTACTTCCTCCGTGCACACCGGCAGCACTACTCGCCGTGGTGGTAGGCTGCAGTGGAGCTGGTGCTCTATTCCGTGGCCGTTTGCCTCCACTGACACTGCTGCGACCCTGCTACCCACCGACTGTTTTGCTCGCTGCCAAGCTGGCACCCTCTTCTCCTGATGATGCGGAAGCTATAGCCTGATGACGACGAGGCTGCCAAGTGCGATCAGCCTCATCATCATCAATTAGGGTCTCCGCCTCACTACTAGCCCCCTCGGCAGCGTGTGGGTCAGGAGACAGACCTGTCTCTAGACCGGCTACCGAGCCACTCTCCTTGCCAGTACTTCTTCGCCTGGCTGCTGAAGAGGCGGATGTCTCCCCCCGTTCCTGACCGCCCTCTGTTAGCTCTTCCTCACTGTACAGTGGTGCTGAGCCCACAGCATGCGATACTTCGCTAGGTGAGGGAACACCAAAGGACAGGGGCAGGTAGAGGACACGTGATTTCAGTGGGCTTGCTCCCGGGCCATGCCAACTAACGGTTGTGTCTGACGTACCCACCGACCGTTGGCTGTAGGTGTCAGAGGTGACCTGGGAAGAGAAAGACGACCGAGCCAACCAATCGATGACGGCAGGGTTGTCGGTGGAGACACGACCGCTGGATGACACCGGGAGCCCTGGCCTCTGGCTGCGACTAGTGCTGCCTCGACCGCTTCCTCTGCTGCCACGTCTGCTCGCTCCTAAAACATTGCCTCCTCTGCCACTCCTCTGCGTGTTGTCTGACATACTCTTTAATTCAACGATTCTGTGTCCCTGAGTAACAATTCTGTGTCCCTCAGTAACAATTCTGTGTCTGTCCCTGAGTAACAATTCTGTGTCCCTGAGTAACAATTCTGTGTCCCTGAGTAACAATTCTGTGTTCCTCAGAATTGTTACTGAGGGACACAGAATTGTTACTCAGGGACAGACACAGAATTGTTACTGAGGGACACAGAATTGTTACTGAGGGACACAGAATTGTTACTGTGTCCCTCAGTAACAATTCTGTGTCTGTCCCTGAGTAACAATTCTGTGTCCCTGAGTAACAATTCTGTGTCCCTCAGTAACAATTCTGTATCCCTCAGTAACAATTCTGTGTCCCTCAGTAACAATTCTGTGTCTGTCCCTGAGTAACAATTCTGTGTCCCTCAGTAACAATTCTGTGTCCCTCAGTAACAATTCTGTGTCCCTCAGTAACAATTCTGTGTCCCTCAGTAACAATTCTGTGTCTGTCCCTGACTAACAATTCTGTGTCCCTCAGTAACAATTCTGTGTCCCTCAGTAACAATTCTGTGTCTGTCCCTGAGTAACAATTCTGTGTCCCTGAGTAACAATTTTGTGTCCCTCAGTAACAATTCTGTGTCCCTCAGTAACAATTCTGTGTCCCTCAGTAACAATTCTGTGTCTGTCCCTGAGTAACAATTCTGTGTCCCTGAGTAACAATTCTGTTTCCCTGAGTAACAATTCTGTGTCCCTCAGTAACAATTATGTGTCCCTCAGTAACAATTCTGTGTCTGTCCCTGAGTAACAATTCTGTGTCCCTCAGTAACAATTCAGTGTCCCTCAGTAACAATTCTGTGTCTGTCCCTGAGTAACAATTCTGTGTCCCTGAGTAACAATTCTGTGTCCCTGAGTAACAATTCTGTGTCCCTCAGTAACAATTCTGTTTCCCTCAGTAACAATTCTGTGTCCCTCAGTAACAATTCTGTGTCTGTCCCTGAGTAACAATTCTGTGTCCCTGAGTAACAATTCTGTGTCCCTCAGTAACAATTCTGTGTCCCTGAGTAACAATTCTGTGTCCCTCAGTAACAATTCTGTGTCTGTCCCTGAGTAACAATTCTGTGTTCCTGAGTAACAATTCTGTGTCCCTCAGTAACAATTCTGTGTCCCTGAGTAACAATTCTGTGTCCCTCAGTAACAATTCTGTGTCTGTCCCTGAGTAACAATTCTGTGTCCCTCAGTAACAATTCTGTGTCCCTCAGTAACAATTCTGTGTCTGTCCCTGAGTAACAATTCTGTGTCGCTGAGTAACAATTCTGTGTACCTGAGTAACAATTCTGTGTCCCTCAGTAACAATTATGTGTCCCTCAGTAACAATTCTGTGTCCCTCAGTAACAATTCTGTGTCTGTCCCTGAGTAACAATTCTGTGTCCCTCAGTAACAATTCTGTGTCCCTCAGTAACAATTCTGTGTCTGTCCCTGAGTAACAATTCTGTGTCCCTCAGTAACAATTCTGTGTCCCTCAGTAACAATTCTGTGTCCCTCAGTAACAATTCTGTGTCTGTCCCTGACTAACAATTCTGTGTCCCTCAGTAACAATTCTGTGTCCCTCAGTAACAATTCTGTGTCCCTCAGTAACAATTCTGTGTCTGTCCCTGAGTAACAATTCTGTGTCCCTGAGTAACAATTTTGTGTCCCTCAGTAACAATTCTGTGTCCCTCAGTAACAATTCTGTGTCCCTCAGTAACAATTCTGTGTCTGTCCCTGAGTAACAATTCTGTGTCCCTGAGTAACAATTCTGTTTCCCTGAGTAACAATTCTGTGTCCCTCAGTAACAATTCTGTGTCCCTCAGTAACAATTCTGTGTCCCTCAGTAACAATTCTGTGTCTGTCCCTGAGTAACAATTCTGTGTCCCTCAGTAACAATTCTGTGTCCCTCAGTAACAATTCTGTGTCTGTCCCTGAGTAACAATTCTGTGTCCCTGAGTAACAATTCTGTGTCCCTGAGTAACAATTCTGTATCCCTCAGTAACAATTCTGTGTCCCTCAGTAACAATTCTGTGTCTGTCCCTGAGTAACAATTCTGTGTCCCTGAGTAACAATTCTGTGTCCCTCAGTAACAATTCTGTGTTCCTGAGTAACAATTCTGTGTCCCTCAGTAACAATTCTGTGTCTGTCCCTGAGTAACAATTCTGTGTTCCTGAGTAACAATTCTGTGTCCCTCAGTAACAATTCTGTGTCCCTGAGTAACAATTCTGTGTCCCTCAGTAACAATTCTGTGTCTGTCCCTGAGTAACAATTCTGTGTCCCTCAGTAACAATTCTGTGTCCCTCAGTAACAATTCTGTGTCTGTCCCTGAGTAACAATTCTGTGTCGCTGAGTAACAATTCTGTGTACCTGAGTAACAATTCTGTGTCCCTCAGTAACAATTCTGTGTCCCTCAGTAACAATTCTGTGTCCCTCAGTAACAATTCTGTGTCTGTCCCTGAGTAACAATTCTGTGTCCCTCAGTAACAATTCTGTGTCCCTCAGTAACAATTCTGTGTCCCTCAGCAACAATTCTGTGTCTGTCTCTGAGTAACAATTCTGTGTCCCTCAGTAACAATTCTGTGTCCCTCAGTAACAATTCTGTGTCCCTCAGTAACAATTCTGTGTCTGTCCCTGAGTAACAATTCTGTGTCCCTCAGTAACAATTCTGTGTCTGTCCCTGAGTAACAATTCTGTGTCCCTGAGTAACAATTCTGTGTCCCTGAGTAACAATTCTGTGTCCCTCAGTAACAATTCTGTGTCCCTCAGTAACAATTCTGTGTCTGTCCCTGAGTAACAATTCTGTGTCCCTCAGTAACAATTCTGTGTCCCTCAGTAACAATTCTGTGTCCCTCAGTAACAATTCTGTGTCTGTCCCTGAGTAACAATTCTGTGTCCCTCAGTAACAATTCTGTGTCCCTCAGTAACAATTCTGTGTCCCTCAGTAACAATTCTGTGTCTGTCCCTGAGTAACAATTCTGTGTCCCTGAGTAACAATTCTGTGTCCCTCAGTAACAATTCTGTATCCCTCAGTAACAATTCTGTGTCCCTCAGTAACAATTCTGTGTCTGTCCCTGAGTAACAATTCTGTGTCCCTCAGTAACAATTCTGTGTCCCTCAGTAACAATTCTGTGTCCCTCAGTAACAATTCTGTTTCCCTCAGTAACAATTCTGTGTCCCTCAGTAACAATTCTGTGTCTTTCCCTGAGTAACAATTCTGTGTCTGTCCCTGAGTAACAATTCTGTGTCTGTCCCTGAGTAACAATTCTGTGTCTGTCCCTGAGTAACAATTCTGTGTCCCTCAGTAACAATTCTGTGTCCCTCAGTAACAATTCTGTGTCTGTCCCTGAGTAACAATTCTGTGTCTGTCCCTGAGTAACAATTCTGTGTCTGTCCCTGAGTAACAATTCTGTGTCCCTAAGTAACGGTTCTGTGTCCCTAAGTAACGGTTCTGTGTCCCTAAGTAACGATTGTGTGTCCCTAAGTAACGGTTCTGTGTCCCTAAGTAACGGTTCTGTGTCCCTAAGTAACGGTTCTGTGTCCCTAAGTAACGATTCTGTGGCCCTAACTCTGTCCCTCAATACAGACAGGTGGTCTGTCTCTCTTGAATGACTGGAGGCTAATGGAGAATTCTAAAATGGCCGCAATTTATAGCTCGACCATTACACAGTGCTGGCTGGCTGGCTGCTGATTGGCTAATGCGATCACATGTCATGAATGAATGCATTATGGGTCAGCGCGCCTTGTCTGCGCGCCTTCCCAGAGATCCCCGCTCCGTCGCCGCCATTTTTGGAAAAATTTCGATTCGCGCATCGAATATTAGGAAATTTTCCTAATATTCGAAACGAATTCCACTTCGCCAAGTTCGATTCGCTCATCTCTAGTTATTTCCTATTCCATCATCATATTTTGCTCTCCACACATTTATGTTTTGTGACCTGTGATGTTCAGTGGCCACACTCTGTGATAAACTCTATATGACAGAAATTTTGGCTGTAAAGAGCACATCCTAAATACATACCATACATTGTAAAGCACAATAGATGTGCTATCCCTTTAAACAAAACTCAAAAATACAATAATTAAAGCTAACTGTATACACCATATAAAGTGAAAAGAATCACATTTAAAATCAGTTATATAAAAGTAAATGCATATCCATTTAAGTGTGAAATCAAATAAACTATAAAGTTCTCTGTAAAAGCAAACAGTCCTTATACACACAATGTAAAATGCTTAAAAATGATTCTGCAATCCAGTGCTTTCTTACACAAACAAATGCTCCAATGCCTTACCAGATATAAATGTTCTCTGAGATCTGCAGCATTTGGGAACATCTATGGTTAGAAGAGCTCAATCCACACCATCTACAGGAACCAAATATTCCTCAGAGCCAACAGGAGAGGAGAACAAAAAACACACCACGTTGTGTGATACCGTTTTAAAATTAATAAAGTTTTATTAAAAAAGGTACTCAAAATAGGTAAATGAAAGACCTATTCTGTCCTCTGACAAGGCTCTCTTTGTGATGAAACGTGTTAGGAAGGGCCTTGCCAGTGGCACCATTACGCCTGCCAGCCGATGTGCTTCGGTGTTCTGCATCCTTGTTTTCTATTTAATCAGTTCCTCATTACCCAAAAATGTATTTTTCATATTATATTCAGACTGATAATGTGCTGCTTTTCCACTTAATTTTTCATTAATCTTTATTAAAAAAAAGTACTCACAATGGGTAATGAGGGACCCATTCTGTCCTCTTATGACATCCTTCTTATGATAAAACATGTTGAGCAGAGCCTGGCCCATGACATCATTATGATCACCTGCCTGCTGTGTTCTACATGCTCCTTTTCTATTTGCTCAGTCCCTCATTACCCCAAAAATGTTAAATGTTTTTTTTTGTCTTATATTCAGACTGCTAGTTTGCTGCTTTTCCACTTAATTTTTCATTCAGCTTTATTAAAAAAGGTACTCACAATGGGTAGTGAGGGATCCAGTCTGTCCTCTGACGATGTCCTCTTTGTGACGAAATGTGTTGGTCAGGGCCTGGCCCGTGACGTCATTATGCCTGCCGGTCGATGTGCGGCAGTGTTCCACATGCTCGTTTCTTTTTCCTCGGTCCCTCATTGCCCATTGTGAGGACCATTTTTAATAAAACTTTCTTGATTTTAAAATGGTATCAGATTATGTGGTGTATTCTTGTTCTCCTCTCTTGTTGGCTATGAGGTATATTTGATTCTTGTTGATGGTGTGGATTGAGCTCTTCTGATCATCAGCAGTTCCTAAACGCTGCAGATTTCTTATCACACAGATATAATTTATATATGGTAAGACGTTGGAGCACTTGATGGTGTGAGACACTGAAAGAAGCAGAGTGGTTTTCGGCACTTCACATTGTGTGAATAAGGACAGTTTGATTTTCCAGAGAACTTTTGTTTACTTGATTTCACACTTAAATGGATATACGTGTTTTTATATCACTGATTTTAGATTTGATTTTTTTCACCTAATACGGTGTTGTATACAGCTAGCTTTATTTATTGTATTTTTTAGTTTTGTTTAAAAGGATAGTGCACCTATTGTGATTTACAGTCTATTATATTATATTCAGAATGCTATTGTGCTGCTTTTCCACTTAAGTTTTCACTAAGCACAAAATATATTTATATTTTTTTCTAAATACATACATACTTATGTTTAGATAGGCCATTAGTAAAATTAGCTGAGTGCCAAGGACACTGCTGTTAATTCAAATGAATAGATCAGCATGTTTTTCCCTGTTATAATTACAGTGAACCTGAAATAATGCACTCCGCCAGCAGTCCGCTGATATTTTGCAGAGATGGCTATTTAGTATATGCCACCATTTTTTTGTCCTTCATTTTTTTCTATTAATAACAAGCATCTAAATATACAGTTGGGGTACATGTAAGAATTGTTTAGTTGACAAACGGCTGCTAATTATGTTCTGCCACTTTTGAGATTCATTACAAGCCAAAATGAATAAGCAAAGGGGAATTTTTGTTTCAAAGTCAGGGATTATATACAATCATTAAATAATATAATATTTCATTACCGTATCAAAAAAAAAATACACATGCATTAAAAAAGAAACATATTTTATGCTTCATTTACACTTGGTGATTTGGAATCTTTGGCAAAATTGCTGGAATTCTGCCCACAATTCCAAACTGCCATAAAACACGTGACACGCGTTTGGCTGCCGAGATCGTGCCGCGATTGTCACATGACAGAATTGTGTGGTAATAGCTGTAAAACAGGCCTTTAAAAATTGTGCAAAGCTTTTTGCCAAAAATGGAGCAGGAACTTTTTTTGAGCAAATGATGTGCATAGGGCAGCCCATTGAATTGACACGTGGAAATGTGTATAAATTGCACTTAAAAAAATCATAAGCGGGAATGGGGCCTCAAGGGTGTTACTATGCAGTGCACATAATGTATGGACATAAACTAGTAATTACAATCAATAAATTACATAACCATAAAACATCCCTGCAGGTGCAGCGGTTCTGTGGGGGCCTGCATTGATGCAAATACTGCATGGGCTATATTATGAAGTGATGCAGTGTTTTGCTTTGTGTCTATTAAGGTTACTTTGTGGTATAAGCAAGGAAGCGATTAAACCTCTGTAGTGTATTAATGTGCTTTTACTGAAAAGAAATCCTGCACATACAACTGTAGGAAAAAGAAGTCACTGCATACAAAGTATCACAAAAAATGGATGCAATATACACGTGCCCAAACTATCTATCCCTACCAGCAAATTAGCATGGACAATGTATGCAATAAGTTTACTACCTAACTTGGTTCTTCCTTTGATGGAGTCTTTTTATAATCCGCTCCTTCTCTAAGGCCTGCAAACAACAGTTTCTTTGTTCCTGAGCACATGGCTTGTTCAAGTCCTTTCCCCTCCCCCACTTCCTGTACATCATTTCCTCCTCAGCTTCATGAACCAGTCCAACAGGTTCATTAGCATATCTATGGGAGACC
This sequence comes from Staurois parvus, assembly GCF_062004578.1. NCBI lineage: Eukaryota > Metazoa > Chordata > Amphibia > Anura > Ranidae > Staurois > Staurois parvus. Next base: position 7,088,469 of record NW_028317902.1, read on the forward strand.
TGGCTTCTAAACCAATACATTACTTATAAAAATCACTATAAGCTATAGCCATAGCAACACATGCAGTATTTTAGTAGTGAAAGCTAATGGTATTTTAATGCAGCTGGTCGCCTGAGTCCTTATCAACCAGTAAATAGCTGGTTGTTAAGGAACAGGCAGCCACAGTGTCCTAAACAATCATGACATATCTGCTGTCAGAGGATTTCCAGCTGACAGCAGAATGTAAACAGAAGAATTGCCGGTATTACATTTTTTTTTTAAAGTATAGGGGTCTGGTATGGATTTTGAGGGGAACCCTATGCCAAAATTAAAAGAAAGGCATGGTAAGGATTGGGGGGACCCCATGCTGTTTTTTAAAAATTATTTTTTTTGCTGGCAATTCTTTTGTTTACATTCTGCTGTCCAAGAATTCAGCTGACAGCAGATGTGTCATGGTTATAAAGGACTTGGCCACTGCCTGCTCCTTAACAACCAGCTAAAATAAAACAGGTTTCTTAGCTATCACATGCCTGGACCACTAATTTTTTGATGAATGCATGGTTTTATGCTGTATTTACCAGGTTTTTTGCTTTTTGAGGTAAATACTGCATATATTCTACAATCGCCTGAGCTCCCATCTCACTGACAACAATCTTCTCGACCCTTTACAGTCTGGCTTCCGCCCCCTACACTCCACCGAAACTGCCCTACTCAAACTCACTAATGACCTACTAACCGCTAAAACCAATGGCCACTATACTATACTCCCACTACTTGTCCTCTCTGCGGCTTTTGACACAGTTGACCACCCCTCCTCCTCAAAAAACTGCACTCTCTTGGCCTCAGAGACTCCGCTCTCTCCTGGTTCTCCTCCTATCTATCGCAGTGCTCCTTCAGTGTTACCGATAATGCTGCCACCTCCTCTTCACTCCCTCTCTCTGTCGGGGGCCCTCAAGGTTCTGTCCTCAGACCCCTCCTCTTCTCCATCTACACCTCCTCCCTTGGCCAATTGATAAACTCACACGGCTTCAACTACCATCTCTATGCCGACGACACACAAATCTATCTCTCTACCCTCACCTCACCCCCTCAATCTCCAATCACATCACCAGCCTACTAAGTGACATATCGGACTGGATGTCACTCCACTTCCTCAAACTCAACCTTTCCAAAATTGAGCTTCTAGTATTCCCCCCAGCCTGTGCCCCCCCCCGACTTCTCCATCAAGCTCAACAACACTACCATCAGCCCCACCCCTCATGCCAGGGTACTAGGTGTAATCCTAGACTCCAATCTGTCCTTTCAGCCCCAGGTCCAATCACTGACAAACTCATGTAGACTTCACCTCCACAACATCTCCAAGATACGACCGTTCCTAACCTCGGAAACCACTAGGCACCTCATTCACTCCCTTATTATATCACACCTTGACTACTGTAACTCCCTCCTCACTGGCCTACCTCACCGCAGGCTATCCCCACTACAGTCCATCATGAATGCTGCTGCCAGACTCATTCACCTTACTAACCGCTCTATATCTGCCACCCCTCTCTGCCAATCCCTCCACTGGCTTCCAATTGCCCAACGGATATAATTCAAAACACTAACACTGACATATAAAGCCGTTCATAATACTGCCCCTAATTACATCACCGACCTTGTCTCTAAATACCACCCAAACCGTACTCTCCGCTCCTCGCAAGACCTCCTACTCTCTAGCTCCCTTGTCTCCGCCTCCCATGCTCGTCTCCAGGATTTCTCAAGGGCTTCACCCATCCTCTGGAACTCCCTACCCCAAGCTATCAGGCTATCGCCTACTCTGCTCACCTTTAGGCGCACTCTGAAAACCCATCTCTTCAGGGAAGCCTACCCCGACCCCAGCTAATACTGGAATCCACTACTCCTCCTACCACTCCATCCCCCACAGCTAATTACCTCTTGTACCACTATCCCCTCTCTCCTAGATTGTAAGCTCCAAGGAGCAGGGCCCTCTAATCCCTCTTGTATTGAACTATATTGTTACTGTACTGTCTCCCTCCATATTGTTAAGTGCTGAGCAAGCTGTTGGCACTATATAAGTCCTGTATAATAATAATATTAATATAGGGATAGTGAATTGACATTATCAGCATCGCAAAAATGTATCTGATCACCTAAATACTGATTGCGATCTGCTTTAGTGAATGGAGCCCCAGGCACATAATGATGACATGCACATTCTCTCCACCTTTCAGCAAACTCTCTTTGTAGATTGACAGGACTGTGAAATGTAATTTACTTCCATGGAAATTTGACAGGGTCAGTGTGTTAAGAAGTCCCAAGGAATATTTACAAATATTTAAGTCCTGGAAATTTGTCCAGGCTAGATTTAATTTCCAATTGGGTAAACAGCGTTGGCAATCCTAATTTATAGTCATATTCATCATGCTAAAATATAATTGCTTGATTTGAATACAATTAATACTTGTACACTATATATTTGAAAATGTTCACTATAAATAATGGATCAAAATAGTTTCTAGCAAATGCATACAAGGTTTAGCTTGGATTGTATTTAAGCAAAAGATTTTACATTCTGCGCTTCACTGACATGTACACAACTAAATAATAGCTGGTTTTAAAAGCCAATTTAAAGTTTTATTTAAAAAAGTATTTACAATCAAGTCTGAGTAAACACTGCTTAGTGATTTAAAATGGAACTGCAACTAAAATTTCTCTTTTTGGTTTTGAAGCAAGTATACAAAAAGTGAAAGAGCTGTTGAATTTATCTTTCTGTCTTTTTTCCACATTGGAATATTTCTCCTTGGTTTATGTCCAAGTAGCTAACTCTCAACAGGAAGGTTTGTAAGGGATACATTTCCTAATAAAGTCACAGCACTGTGTAGGTGGTCATTGTCATCAAAAAGAAAGTCAATGGAAATAGCTTCATTGAGGACATAATGGCAAAAAAAATAAAAATTCAGGTAAAGAGAAAATGCGCACAAAACAAGTGCATTAAAACGTACATACTTATTGGATGAAAACTGTTCTACAAATATACACTGCATTCACAAATATATAAGAGCATGTGGGCATTTGTGCACCTGAGCAAAATTAAGTCCAAGATTGGATCATAGGCCCTATCTTTATATGACCAGTGGTAGGGGCTATGCAGGAAAGGCAGCATTCCTTAATGCCTCCTTCTGTCAAGTACCTACTGACGGTAGCTCTATGGATCCACAGACCGGGATTCCCCAGGGCGCGGAGTCTAAGCCCCAGTCTGCTTGTTCATCAGAGCCCCTGATGGTGGGGATGGACTTGGAGCAGGCTGAGACCAGGTCACGGCCCCTGGGTACACCCAGCTGTAGTAGAGGGAACCGCCAGTGGCACGTTGCTGGATAAGAGCCCGATGTGAAGAGGCAGAGCAGGCCTCGGCAGTAATGGATGTGTCCGTGCAGGATGGATGGACGGAACACACAGTGAAGCAGTAGCGGAGTCAGACAGGCCGGGTCAGTAACAGTGGAGGCAGAACGGTACAGAGCAGCAGGAAGAGGATAGTCGGGTCACAGGCCAGGTTCAGCAGCAGGAGGTCGGACAATCAGGAACAGGCAGAAGAATGGTCAAGACGAGCCAGGGGTCAGGGCAGGAGACGGTCAGCAGCAGTCAGGATAAGGCTGGGTTCGGCAACAACAAGATACTCTCACAGGAACAGGATAAGCAGGGAACAAGACCATACGGCAATTTGAGTATTGCAAGAGCCGGTTTAAATAGTGCACCCTACGCTGTCATCGGTGCCAGGCGCGCGTCCGCGTTTGCGAGTGCGCATGTTCGGCCGTAACTGTTGCTGCGGGCGCCTATGTCCTAGCGCCCGCACGCTTGTCCGCATCGGGATTCCGCGCATGCGCAGACCCGTGCGCAGCGGAGAAACTCGAGATCCCTGACACCTTCATTATATAGGTACTCTGCTTGATACTGGTGGTAGCAGCCTCATTTTATTTGGTATAGCATGGGGTTGTCCTAAATCACTGTTCAGAAGATTCAAGACCTGGTTACTTAATCTAAGAAGGGATTCCATCCTTTGCTCCACTCCACCTCGTTTCTTGGTCACATATAATGGAATATTATATCCAGTGAGAACTTCAGGTCAGGCATATTGAATATTGAGTGGTTAAAGTGCAATAGGGATTTTATTTTTCAAACCTTTCTCTCTCTACTAAAATGTGTTTTTATTGATGTTCATATAGGAGATACAGAAAGTGACGGAAACTCTCCTTAATTGAAACATAGGAATTAATCCTTTTATGATCCCTAGAAGCCCAGGCCAACCTTAGCAACTGTAATATCTATTGGATATTTTGACAATAAATTCAAGTCATATACATATACTGGAGTGCAATTATAAGATATTCAGACACCCTTCACTTTTTTAAATTTTGTTATATTTGCATCCTGATACTAAAGTGGTTTAAATAAATTTTTTTCTCATTCATCTACACTCAGTAACCCATAATGACAAAGTGAAAACAGAATTTTAGAAATGTTTGAATTTATTAAAAATAAAAAAATATTAAAAATATTAAAAAAGTATTCAGACCCTTTGCCAAAACACTTGAAATTTGGCTCAAGTCCCTCCTATTTCTCTTGATCATTGCTGAGTTGATTCTATACCTAGATTGGAGTCCACCTGTGGTAAATTAAATTGATTGGACATGATTTGGAAAAGTCTTCACAGCTGGCAATGCATAGTGTATCAGAGCAAAGGCCATGCGGTCAATAGAACTGCCTGTAGAGCTCAAAGACAAGATTAATGCAAGGTACAGATCTGGGAGGGCTACAAAAAATAATTCTGCTGCACTGAATGTTCACAGGAGCACAGTGGCCTCTATAAATCTCAAATGGATGAAGGACTCTTACAAGAGTTGGTCACCCAGTTAAACTCACCAATCAGGGGGGAAAGAGTCTTAGTAAGAGAGGTGGCCAAGAACCCAAAGGTTACTTTGACTGAGCTCCAGAGATCCTGTGTGGAGATGGGACAAAGTTCCAGAAAGACAACCATCACTGCAGACCTTCACAGATCTGGGCTGTACGGCAAACAACTGTAGTATCAGGCTGCAACATAACAAAATACTTTATGATTTTATATATATATATATATATATATATATAATATAAACAGAGAGAGAGAGAGATTTTTACAAGACTTTTTGGCATTACACTATTTTTCTAACAATGTTTAAATTATAGGCTGACAAATGTGCAAACATTTTTTTTTACCCATTTATTATTTCTTTTTTGGTTTTGTAAAATTATTTTATTGCAGACACTTTCAAGCTGTAGTAGAATTTGAAGGCTGAAGGCTTATTTTGTCACTGAAATCTCCACCTTGTACACGATTAATATGTCATAGCTGAGATAGTGATCAAATGAACCACTCTGATTGGTTCCATATTATCAGTGGAGATAGAGCTCTCAGTGACAGCCGAGACTGGGAGCCACCAGCCATGCAAAGCTTTAGCTGGTGTCTCTCAAAAGGAGGACATTTTTTAATGTATTCCTAGCACAGGGCATCATGCTGAGAACATTAATATGCAGACTGCGGGTAGAATAGGAAGAAAGGAAGGAGGGGGAGGGGGGTTAAGGCTCTAGGGAAGTTCTAAGGCTTCCTTATTCTGTCCAACACAAAAATGCTTTTGTCAAGTATTTTAATTTAAAAACACAATCAAATGTTTGCAAATGTATGTACAGTACATATTTAGATGGTAATTTCAAAAAGTATACACACCTTGGAGGTACTAGAGACACTCAACAGGGGGTGCTACTAAGCAGTGATTACTGAAAAGCTACATAATTTAATAGAATTGGAACCAACATCAAACATTATTGTAGTCAAGAAAGGATGCAAACATTTATTCCCTTTTTTTTTTTACTCATGAATTGTATACAATCAGTGTGACATCAATATACAGCTAGTACAGCTCTTCTCAGGGATGCATACCCTTCTTTTGCTTTCCTTTCTGCCTTTCTTTCGTACACATGCTTTTATGAATATAATTATGCTGGATGGCCTTTCTTGATGTTCTCTTAGTCTTGGAAACTGCTCTGTGTTTAGCCTTCTGTGGCACAGGGTGACAGGTTTATCTGGACAGCTAAAGCCAATTTCTCTAAGACAGTGGAGCTTGCTTCCCTGCATTAACAGGTCTGCTATTTCTGCACATCTCCGCGACACATGCCGGAGCTCATTTGCATGTAATGAGCCCTAGATACATGGCAAATGAGATCACTTTGCATTTTGCTGGGTTGCTATAGATATTTGCTTGGTTGCACTGGAGATTCTGCTGCAAATGTTTAGAACATGAAACAGTACAGGTGTTGGGCTACCAATACATGACATATTATAGTCTTTATTGTTTGCTGGCATTGTTGTGATTGTCTGTCCCCTTATGTAGGAATATTCTGTTGACATTAACATTTGGATTATGTACGTATTTTTCATGAGAAGTCTGTATTGAAACCAAGGATTCAGGGAAATTTCATTTGTACTGTGCAAGGTCTATATATTCAGTTTTATGCCAATGTAGGTATGTATTGTTACCAGGTATATTTAAAATGGCTATAAAGGTTAAAGCACCATGAGATGATTGTCCTCTGATCTGGTAAGACTAGGTAACAATCTCATATCTCTGGGCACCTTCAATTAATGCTGGATGGGAGATTTAAATGGAGACAACTATAGGATCTCAGGGAACACTGCAATTGCCCAAGCCTAAAGACGATTAAATATCTGCCGATTCAGCAGTAACAGACCTGGATTCAATCAAACTATGGGCAGGCTGATCCATATATGAGCATGTTGGATTTTTAGCATGCAATTACTGACAGTGGTTATAGCTGCTAGCAGAAATCATTGTGTTCTCCCGGCAGGGATGACTCCCTGACACCTCAGTAGTCGCAGGAAAGAAAATCACATCATCTATGGCCTGCTTAAAGCTGTAACAAGCTTTGGTGTGCTGGACAGTTACTTGAGGTAGTGCCAGGTAGCAGATGGTTGATCAACAAAGTGGATGGGTGTGCAGTGGGTGAGGAGCTCCTTGTACTAAGGGTCATGAGACCTCATATTATAGACTCAAAATCTTTTTATTAATGTTGGTGGTCAGAAAAATACAGTCGAGACATTTTGGGGCATCAATGCACCTCTTTCATCACTGCTTAAAGTGGAGTTCCACTCACTCTGTAAAAAAATAAAAGTCAGCAGCTACAAAAACTTCAGTGTGGACATCCAGCTGTGACAGCTTGCGGCTTCACAGCCGGGTGCACATTGCGCATGCGCAAGTAGCGCTGCAGTTCCTTAATAACCCTGTCATCTTCTGGGACCTGTCACATGTCCCAGAAGACTACAGGGAGGGAGGGTAGGAGGACAACTTCCGCTTCTGATCGCCTCAAAAGCAAAGTAAATTCTTGCAGACTTTTTGCATAACTGCCTACTAGTCTCTGATATCTACATTTTTGACAACTACTCCATGCAAACATCCTTTGTTTTCAAGATGTTTGTGGGTTTCCTTGCTGAAACTGCCTCCCTCAAATCCCCCCACATTTCAACGGGATTCATACCAGAGCTTTGACTAGTTCATAACCCTCAATGTACTATTTTTGAACCATTTCTTGATGGATTTACTAGTGTGCTTTGCATCATTAAAGCGGAGTTCCACTCACACTGTAAAAAAATAAAAGTTAGCAGCTGCAAAAACTGTAGCTGCTGACTTCTAAAAAACAGCCACTCACCTGTTTCTCGATCCCGCAGTGACCTCCCCGCAGCCTGTTTCACCAGCCGTCCAATGTTCCCGGTGTCAGCATCTTAAGTGTGGACACCCGTCTGTGACAGCGCTGCACTTTCTGAATGGTCCTGTAGTCTTCTGGGACCTGTCACGTGTCCCAGAAGACTACGGGGAGGGAGGGGACAACTTCCGCTTCTGATTGCCTAGACGATCGCAGCTGAAGTGGGAGCGGGTACCTGTCAATTTCGAGTACCTGCCCCTCCCCCCCGCTCCCCTAAGGTGCCAATCCTTAATGGGGAGCAGGGGACCAATCTTTAAAGTGAAACTTCCCCCGCTTTAACTTTTTGAAATATCTATTTCCAGTTTCAACTTCTCTTTTAGGAAAGATGGCCTTATATTCCCATCAAGAACACTTTGATATGATGCATAATTCAAAGTTGACTCAAACGCCAACTGTCAAAGCCCTGAAACAGCAAAGCACCAAATCACCATGGTGCTTCACTGTTTGTATGATGTTGTTCTCCTGAAATACTGGCTCCTATTTTTGCCAACATGTCTGAGGTTACTATGGCCACACAACTCTGCATTTATACAGTATATAGTATATTTTGCACACAAAAACCAATAATGCACTGTTAAACAATGGAACATATGTATCCAATCCCAGCTTTTACTTTGAAAAGTGTCTAGCACTTTTGATACAAATACAGTATATAATATATAAATCATACATGTAGTGCTTACATGTAAAACAAAACACCCCTTAAAGCCTCCATAAATAATAACATATAATGGAAAATTGTTATCAAGTACTTACAAACATCGCTTCCCTACCCTCTTCCATAAATGTTTAGTCCACTTGTTCTGTAACTAGCATATTCAACAACTGGAAGGAATCCTATGCTGCCATGGAGATAATCAGGAAAGGAAAATTACGGTAAGTACTTGATAACAATTTTCTGTTTTCCGAACTAACTCCATGGCAGTATATGAACATGAAATAACTAGCCACAAACAGGGAAAGGATGCAAAAGTAAGGTTTCAATCACACTTCTATCTAAAAGAAACTTGAACTCTAAAAATGTAAAGGATAAGGATACTAGTTTCACTCCACATTGAGCCATAAAGCCATTAGTGGAAGACCACGCCGTCAACTTACAATTATTTCCTGTGCCCCGTGACAGAGAATCAACTAAGTCCATACACATCAACAACAGGTGTTGCAATTAACAAAAAAAAAAATAATAATAGTCCTTTTGTGTCACCAAAGGCCTCAAGCACATGGGCATATGTGGCCATTAAGCAGTTTATTGTGCGTGTATTTCCATGCCTGTTAGGCACAGCTGCAGTGTATGGCCGCACATAGTAATAAATGCTATATGCTCGTTGGATGCAGGTATACACAGTACTTGCATTTACGCACATGGGTTTATGCATATATACACTGCAGCTGTGTCTCCTAGGCGTGGAAATATGCCCGCAGTATATGTTGTATGGCCTCATGAGGCCTAAAACTAAAAAGCCATTCACTAGACTTTTTTACCTTTCTGTTTGAGAAAAAGTAAAGAGCGCTTACAGGACATTCAAGCAATACTCCTTCACCATAATCTTGCTGCACCTCTGATTGCATTTTCCCAGGGCCCTAATAGCCATTCAATGTGACCATGGATTTGCAGTGAATCCTACTAATTTGGAACATTAGTATCCAGCAAGTTATGTGCAAATTCACTGCACTTTTTTTTTAACTGTAATACATGCATTGTAAAAAGAAGGCTTTGAAGGGACAATAAGGGGGCTTTTGGATAAGGTTTTTTTGTTTGTTTGTTTTTTGGGGGGGGGTATTCAGAGCAGCCAATTGTTAGTGTATATAAAACTGAAGTAGGGAAATATTGTGAAGAGATTAGTATCAGTAGCAAATTGTGATTAACTACAGATTGCTAGTTCTTTGGCCAATCACCCCTTTGCTGCCTTTTTTTGTTTCTATTCTTTCTACCTTTTTGTTTTTAAGTTTTTTTAAAAAATGCTTTGAGTGCAAGAGTCGCCTTTAACTACAGTTTTTTTTTCGTTGTAATGCTTCTTTTTTAAGGGGTGGTATTTTATAGTTCATTTCCTTTTGGGATATATGGTTTGACACCTTTTTAGAAAGTAGCTGGTCCAAGGTATTTAGTAAGAGGTGTTGTGAGATTTTTAAGTTGAAGTTTTTTGAAATTTTTTTGGGGGATTTAACAAATAAATACATTTTTTTCACCAAGTTGTCATTCTATCAACTTATTTCTCACACACAGCATACACATACTAACATTTACACCCCCAAACAATTCTGCTACTCCTTGTATAGGTATATCAGCCTAGAGGGGCGCAAAATCCAAGGAGCACCTTCAGGCTTTCTAGGGACATAAACTGTGCATCTAATTTCCTGACTTCCTGTAACACTTTGGGAGGCTCTGGTGCACCAGGACAGTGGAAACACCCACAAAATGACTACAGTTTTTTCTAAGAGGCAGGATAAGTATTTTTTAAAAATTTATTTTTTGCTACGTTTTTGGAAAATTTTTGTTTTTATTTTTTATGCAAAGTTGTCGATAAGATATTTCTAATACACAGCATAGGCATACTAAAGCTGGCCTTACACATATATAGATTTTTGTTTGAGAATTTTAATTTCAAGATTATTCGTTTGATTTTTTAATCGTTAGTGAGGTCAAATCGATGTTCATTTTTGACAGCAGTGACAGAAAAATTCAAAGGGGCAGGAAGAAAAACTTTTCTCGATCAAGCAAATTTTTGGCCAGTATATGTGGTTATTGTTCAGAAATTACATTCATTTTAAAATCAAATGTTAAAAGCAAAAGACAATTTTTCGAATGGCATTCGTCCATTCATTGAACGTTCAAAGAATTTTCGTAGGACTTTTTTCATCTGAACATCTACACGTGTATGGCCAGCTTTAGAATCTCATAACACATAACTCATAACACATTCTACAGCTTCTCCCAAGTATGAGGATGCCACATGTGAGATTTTTTCACAGCCTATCCACATAGAAGGGCCCAAATGCCAAAGAGGAGGTCCTAGAGAGTCAGGACAGTAGAAACACCTACAAAATGAGTAAAATCTCCAAGATTTTTTTTATAAATGGCATGGTGCGTCATTTGAAGATTTCATTTTTTGCCACACGTTTGGGAAAATGCTAATGATTGTCTCTGTATGAGTGGTCAGGGAATATAGCTTAGAGTAACATTGCCTATAGCAGCCCCTATACCAAATAAGCCTAGCCTACTGGTATGTGGCTTTCCCCAGGAATGCTATGTTCACTGGCAAGGACGTACAAGAGGCTGAACAAAGGATAAACAAAAGAGTTTAATTGGTTTCAGTAGTCCAGGGACACTGCTGCTGACTTCATTGGCTCTGGTGATAGTGGCACTGGTGGGGCTAGCGAACAGGAAACATTATTGCTGGCTGCACTGCTCTGGTGACATTGTCATAGGTGTAGCAATGATCAGGAACAGTGTTGCTGGCTACGATTGGTCTGGTGACACTATGACTAGTGTGATGGTGATTGAGAACACTGTGACTGGCAAGGCACACTGGCTGCATTTGGGGCTTTGTACCTGCACGTCCATGGATGTCAGATTGGCAGCAGCTGCTGTGTTTTTGCAGCTGCTGCCTTCCAATAGTTCAGACTATTGAGAATGCCTATTCAATGTGTTTAATTTTAAACTTGCCAAGCCCTCTGTAAATCAAAAGAAATAAAGTGCAGCAGTAATAAAGGTATATCATAAACTAATCATTAAACAATTAATCCAACATATGTGACCTTAACTATGAACCGTGACCTATGAACCAAAAACCACACTGAAAATGGTGCAAATAAGCAGATTTGTAAATAACATCAGTTGCGCAAATGCTGCTAAATTGTGCAAAAAGTGCAAAAAATGTGTAAACAATACAGCTATGGTGGAGTTCTATTGGAAAGCTACTCAGTGCTCAATTGGACTCCCAGTGATGATACGGAATAAGAAGTTCGTAGTAGAAAAAAAGGGGGAGAAATAGTCCCTTTCGCTCAGTTGGTCTCAGTGATAAAGTGTTCAGATCCAAAGAAACGTGTGCCACACACCCCGCGCAGGTAAGACTTGCTGGATTAATATGACCCTAGTACAACAGGGTTGCTTGCTCACACCACTATCCCCAACATCACATTTTCAGCACTTGTACCATTCCTTCAAATTTGTATTCCATGTCCTCCCACCCAAGAGCATTCAACTTAAGCTTTTGAACTTTATGAACAATAAAATAGATGAAAAGGAACCTAAAACTTCACCTCTTGGTCAAAATATCCACACTTTTCTGCAATACATCGCACATAAAAAGGGAAAAAAAAGGCTAAAAAGAAAAAACTTTAGTCTTGACCAAAATAAATAGGAAAATACTCGTAAAGCTGCAAAAAGTTATCTTTAAGCTTTACTGAAGCTTGGCAAATGCTCTGTGTGTGTTGGTTTTCTATTTTTTTCTAGTACATGACATAGAAAGGAAAACTAAAGCTGCCCATAGAAGATTCAAATCTCGGGAGGTTCAGCAGGAACCATCTATGGGCAGGCTGATTGTACCTAATTAGATTGTTGTATGACTTGGGTACAAGCGAACAAGTACACACATGTGATCAGGGATGAACTGACCATTTGGAAACTTGGGCACTGCCCGAGGGCCCGGGGTCAGTGGGGGGCCCCATGAGATGCCCCTGGTACCTTTTTCATAGGCTTTTTTGAGTTTGGGCAAGGACACAGGGGCCCCATGATCCCCTATTGCCCGGGGGCCCCACAAGATTATTGCCAGTAGCTATAGCCGCTAGCAATAATCAGTGTTGTCCCAGCAGGGACAGTTCCACGCACCCCCCCACTGGGAGTACACAATAGCTCCCCCATGGACACAGTCAGTATTGATGGGGGAATTGAGCAATTTTTCTTTCCTGCAACCCATGGAAAGAGAGAGCCCTCATTTCATTTGCATCCTAACTTACTAATAAAATGTCACCTTGACATACAGTATACTTTTCTCATGCTTCTGCTTAGAACAGTATTTTGTTGGAATTGTCTTCATAATTACTACACATGTTCTTTGAATGAAAAAAATAAATCTCTGTAATAGTCACTTTTTTCTCTTTATCACAGTCTAGGCAAAATTAGGCCACCTAATTACAAATAAATTCGGACATCCATGCATTCATCCACATCTTTTTCAAAACCCACTCATGTCTGAACTAAAGGTACTGCCAATAATTTGGCTGTTGATTTCTGATCTGTTATGCCCATTTTATGTCACATGAATACCACATTTTACAATTTGACAGGTTATCAATAATGGCTTTCAAAGGGTCATAGGAATATACCTTTGACATGTACAGAGTTGTGTTTTCCTAAACACCTCCACATATGGGGTCCAATTTATAATATTCACGGCTTCAGCCAAAAGCCTTCATTAGGAGATCTCACCAGGTATTTCTTCCAATTATAACTGCTGTACTTTGGCTGCATGTTGCATTCTACACATCTGCTGAACATAAGCAAAAAAGTCAGTGGTCTGATACTTTGTCCTTTCTAGGCTTGGAACTCATTACATGTCGGCCAAACCCACAGATACATCTAGAAGTAGTTAGTCACCTTCAAATTGACTTGTTGTACAATGTTGAAGATGTTTCACTGCTTGTACAAGTAGCTTCCTCAGCTTTAATGAATGTTAGGACTCTAACCTATCATTTATAGCCACATTGGTAACTCAATCAAATATCACCATGGAACGTGCCAAGGCAGATGTTGATTGTCTAGGAACATGATGGGAAATGTGAAATTTTGTGAAACCACTTTCTTCTAATTACATAATTTAATTTCATGGTGCCATGACGTCTGGTACATGTGTTAATTGTTTAAGATATGTTGCTGATGGTGTGAATTGTTGTGAAATGCCCTGGGCAGATATGTTAAAATAACATTATATGTGGGTGACAAATGGTGCCAAAGGCCTTCACCTCTGTTATGGTGTGGTTGTTTCAGTTTGATGTAGAAAGTTTTTCCTGCCTTTTGTAAGCCAGTTGTCTTTATTGTTGAAAAAGTCTATCTAACTATACTTGAAATGAGATCATTTGTAACATACTTAGTTACCCAAATGACTATAAAAACTGGGATATGTTCTTGATACTCATTAGAAGATGCCTGGACAAGCAGCAAAACATTTTCAACATTACAGAACAAGTCCAGATGAATGTGAATAAATACACCATGACTATTACACCATACTATATGTCCTTGCAATAAAAAAATCTCCTCTTAACAAAGCATATCACAATATGCACAATGCTTTCTTTGAGTAATTGGAACATTAAAGGTTTACATCCATCTTGCATAAAGCTTTATTTTTACTACAGACTCAGATATTTTTGGATTTGAATTGTGAGTGACTGGTTATCTTAGGCATACATTTTCCCGATAGTTTCCTGTCTGATCCCATAAACTTTGTCTTTTAGGACATAAAATTGGCTGTATAAAAACATAAATCTATAACTCTCCGTGTATTGATTTCTATTTTTGTGTTTGTCTCTGTAATGCCTGCAGGTTTACAGTATTTTGGAAGAATGGCCTTTCTTTGAACCTCTCTGACTCTAGCTCTAACAAGCCTCACTGTGAACACTTGTTCTCCAGCCTCCCTTTCATGCCAAAAGCAGGCCTTGCTGTCCTCTGGTAAAGCATGCAAAGGTATGGGAGCCGTTACTTGGTTACCAAATGTCAGTATGTGTTTAGGCCTTTGCTTCATGCACAAATGTCACCCTGCCATGAATCATTAAATTCCATTTTCTGAAGATATTTTTTGCAGAGTGGGCTCTGCCAGCAAGGATGAAGGAGGTTAAAAATAACATTAAGTGAGGGCCCATTCTCTGGTCACAGGTGCCATCACAAATATTGTTAACAAGCATAGTGACAGCAATATTTAACTATTATCTTGCTGCACAGTTTTTTCTTGTAACAGCTGTGCACTGGTACACTATTGCTACCATTTCACTTGTATATACCACCATTCTTGTTTTTTACTGAACTATAGGCAGTTTTTGCTCAAAGCTTTTATTTTTACTTACAGTATAATTATAGCCAATATTAAAAAATGCCACTAAAAGATAATAATAAAACATAACAAAAACCATAATTTAAATCAATATTTTTACTTTCCTCTGATAATACATACCAACCTTGCCAGTGCCTGGGACTTCCTTCAGCAGGATGACAATGCAAATTCCTATATTATGAAATCATTGCAGCATAGTCACCCTGTTGAGCACTTGTAAGGGACCTGGATTAGACAAGTGGTTTCCACCAAGATGACCCATGTTCCACCCAGTTTCTACCTAAGATGGGATAATCACATACTTGCCTTTTTAGAGATACACCACCATCTTGTGTCACTCACTCTGCTGGCCTGAGGCTTTCCTTCTCATGTATTCCCAGCCTGAAGCCTTTTACATGGATAAAGAATGTCTACTCCAGATCCAACTCTTTACTGCATCTACTTAGGTGCACACACAACAACACATTCTCTTCATAAACATGGTCTAGGAGCAAAACACTCATACCTGTACATAGTTCCATATCATCCAGTCATCTTCCCAGTTGTTTCCAATACGTTTCCCAAAGGTATTTCCACATACAAGGTGTTCCTCAGCCCTAGGCCCCAAGGTTATATAGACCTATAGACCTGTTAGGAAAAAGTCAGAGGTGGTAAGTCTCTTCCACCTTCTCTCTTGAGCATCTTTATCTAATCCTCCTGGCAGTCTCTCCCTGAAAAGTGCTCTCCCCCACTTGTGCACAGGCCACAGACCTACATGGTGTTGGTAAGGGGTGACCTGTTTCCATACCTGAACAGCCAGGCCCCATCCAGAGCTTGTATAAAAAGGGCACCAACCAATACATCACAAGGGGAGTGGCAACTAATAAAGAGCACTACACCTGCCAACACACTGTGCTATCACTAAGAAGAATTGGCAAGACCTGACAGTAACTCTCTCCTCCCATAAACATTGTGATTGCTTCTCTAAGGTAAGAGTCATGGAAATGATGCGTGGTACCCTCCTACCCTTCTTCTGTGGCCAGGAGATCATAGAAGCTTCTCTGATGATGACATTTTTGCTATGAAGAGAGTTTCCAGCATCCCTGGGCTAGGTAGGTAAGTGTAGCACTACCCCTTTAGGGGTTGCTGAGTATTTTGGTCCCCCAATTGTCCTTCACAGCCAGGCAACACGCATTTTCCACAGACTTGCATCCAGGAGTCAGCAACCAGCCCTTGAGCTTGTTTTGAACTTTTATTAGGGGATAATAAACTTGGACGGGGTAAGGGGTGTGTAGGATGCCCAATGGAACTGTGTGAACTGAGGACAATCTTCCTGCACTATTTACAAGTCTGCACACAATGAAATGCTCTTTATGGAGAGCTAGCCAGCATCTCCCTGTGTACCACTCCAGAACACAAATGCTCCTCTATCTGGCTGCCTAGAGGAATCCCTGGACAGGGGATCCAGTGGCTGTTACTGAAGGGGTTAACAGTCCTGGGTATGGGGTGAGTCAGGTTTCCCACCTAAATGCTCTCTCCCATTTTTGGCCCAGGGGGTGTAGGTGTACTCACTTAGACCTTTTCCTATGCTCAGCTGGATCAGTGGCTGCTACCAAGGCTTCTAGGTAGGCCACTCCTTCCCTGCTACACAGGTGGTCCCATCTCAGGGGGCTGGTGAAGGTCCAAGTTCTCCTCCTTCCAAAGACCCTGCCTGGAGGTGAGCCCTCCCCATTTGGTCCCTTCCCAGGCTCCTGCTCTCCAGCCTTCACACCCTCTTCCACCCAAACTTTCCTCAAACTCTCCTGCTGCTGAGCAAGCTCTGTCACTTTTAAGAGTTGTCCTGGCCCCTTGCCAAACCTCCTGTTGTGGATTGGCCAGAATCCCTCAAAAGTGAAGATCAGCCACTCCTCAGATCCACCCACTGCTTTTAGATCTGTCTCCAAAGTTCTAGAGCAGGGGGGAACTCCAGAGGGCTGATCTGCAGAGCCACTCAGCTCTGACCAAAATTTTACCTTCTGACTATTGCACCTACACTGCTACGCAGCCTCTATCTAACAATTGAAACTAGAGCTCCCCCTAGCTAACTAGGAGGGTGCTACATAAGAAAAAACAACAAAATGTTGCAGGCATCAAAAGGAGCAGGAGAAGCTTATATATATATATATATATATATATATATATATATATATATATATATATATATATAAAATGTTATAAATATATTTGCAAACATAGCGGAGATGGTTTACTGTTATCCTATTTTCCCAATAGAATTGCTTAGCTTGATCGACATTGAAATATTAAATTGCAAACATATACATTGTGTTACACACAGAGAATGATTGATTAATACTGCAGATATAAAATGAACACAAAGTGTAATAGCTGCTCAGAGAAACCCATCAGATTTCTTGTTTTTTTGTTTTATAATAAGAAGGGTAAAAAACACAGTTGATTGCTATTGGCAATAACTCCACTTTTGTGCTCAATTTGACTCTCTGGTTATAGTAAATCAGCCTGCTAGTATTATGTGTTCATTTACACTGGCTAGAGAACGCAGACATGTGTAGAGATGAGAAAATCATGTATTTTGCACAGAAGTCCTAAAAAAATGGTCTTGCTATAATCAGCACCGTTGTTATCTGTTTAATGTCCACTTGCTAACTAATCCGACTGGCCACCAATATATTACATCCAAAAGCTTATCAGTATGTGGGTTCTGGCTTTATGATATCCATGGCCAGGGGAATTACTTGTTGTTCAGACAATAAAGTGGATTGGTACAGTGTGAATCACAGGAGCGATGAAAGACTGGCTGGCCTTTCAGTGATCCAGAAGAATGTTTGCTCTTATAAGCACATGTGTGTATGTGTTGTGAGCATGATTCTATTTTTCATTATTGTCATTTATATACAGTAATGCTTTACAGGGCAGCAAGCAAAGAGCAATGTGAGTGGAAAAGAAGACAGAGTGGACGCTGGGACTGAAAATCGTTGAGATTAGTATGTGCTATATTAAATTTTTATCCATGTTTGACAGTCACACATCATTTTCAAAGAGTAAAATCAACATTATTGTTCAACATGAGCACAAACACTCCACCCAGGATCCTGCTTTAATGTGTTCTGCCCTCTACTTGAGGCTTTATCTTGGAGCTTCATAGAGGGAGGATTACAGAGGTCTTTTGTGACCAATATGGTTAATAATCATGGGAATCCAGCTGTAGGAAGCCTCTGCAACTTCAGATTTATAATACTTTCTGAATTAAGGCCAGATTATTAGAACCTTTTTGTAGGTATCCCAAGGAATTACACAATCTGCCTCTAAGTGGTAAGGAATGTCTATTAAGGGTTCAATATACTTATACTTTACAGTATGTGATATACATCGCTCTTCATGTATGTAAAGGTCTGTTCACATATATGTGTCTTCCTAAACAGCAGAAAGTGTAGTTGAATTCCTGCCGATTTTGGGAATGCAGCCATTTACCTTCAGTGCTTTCAAATTACAACATGCAGCAATTTGGGTGAGCATTCCATAGGGTGCAGTGATAAATGTTCTTCAAGAATTTGACCCCCATTTTTCCATGCAAAGGCTGTTAATGCAGCCTAATGTATTGCTTAGTTCATGTAGAGCTCTAAACTGACCGTAGTACTGTTGTTGACAGAAAAGAAGGAAAGGATAAATCTAAAAGAGTTGTCACAACAATGAGGAAACCTCACAGTGGAAATACCTTTTCCACTGACAGCTGTTAGAGATGGGATTTACCCAAGTGAGGGTAGAACTTCCAGTAACATTTGCAGAACAGAAAGGGAGGAGAAATATATGCACAGGAGACAGCAATAAAAATTGACAAAGGTTCTAAACTTTCCCCACTTCTCATAAGGGATGAGATGAACACCTCTGAGTTTGGCTCAAGGAGTTTTGGCTGAACACATCAAAAGTTTGGATGCCAAATCCAACATCCATGGAAGTCAATGGAACCCAAATTTATCAAAAGACTTTTTAAGGCTGATAGCCAAAGGATTGGCAAAATAGTGTATGGTGGGGGGAATGGGCACATGTACCAGTGCAAAAAAATTTAAACAATATAACTTTGCAGGGATCAGTAAATTTTAAAATGCTGAAAGTGCAACATTAAAATTGCAGTATTTATTTTGAAAGCCTGCTTGGGGAATTCCCCTAAACTTACCTTTAAAGTGGTGCATCTCTATCATGTAAACAAAGTAGTAGAGCAAAACTGACATTTGTAAATGAAAAAAGCAGTTTAAGTGGTGTTAATTAAACTTTTCCTGCAGGCTTACTTTTTTTTATGTAATTATTGCAACAGAGACCCCCCAAAATATATACCAGACCCCCAACAATGAAGACGATAGTCCGGTATGTATTTTGGGAGGGTGCCCAGTGCATTATGTACAAAATAAAGGAAGAAACCCACTCCAAAAAAAATTACATTGGGTTCTCCCTAAATGCATACCAGAACCTTAATCTGAGTGTGCAGCCTGAACTAGGCCACATGCCAACAACACAAGGAGGAGGGGGGGGGGGGCCTATGTTGACAAGGGCCTCTTCCCCACAACCCTTGCCTGGTAGTTGTGGTGTGTGTGGGGGGGCTTATCAGGGTCTTGAAGTCTTCTTTAAAATAGATATAAGTAGAAATCACCTTTACTGGGGCACAGATAGAAATTAAAGTGGTTGTAAACCCTTACATGTGCCCAGTGAAGTGACTGGCCTCAGGTGATACACAGAGATGAAACAAATATTCCTACATAAGCTGTACATGTTTATCTGCAGTCTTCTCTTCTCTACATCCGTTCAAAGTTCAGAATTTATAATGCTCATCTGAGCTTTCAGGGGACAGAGAGCTGAAATTACACTCTGCAGAGCTCAGTGAGGAGAGCTCTGAGAGCCGATTGGAAGAAAAGGGACACACACCCCTCCACACAGCTCACAGGAACAGAGCTGAGGCTGTCAATCACAGGCTGTGTGCTGGAGCTCTCTCCCCTGTCACTCTTTTTTCAGATGTGATTTATACTGGTAGCAGAGGAAAGAAGCATCAGACAGAAATGACATTCAGTTGAAACACACTATAGAGGGATATGCTTTGTTCATATTTCATGTCTGAGGTTTACAACCACTCTAAGTCTGAGTTTAGATTTTACGCTTTCCTGTTTTGCCTATTTTGCCTGTCACTGGGAAAGATTTAGGGTTTAGCTATAAAGGGATCCATATCTATAACTAGTTTTCCATGACCAGAATCCAGCCAACACACAGCTTGCTAACTAAAGTTTATATAGTGAGATACCATAAGATACACTTTATTGCCAAAAGTATTGGGACACCTCTCCAAATTATTGGATTCAGGTGTTCCAATCACCTCCATGACCACAGGTGTATAAAATCAAGTACCTAGGCATGCAGACTGCTTCTACAAACAGTTGTGAAAGGGTCGCTCTCAGGAGGTTGATAGGTTGCCACCTGTGCAATAAGTCCATCCGTGAAATGTCCTTGCTACTAAATATTCCACGATCAACTGTTAGTGATATTATAACAAAGTGGAAGCAACTGGGAACAACAGCAACTCAGCCATGAAGTGGTAGGCCACCTAAAATGAAGATAGAGGGAATGGACTTAGCGAGTGCTTACAGTTAGCAGCTATAGCACCAAAAAAGGAGCCACAAACCTTTCCAGAAATAATAAAAGAAACATAGTGCAGCGCTAAATAATTAGTAAAGTAAGTAAAATAAACAACATGAGTAACATCAAAAAGGTCCTATGATAACTGGAAATGCCATATGTCCAAGATATGATTGCAGCAAGCAATAATGAAGTGACAAAGTGTCCAGTGATAATAAGTCCAAATCAATATCAATAGCAGATGTATATCCCAGTGTGAGCAAATGGTGATCCAGTGAAGAGCGACAAGAAATGGTAAGAGTGAGCACTCACCGGAAGCGCAATCTTAATGCGCATTGGTCATAAATAAAGGCCTCCCTTAGGTACAGCCTGGTGTAGAATCTCCTCCTCTGTATATGGGTTGTCACTCAGAGGGGTCTGGTCAAAGGCTTCTCTCCCTGGAGCCGGACAGGTCACCTGGGGTCCTGGGATGGAGTTCAGTTGCTCGGTATAGAGCAAAAGACAAAAACGCCCATAGTGTAGTAGGTAAATGGTAATTTATTGATAAAATTAACACCAGAGCATAAGAATGGTCCCAGTAAGGATGTAAACAATACACAGGCTAATATGGCATGGTGATTAGCTCACATATAGATATTAGCAGCAAATTGGGCTGCTCCAAACATATGGGTATACAATAGCATTAACCAGCTGGTTTGTTATGATGGCCGCCAGACCTCCACGATCCGACGTCACGGCGTACAAGGGCTCCTCCTTGCCGCGTTTCGCATCCACATACGTCATCAGTAGGGGTGCTGCCAAGGTAGCCGGACGTCAAGCTTAATCCTATTTATAGCCGCGGTGCACACGCATAATGGCGGGCGCCATCTTGCCTGCGTGGCACGGGACTGCGCGTGCGCGAAAGACCCGGGCGTCATGTTTATGTGGATCAACCGGAGAGCAATTCTGTATGACGCATGTGTGAGTAGCGCGGTCGCCATACTTCTGTAATCTAATAGCCGCAATGCATGCGCGTGTTGGCGAGCGCCATTTTGCCATCGCTAAAGCTGCTATCTTAAGACAAAGATTTGTCGAGAAAGGATATGAAGGTAATATCTTAGATTCTGAAACTGATAATGTAGCCAAGATGAACCGTGATGATATGTTGTCTGGTTTACTTAAACAAAGGGACGGTAAATTCTTTCCCTTTGTTACCTCTTTTTCCATTCAACATAAGGCTATAAATAAAATTATCCGTAAGAACTGGAATATTCTCAAGGCAGATCCTGTTTTCTCCCGAGCCCTAGGCCGGAGATTGTTTTCAGGAGAGTTCAGAATCTCAGGAACAGAATCTCTCCAAATGTGATTGATCCTCCTCCTAAACTTAGCCTAATTTCTAACCTTAAAGGGTTCTACCCATGTAAAAAGTGCCAGCTATGTCAACATAGCAAGATGTCAAAGAGGAAGGTAGAGTCATTCACATCATTAACCAGGGGGATAACCTATGATATCTCATCCTTTATTACCTGCAATAGCAGATATGCTGTATATCTCCTAGAATGCCTATGCCGGAAACAGTATGTAGGCCGGACAACTAGGAGACTACGAGACAGGTTCCGTGAACATATATATAACATCAAAAAAGGCTTCAAGGAACACCCTTTGTCAAAGCATTTTAGGTACGTTCACCATAGGGATCCATCGTCTCTTAAGTTTTCAGGAATAGACATTGTACAATAACACTGACGGGGATCCAATAAATGGAGACAGGTTTCTCAAATGGAAACCAAGTGGATATATCTATTGAAGACTTTGACCCCAAAAGGTCATAACGTCGATATCGATATAAACTGTTTTATAGATAATAGCTGATAAATCCCTTATTTGTGTCTCATTTTTTATTCCTCTAGGTTTTATGTACCAATGTTCTTCTTTTTTCCTCTTATTTATTGTTTATCTGGATCTCTTGACCTTTTTGGAGGTTGAAGGATCCAGATATCGTTAGGGTTTGTTACCCATTATATCTTTGGGGTTTATTTTTGGATATTACAGTTAGGCTGTAATAATGTAAATTGAATGTTTATTTATCCATTATTATGCGATATACCCCTTTTCTAATATTATGTATTTATCTGATTTTTATGTATGTATTTATTTATATTTAATGTTATTTTACACAGAGCTTTCGGTACTGTTTGCACAATTTGATATGAATAATGACCATTTCGGTCCATGCAACCTTAATTATGCTGGTATAGATAGAAATACTATCTGCACTTTATCCATTAATCTATGCATCCTATCGATTTTTATTTATTGCATATTAATTCTTATTGACATATACATTAAAATGATACATGTGGAATACCCTTATTTTAATTGCAGCCACAACTAATACTCATTTTAGCTTAGTTCTATTTTATTATTTAGAAGTATCATTTTCCCTCTATTCCAGCGGTTTGCATGCATTGAAAATCTACATTAATATGATTACTGCGTTATTCACGCATGCGCCACATATATATTTATTTATATGTTTTTTCCCCTTGCTGACCCACACTAACATGGCGCTTGGATCATTCACGCATATGCAGTTGTTCGCCGCACCGGAAAGATGGCATTCGCCAACACGCGCACGCATTGTGGCTATTAGATTACAGAAGCATGGTGACCGCGCTACTCGCACATGCGCCATAAAGAATTGCTCTCCGGTTGATCCACATAAACATGGCGCCCGGGTCTTTCGCACATGCGCAGTCGCGTGCCACGCCGGCAAGATGGCGCCCGCCATTATGCGTGTGCACCGCGGCTATAAATAGGATTAAGCTTGACGTCCGGCTACCTCGGCAGCACCCCTACTGATGACGTATGTGGATACGAAACGCGTCTAGGAGGAGCCCTTGTACGCCGTGACGTCACGCCGCCGGATCGTGGAGGTCCGGCGGTCATCATAACAAACCAGCTGGTTAGTGCTATTGTATACCCGTATGTTTGGAGCAGCCCAATTTGCTGCTACTATCTATATGTGAGCGAATCTTCATGCCATATTAGCCTGTGTATTGTTTACATCCTTACTGGGACCATTCTTATGCTCTGGTGTTAATTTTATCAATAAATTACCATTTATCTACTACACTATGGGTGTTTTTGTCTTTTGCTCTATACCGAGCAACTGAACTCCATCCCAGGACCCCAGGTGACCTGTCCGGCTCCAGGGAGAGAAGCCTTTGACCAGACCCCTCTGAGTGACAACCCATATACAGAGGAGGAGATTCTACACCAGGCTGTACCTAAGGGAGACCTTTATTTATGATCAATGCGCATTAAGATTGCGCTTCCGGTGAGTGCTCACTCATGTTACTCATGTTGTTTATTTTACTTACTTTACTAATTCTTTAGCGCTGCACTATGTTTCTTTTATTATCACCTAAAATGAAAGAGCGGGGTCAACGCATGCTGAAGCACACCTTGCACAGAAGTCACCAACTGTCTGCAGAGTCAATAGCTAAAGACCTCCAAACTTCATGTGGCCTTCAGATTAGCACAACAACAGTGTGTAGAAAGGTTCATGGAATGGGTTTCCATGGCTGAGCATCCAAGCCTTACATGGGCAAGTGCAAGACAAGGCGTCGAATGCAGTGGACTCTAGAGCAGTGGAGACATGTTCTCTGGAGTGATAAATCACGCTTCTCTGTCTGGCAATCTGATGGATGTGTCTGGGTATGGCGGTTGCCAGGAGAACGGTACTTGCCTGACTGCATTGTGCCAAGTGAAATGTTTGGAGGAGGGGGGATTATGGTGTGGGGTTGTTCTTCAGGGATTGGGCTTGGCCCCTTAGTTCCAGTGAAGGGAACAATTAAAGTCTCAGCATACCAAGACATTTTGAACAATTTTATGCTCCTAACTTTGTGGGAACAATTTGGGGATAGCCCCTTCCTGTTCCACCATGACTGCGCACCAGTGCACAAAGCAAGGTCCATAAAGACATGAATGAGCCAGTTTGGGGTGGAGGAACTTGACTGGACTGCACAGAGTCCTGACCTCAACCTGATAGAACACCTTTAGGATGAATTAGAGCGGAGACTGCGAGGCAGGTCTTCTTATCTGACTCCAGTGCCTGACCTAACAAATGCGCTGCTGGAAGAATGGTCAAACATTCCCATAGACACACTCCTAAACCTTGTGGACAGCCTTCCCAGAAGAGTTAAAGCTGTTATAGCTGCAAAAGGTGGGCCAACTCAATATTGAACTCTATGGACTAAGACTGGGATGCCATTAAAGTTCATGTGCGCATAAAGGCAGGTGTCCCAATACTTTTGGCAATATAGTGTATATTATAAGATATTATCAAATAAAATTATTCTTTATCAAACACTGGAACAAACTTTTGAGTTTACGTTAATCTTGGGTTGACCTCGCATGCGTAGGCTATTGCTGTCTTCAGCTCTGACTCTATATTTTTTCGTTATCAATTCTCTGGCTCATAAGTGCCATTAGGTAATGATGACCTGAGCGCTTTTCTAATCTCATTACATTTTTACCTTTCTTTGCTCGCCCCTCAAAGTTCAGCCCTGCTGCTTTCTAAACATGCAATATTTAGGACGCGCTTGACATCAACACAGTATTTAAAAATTATCTCTCCCAGCTGAGGGCATCGTGAAATTTTATGAACGCTCATGAAAAATTCATGCGACGTCATAAAGCTGCCATGATTATTTCATTTGTTCTCCAGCATTAAAACTGGAGCAACAGCCGCTGTGAGCTTAAACATCATGTGTCAGGGTGGCTGTTCCACATTCCTGTACATCACCGTGCTAAATGACAGGTAGATATCTGGTCTGGCTCCCCTCTGTCCTGCACAGGTGGCAAGGTTCCTATCTGCTTTCCACTGCACAAAACTCACAATGTGTAAATAATACATAATCTCCTGGAGTCTATCTGTGAAAGGGCTGCATTAACCCCACACAGAGTGACAGCTACAGTACTTCATCTTCTGCGTCAAAAGGCATGTGAGCTGTTTATTAAACCGTGAAACAAGATTCACCAGGCGGACATTTTTAAATATGTACTGACACCAGTGCTTCACGACAAAACAAATTGGAGAGTTTCAGCGTGAAGAAATATTTTATTGTGAAAGGAGCAACCATTTTTCAATTGTTATGGTTTCTTTCTTGCTGTCTGACACGCGCAACGGTGCCAGGTCCACCTCAGAGCCAGCCGATATGTATAGATCTCTTCTAAATTGCTTTTATTATGCTCATTTATTAAAATCAGACATATCTGAAACAATAAACGCGCGTAGGCCTGCACATTTCAGAGTCACTGCATCATTACCGCACAAAATGTAAAGAATTACTGAAGGAAGCAAAATGTCTGTGAGGGGATGAAGCAGTTAGTGCTGCTTCTTAGAAAGCAGAGGGTTATGGACTGTCCTGGTCAAGCATCACATTATGTGTGTGTCAGCCCTGCAGGTCCCAGCTCTCAGAGGTAATGGATGATCCTAGTCAGCCCCTTTCTGCAGGAGATGATACGATCGGACGTTATCTACTCCAAACCAATTCACAGGCCCACAGACGCTGCCGCTCATTTATCATCCGTGAGGCAATGGATTCAGATGTGCCCGGCCATAGCGAAGTGACGCAGGGCAATTCAGGGGCTCTCCCGCCTATGCTGACAAGGACAGGCTGACACGATAACGCTCTATGTGACAAGTGACAGCGGCTGGCAGGAAAGGGAGGTGGACAAGGGCAGCAGGCTGAGGAAAAATGTGTCTGTGCAGCAACAGTCCCTTGTGATAAACGGCAGGATAAGTGTGTGTGGCTAGCTTGGGGTATTTGCCTCATGGGAAAGTTTCTGTCACCAGGCACTTGAAAATGGAGTGCTTTTATGTGTACTATTAACTATATATGTGCAGCTTCATGGTTTCTTTTAATTAAACCCGTGTCTTCATATTTCTTTCTGCAATAAGAAATTGGGAAGTGACCGCTGTCTTCTTCTGTGCTTTCAACTACTTCTTAGATGTAAAACACAATTTATATACTCTATGGAGTTTTTCTTAGGCTTGGACTCGTGCCATACTTAAAGGCATTGTACACTTTCAAATGTTTCTGTTGTTTTAACTAGGAATTATTGTAGTTATATTCCCCGTGTTGTCTGTTTGCCTTTACTGTATATGAATGGGCTCACATGTTATGGCTGCTGTTTGTATTGTCATAGTCATAGCTGATCAATTCCCCTGTGTTCTTGTATTCATTCACCAAACTTGTCTCTAATCACTAAAGGGAGAGGCAGCTTCTTGTTCTGGGTCGCACGGCATCCAATTCATGCCTCGCCATTTCCTCTGTGTTGCATCACAAGTGTGGAGTGTTAATATGAAGAAAGATTGTATGGTGATCTCTATGTTATTTACTTTTCCAATTTGTGTCTGTATCAGATCTAATTACTGTTTAGCTCTTACCTGCAGAGCACTAGACAGAGAGCCAGGGATTGTGATATTTGTTGTTTCATAACAGAGAATTACAATTCTCACACTACAGACAGACATCATGCGATAACCTGTGCAGTGCCATGCCACATGCCTGAACATAAACAGAAACGTCTGCCACAAGAATGTGAAGATGTACTTTACGCTAGGCTGTGCATACAAGGCAACAAATGACATCATGAAACTATATAACCAATGGTCATGTTATGCAGGTGACAAACACAAGGTGCAGGTAGGAAGGGTTATAATGCCTTTAAAGAGTCAGTCTCACCCTGCCCATTCATGCAAATGAACAGTGTCTAGTTAAACTACCAAATGTCCACTTTATACTCACTTTTCCAGTGTTCCCTATTGCTCCTTCCTTTGTTGCAACTGCTACCAAAATACCCATAAAGTTCAGAG
The DNA here is from genome assembly GCF_062004578.1 of Staurois parvus. Classification (NCBI taxonomy): domain Eukaryota; kingdom Metazoa; phylum Chordata; class Amphibia; order Anura; family Ranidae; genus Staurois; species Staurois parvus. The sequence goes on from NW_028317902.1 coordinate 7,115,790, forward strand.
GGATAGAAATATAAGTTGTTTTCATAGCAATTATATGGAGGTTTCCAAACTTATACACATAATACATACATTTGTTTTACCCAAATGAATTTGTCAAATGCTGTTGAAGCCTAATACATCACTGTATAGCCAGACAGTTGTGGGCCCTATAGCAATTGTATGGTCTTGTCGACCCTCATTAAGCCCTTGCTTAAGATCAGGAGTTCTGACTACTCTGGATTCATGTGTTACATATTTGTTTCAGTGACTCAGAAAGTATTGGGGCCACAGCCAACCAGAAAACTAAAATTTCAGCGGAAGGAAGCCATCACAGTCTACTCTCGGGTTTCTCTGAACGAATGCAATGAAAATATGAAAATGTTACCAACTTATAATGCTGTATAATAAATATAATAAGTAATTTTTTTTTTGTCACATAGGCTATATTAAATATACATACAGAGAGCACATGTTTTAGTGAATAAAGAAGAAAAGGCAAGGCTTTCAGTACGTAGAATGACACCATTTAGAGTTATTTGGTTTCATTAAATTACATTACTAATGTAAATATCATCACAGGCCAAAGTCCAATAGGTGCCTTCTGTTCCACTGACCCTGTTACTACGATTGATTTTTTGCAGTCACAGTGTGATAGTGTCATTATACTGACTGCCGTGATGTCATCTTGCATGCATGCTGTCTTCTGATATGAAACCTGTTTTTTTTATAAAGTACACAAGCTAGAAAGCAATATTAAGTGCATATTATGAAACATGAATACATAGCAATTACCAGCATAATTCAAGTAGGCTGTCTGACCTAGGAAATGTTGACCACTCTTAGCTCTAAACACAATAGAGACCATTTTGACATTATTGACACTAATTGTTATTTACAAAAACTGCATGGTGCAAGATCTGTTACAGCTCTGCATAGAAACCAATCAGCTTCCAGGTTTTATTGTCAAAGCTTAATTGAACAAGCTGAAGTTAGAAGTTGATTGGCTACCATGCACAGCTGCACCAGATTCTGAGTACACCAGTATTTGTAAATCTCCCCCTATACAGTATTCTAACAGTTCTAATTTTCACTTATTATTTTAGCTGTGTTCATAAATAAATTAACATTTTTAAAGGCAATGTACCTCAATTTGACTTGACTTCAGGCTCTTTGTTCCTCTGTACAGCAGCACAGGCAGATGCAAACAAACCCCGGGGTTTATTTACTAAAGCTGGTTTCCTCAGAATCTGGTGTAGCTGTGCATGGTAGCCAATCAGCTTCTAACCGTAGTTTGTTCAATTAAGCTTTAGCAATAAAACCTGGAAGCTGATTGGTTTCTTTGCAGAAGTTCATGAGATTCTGAGTGAACCAGCTTTAGTAAATAAACCCCACAGTCTCTAATCAGATCAACTCAGGCACAGCTGAGTACCCATTCCAGTATACCAAAAACACTCATTGGGAATAATACATTGTTACAGAAATGTAAAACCAATATAGTTCATATTTATACTACACTGCAGCCTTTTTCAACCAGAGTGCCTTCAGGTTTCTTCAAGGGTGCCTTGGCAAAAATCTCAAAAATTGCCCAAAATTGTATACAGGCCAGCTGGTGGATCAAGCCTGTCTTTTACGCACCATTACAGCCTTCCAACCTCCGATGTCCCTAACAATCAATGATGTCATCAGTTGATAAGGAGGACATTGGGCTCCTACACAGCACTGGAATATTAATTACTACTAGTGTGTAAAGGTGTATTTGCTTTGGAAGAATAGATCACCGCTAATGCTGGGTGTCCTACATGTGTGGATGCTGCTGCGTTATGTAAAACTATTAGTTTAGTTTTTTACATTTTAGAATGGGTTGCCTTGGGACTGTCCATAATTTTAAAGGGTGCCTTGACTAAAAGAAGGTTGGGAAACACTGCTATACAGTATATGAAATAAGACCTGGTATTTTACAGTTACCAGGCCAACATATTCGGAACTAGGAGATTTCCTGCTCCTATAATAATCAGAGTTTGAATCCATATGCCTCTTAAATTTTAATGAAATGTAACCAGGATAGGTAAAAAGGGAAGAAAAGAAAGGGACCTACATTGAAGAGTGTAGCACCGCAAGGTGATGAAAATGTAAGTTCGGTGGGAATGAAAGAAAGTAGGTTAGATAAAAGTGAGAGGGAAGCACCAGGGGGAAGGAAGGCACAACATCAAAAGCAACCAGCACAAATGGAAGGAGTGCCAAACTAAAGGATTACAGTCTAAATTAATTTATTAGTTTTTACTATTAAATCAGAAATATCAGTCATAGATATTGTGTCATAGGTCTTTAATGTCACGTCAAAAACTATAACAAGCTTGAGGAGCCAGAAGGCCACCTCTAAGTTCTCTAAGTCTACCCAATAGTCGTTGGGTGAAACATTTCGAGATGTTTTGGGGAGTAGGAAAAAGCCATCCAGGGATGAAATGTCTGCTTGGAGTTCAGCTTTAGAAAAAGATAGGCTACATTATTTACTGTTTTCAATACATTAGAAAAAATGGGGATATGGGAACATTATGCTACAGGTTTGAAGAAAATGCAGAGTGGGTTTTTATTTATTTTCTTTAACAGATATGGTCCACAGAGGCAAATATTTAAAGCTGTAAAATTTTGATCTTAAAACAAAACTGCTACAGCTGGTTAATGGGCTCTGCATCTAGCAGTCAGTTTCCTCTATGTGTCAGTTGTCTTGTCTCATTTTCCTCCTACCCTATTCGACTGGCTAGTCTTAATATCACACTAACAACAGCATATGTCACGCAGGGTGAGGGGAGATGGGCTGAAAGTGACAGTCAAGCAAGCAGTTGTCCCACATTACAGTCAACCTGGCCCTGGGTGTATGGGTCCATGGTGCACACGAGTACACTATAGTACTAATAAAAATGCATAGATCTTTAACCTCCTCGGCGGTATGATTATTTCCGATTTTTTGTGCTGAAAGCGGTACCATTTTTTTGCATGGAAATATGTAGTTTTTTATTGTAGGCTGTAATTTTTAGGAATAACTCACTGAAATCTGTACGAACAAGAGTCTATTAAACATTCCGGATATGATAAAACTTGAAACATGAAATCATAAATTATAATTTAATAAATAATCATAAAAAATAATAATATAATAATATTATATTTAATTCAATATTATAATCAAACCAAAAACACTGAAATTTGAAATACAGAGGCAAATCCGCACATCGCTTAGCAAAGTCGCAAAATTGTTTTCAGTGTCTGATGACGAATTTCCCCACGAATCATTATCACTCAATTCTGCAAGTGGTTCTGATTTACTATCGCTGTTCTCTAGCTGGTCTACAATCGCTTTTGACATAAAGGGACGCTTTTTGGACGCCATGGACTATTCTAAGTTTCCAGGCAGAAAGAACAGTCAAAATGCAGGCAGGGCACAGGACAAAGCAGTAGGGACAACATATATGTGAAATGCATTGAAACAGCAATGTTTTACTATATAATAATCATTTAAAAAAAAAAAATGTCATTTTTTAAAAATTTCAAATTTGCCGCCGTCACAGGGACCGGAACACGGAAGCCGGATGCCGGCATCGGCCGGAGGAGATGGCCGGGGATGCTGCAGGGGACACATCGCGGGAGCGAAGGACAAGGTAAGTGCTGCAGGGACTCCCTGAGCAACGCCGCATGGTAAGCCCGAGTGTAGCTCGGGGTTACCACTCTTGGTACTGAAATTTTACCCCGAGCTACACTTGGGAATACCGCCAAGGAGGTTAAAGTGCAATCTCAATGAGAAACCAGCCTGTTTGCACTAACAACATGATTGGCAGTCCTGAACCTTTTATTATTCGGTATGTTAGGGTATGCTGCCTACATAGAAGGGAGCATTAGTCTTTCTAGTTGTTCACCAGCAACACATGATCGGTCTAAAAACCCAATAGGATGCTCCCACAGCCTTCATACCTAGGAATATAAACATATAAAAGGCAGGTGTTGTAGAATAGCACATTTAAAAAAGATGAAACTCTATCTTCGGGTTTGGGTACATGGACATCAGCATAAGAAGCAAACATAGCATCTGTATGATAATGCATTTGCATTCAGGAAAATATGGGCCATGTTTAATAAGCATCTGTGATGCACCTGCAAGATACAATTCACTGATGGGTTTGGATTGATGAGTTCTTACTTCATAAATAAAGTCAATTAAAGGCAACTGGGGTAGAAGCAGCTCAGTTACATGAGTAACACATTTTTAATACATCATGTCGTGATTGCTGTGGATTTACAATGCAAGGGATACAATAAAAAAACAGATGAAATGCAACTTTACAGGACATCTTATATCTATGCAGTTTACCAATACTCTGCAAGATTGCATTTCTTTTCAGCTATGATGCTCATGAAGGCACTTAAACCCAACCCCTTGTATAAACAAGTCCTTTTGGCACAAGAATTATATAGAAACGAGAGTTTGGAATGTTGGTTCAAACATTAGGTTGCACAAACATTGCACAATACCAACCGTGCGATTCTAAAGTTCTCTGAAATTCAGACATCAGAATATAGTCCAAGGTTTATGCAAAGTGCAATGCAGCAACCCATATTGGGTTTCTGTAATCATAAAATGAAAAGATTGTAAATCTGATTGGTTGTAATGGGTTACTGCCCTTTTAACACTGCACTTTGCTCTCTCTAATCAAATAAATGTAAATAAATGAATCATGTTCCTTGAATAGGTACCACAGAATGACACTTAGGACAAATCCTATGTTTAGATCACCACGGACATGTGGCAAAATATAATAACCCTTTAGTTGATAGCATGGGGAGAGAATAGTTAATCTTAGAAAATCTCGCACCATCCTTGACCTCTTCACACAAAGGCATCCCCAGTGCAGGTTCTTATTCAACTTCAGCCTGACAAAGTGTTTTTAATCTTTTCTTCCCATCCAGCTTGGAGATTGGGAAGTGAAAATCAATACTTGCTGGCAGCAGCTCAAGCCTCCCTATGACTAGTGGTCAGGGGGAGGGGGGCTCAGGTCGAGGGGCGAGTGTGAATTACAAGACTCCACATTTATTGGCCTTGAGCACCTAAGTAGAGGCACCAGTCTAGGACATACAGGTCATTGAATTGAAGCCTATATGGTAGCTGGTCAACCAATGCAATAAGCGTTTTCCCCAAATGCTTGTCGTATGGAGGAAAATAAATAAATGACACAATAATGTGTAATTTTTTTAAGCGGGAAACAAATGACATAGCGCAGCGGGACGATGCATACATAAAATGCATCTGCTCAGCACAGATACAGCCTGTTAACACAAACACATTACAGTAACCGGCTGTTCTAGTTTATTCCATAGCTGTAACCTCCACGCGCACAAGACACAAATATTACAGAATAGTATAAATGATCAACTACAACCCCTTTTACATCCATGTCCTTTGCAATGTGCTTTGTTTGTCTTTAGGTATAAATACAGTCACCATTGATCACTTGCCTTTTCATTTGTAATGGATTACTACAGATGGAGAGGGAAGAAGCTTCCAGGCTGTGAACACAAGATAGGCTACAGTATTTACTGTCTTCAATACATTAGAAAAAATGGGGATATGGGAATATTACAATATGCTACAGGTTTGAAGAAAATGCAGAGTGGCTTTGTATATATTTTCTTTACCAGATATGGTCCACAAAGGCAAATATTTAAAGCTGTAAAATTTTGATCTTAAAACAAAACTGCTACAGCTGGTTAATGGGCTCTGCATCTAGCAGTCAGTTGCCTCTATGTGTCAGTTGTCTTGTCTCATTTTCCTCCTACCCTATTCGACTGGCTAGTCTATATATTCTTTAACAGATATGGTCCACAAAGGCAAATATTTAATGCTGTAAAATGTTTTCTTTTTAAGTCAGGTAAATATTTAAATGTACAGAAAAATATTTGGTATTTTCACTTTCAGCCAGCATGTGGAGCTCTGGGTACCTTTTTATATGTTTTTCTATGTTTTTGTTGTTGCTCTGCTGTATACAGAACTTAATACCTCAAGTTGAAACTAAAGCTGGCTATACGTGGTTCAGCTGAATTGACCAAATGTCGATCCATTTTGGGGAGTAGGGGTGTAGTTTGTATGCTTTGGGACACAATAAACATTTGAATGTTTTGATGACTCCTTCAGTTTTAATTATGGATATGCGGTGTTGTCCATTTGGCTTACCTCTGCACCTTTGATTGAGGGACCCCTCCCTCCTGGATCCAATGTTCATGGTTCTTACTGGCTTTCTACAAACTTATTGATGCTATCATTGGGTAAATGTAAAACATCTGTTTGCTATAAACATTATTATTTTCTCTCAGTATGCTGTATGCTTATTTTTGGCCTTGTTTACATAATATTAGAATCATATGTTATATCTCCCTGAGGAAGCTGGATATTGTCCCACGAAACACATTGAAGAAAGAATGGAGGTACTATTTTGGAGCTAACATGTTAACTATGGTTCTTATGTTACCTACGGTTATGCCCTGTTATGTTATGTGTTGAATCTGTTTGTTATAAGCACTACATGCTTTTCATGATGAGTTTTGTGATTGCTCAAATATCACCAAAACTGTGGTTTTAACTCAGTCAATAAAGTTGTACTTTTTATATTTTTTGAGTATATATTAATTCTCTGGTATGGTGCCTCATAAAGCCCCATTAGTTTTTTTTCAGTTAGGGTTTTCATGTTTTCCAGTGTCCCGTCAATAAGGGGTGTGGCACCACTAAAACTCAATAACAAGGGGTGAGACCTTATTATGGGCCTCCCTCTCCCCTTCTCTTCATTACCAATGTCGATCCATGTATGGTCAGCTTAAAGGATAAATTTACCTTTGGAACATGTTACATGTTCCACCCCTTTTTAGCTGCGCCTGCCACCCCTCCTCCCGCTGACAGATAGCACGGGGAGAAGTTTCTCCGTACTATCTGTCAGATTTGTAAACAGCGCGGCCATGTTGGGCTCCACCCACACAGCCGAATCACTTATTCACAGTGTTCTGTGAATGACTGCCTACAAGTTCAGACAGCCTTAGCAGCTGTCTGCTTGTAGTTTTCCATGAACTACCACAGAGCTGTGGAAGTTCATTGAAGCTTACTGTCAGTATATCTGCTTGACTGTAAATCCCGTACGGCAAGCAAATATTCTGACAGGTCTGCAGGAGACCTGCATGGCATCAGCGATCTACTGATTGCTGGTGCAATGCTTTACAGGCTCCTTTTGGACAAAAATAATAAATGCACATTTTTTTTCCCTGTAAAAAAATGTGCATTTATTATTTTTGTCCAATAGGTGAACTTATCCTTTAAGTGGATGAGTCACCCCCTTCCTTCCTCTCTTTTCTCAGCTGCGTTCAAAAATGGCACTCTGAGTTTTATTCAGAGAAATGGTGTCTGAAATGGAACAGATTATGATGTCAGTTCTCTTTAGAGAGACAGAATATTTTTGTTTGTAAAACCAAGATTTTGTATACATGGTAAGATAATTTAATATATCATTTTAAAGATTATCATCTTAAAAAAATAAAAAAAGCAATATTTCAACAAATTCCTTGTTTTAAAGTAAATATATGGTCATTGCATACACTTTAATTTTATAGCATCAGCATTGTAAAAGTACTATATACAATAGATATGTTTGACAATCCAATATAATGCATAATAAGCTGAGTATATTCACACACACACACACACACATATACTGGGCTTAAAATTTCGAGTCCAGACCTACTAGCCAGGCACAAACCTTACTCTCCATCAGTTGCCCCACCTAACCTTGCCCCCAGCCTCCAACCCCACCCCTGTCCCATCCCCCAACCCCGTCCCAGCCCCGCCCCCAACCAAAATATAAAAAACTGCAATTATAACATAACTTTATTATGTCAATTTAAACATAACAACAATAGTTTAATAGCAATAGGGTGCAATCAAAATATCAAGTTTTACAGCTTTAAACCTGTAGTGAACATTTTGTATTTTTTTTTGTTTATCTCCTGCATCTTTAAAAAGTAACTAAAGTCTCTTTTAAAAGATGTAAGTTTAGTTTACAGAAGTATAGCATAAGAAAAGGTGCTTATTTTGATGCCAAAAAACATGGAATAATTGTTACTGTAAACATGTTGTACTTTTTATCTCCAGCAGAGACCTTAGAGAAGTGTGGCATTAAGAAAAAATAAAAAAGTGCCTCTTTTGATGGCCAAAAAACATTGCATAAAATAAATAACAATAGTAAACATTTTGCATTTTTTATCTCCAGCATCTTATTAAAAGAGAGCTTAGAGAAGTAGTGCATTAAGGAAAAACAAAAAAGTGCTTATTTAGATGCCAAAAAACATGGCATAACAATAGTAAACATTTTACCAAAGATGTGCTAATAGAGCAGCCATGGTTTGTGTTGTACAGCAGGACCAAAACTTGTGTAATACCCTTCTGCTGATGCAAAATACCACTTCAATGGCTGTGTGTGGATTGCATTCTATTCAATTAGGAAAAAAAACACCAAACAAAACCATTTTTTGGATGACAAAAAGCAGTAGGAAGCCAGTTTCACATCAAGATTTGCAATGGTTTTCGTTGTACAGCAAGAGCAAGACTTGTGTAATACCCTTTTTCTGATGCAAAATACCACTTCAATGGCTGTGTGTGGATTGCAATCTATTCCATGAAGAAAAAACACCAAAAAATGATTTTTTTGGATGACAAAAAGCAGTAGGAAGCCAGTTTCACATCAAGATTTGCTATGGTTTTCATTGTACAGCAGGAACAAGACTTGAGTAATACCCTTTTTCTGATGCAAAATACCACTTCAATGGTTGTGTGTGGAGGGTGTCTCCTCTCAGTGGAGGAGAGCGGACCTCTCCTGCACCTTTCCCCTCAATGGCAGTGCCGAAGAAGCTGGAAACCAGAAGTTGAGAACCGGAACTCAGCTTCACAATGAGGCTTGGAGAGCAGGTGCAACCGCTCCATCCATCATCTGTGATCGCAGCCACACAGGAATTTCTCCTCGCATTTGGCGAGCGGGCGAGCGACTTTTTCAAGCCCTGTATATATATATATATATATATATATATATATATATATGTATATATATACAGTGCTCAGTGTAAATGAGTGCCTTTCAGAATCAACATTTTCTATGGGTTACTATACTACAAAATACTCCCACAAATACGGATCATTGATTGCAAACAAGATTTGTTAATTTTCACACGCAGAAAAAATATTTTTTCTAACAAGATCATTCAAGACCATGTTTCAAAAATGAATACACCCCAAATGAAAGTCTTTAGCAAAGCTAAATTTTAATGTACAAGAATTCACCTACAGGTGAGTCTGATTATTCATAAAACAGATGTCCAGCAGACAGTTGATTTTAAAAGGGCGTTACTTAACAAAGAAAACCCCTTCCCATTTCATGCTGTCAGCAATGGCACCACATGGAAGAGAAATGCAACAAGGCCTGAGAAATAAAATAATTTCTTTACACAGTAAGGTGAAGGCTACAAGAAGACCAGCAAAGCTTTACATATCAGTCAGAATATGGTAGCAAAAGTGATACAAAAATGTAACAAAAATGGAACTGCAACCATCTCACAGAGCAGTCCAGGCCGCCCATGGAAGTTAACACTGTGTCCGGAGTGTCTTCTGATGAGAAGGGTTGAAGAAAATCACCATGCAAGTGCATTGCAATTATCTAAAGAATAAAGTAGAAAGTCAAACTGGGGTGATTGCAGTGTATGCTGTATTATGCAGGAATGGCATGCATGGGTGTTGTCCACGAAGCAAGCTTCTCCTAAAGCTTATTCACAAAAAAGCCCGCCAGGGCCCATGCTGGAAAAGAAGACTACTCGGTCTCTGTACTCTGGAGTGATAAGACGAAGATAAATGTTTTTGGAATTGATGGCTTCAAAACTGTATGCCGTCGCAAAGATGAGGAGTACAAAGAAAAATGCATGGTGCCTACAGTGAAACATGGTGGTGGCAGTGTCCTTCTGTGGGGCTGCATGAGTGCTGCTGGTATTGAGGAGCTGCATTTCATTGATGTTATCATGAATTCACAGATGTACTGCTTTATATTGAAAGATAAGATGCTACCATCACTCCGTGCTCTTGGTCGTCGTGCTCTTTTCCAAAATGACAATGATCCAAAACACAGCTCTAATTCATCCCAAATGTGTTCTATTGGGTTGAGGTCAGGCCAGTCAAGTTCCTCCACCCCAAACTCACTCATCCATGTCTTTATGGACCTTGCTTTGTGCACTGGTGCTCAGTCATATTGGAACAGGAAGGGGTCATCCCCAAACTATTCCCACAAAGTTGGGAGCATGAAATCATCCAAAATGTCTTGGTATGCTGACGCCTTAAGAGTTCCCTTCACTGGAACTAAGAGGCCAAGCCAAACCCTTGAAAGACAACCCCACACCATAATCCCCCCTCCACCAAACTTTACACTTGGCACAATGCAGTCAGGCAAGTACTGTTCTCCTGGCAACTGCTAATCCCGTACACATCAATCAGATTGCGAGACAGAGAAGCGTGATTCATCACTCCAGAGAACATTTCTCCATTGCTCTAGAGTCCAGTGGTGCCGTACTTTACACGACTGAATCTGATGCTTTGCATTGCACTTGCTGATGTAAGGCTTGGATGCAGCTGCTCAGCCATAGAAACCCATTCCTTGAAGCTCTCTACGCACTGTTGTGCTAATCTGAAGGGAGGTCTTTAGCTATTGACTCTTCAGACAGTTGGCGACTTTTGCACACTGTGCTCTTCAGCATGCGCTGACCCCGCTCTTTCATTTTATGTGGCCTACTTCATGGCTGAGTAGCTGTTGTTCCCAATTGCTTCCACTTTGTTATAGTACCACTAACAGTTGACCGTGGAATATTTAGTAGCAAGGAAATTTCACGTAAGGACTTATTGCACAAGTGGCAACCTATCACGGTACCACGCTTGAATTCACTGAGCTCCTGAGACCCATTCTTTCACAAATGTTTGTAGAAGCAGTCTGCATGCTAGGTGCTTGATTTTATACACCTGTTGACATGGAGGTGATTGGAACACCTGAATCCAATGATTTGGAGGTGTGTCCTAATACTTTTGGCAATACAGTGTATATATATATATATATATATATATATATATATATATATATGTGTGTGTGTGTGTGAATACATTTAGCTTAATATGAACCTTGGTACCATTGTGTGTTGCACCTCTTTCAAATATTTATATTATAAACATGCATTCTTTTATACTATATTGGTCCACTTCTCTCCACATAGCTTTAAAGTGTATTTCCACTTTTGCAGTGAAATTGAGATAACATCTATATTATATTTGTTACATAGCATAAATTTTAAAAAATGTTGCTTACGTTTTTACTTGCCTAAAAATCCCAGTTAGCTTTCCCTGTTTATTTTTAAGGAGGGGGCTGGAGAGTTATATTTACCATAAATGACCCTGGCTGTACTGTGCTAGCAGATCTTTTTTATCGATTGTAAACAAAATGTGCACCCTGTTAGTCGTAACAAAGGGTTAAAGATCTCAAGGCTTGGGTAGTGCATTGTATGTTACCGCACTTACAAAAAAACTGTCCTCATTGCAAATTATTCAGAACAATTTCAAGCTGGCCAGAAAGCCCTATGTATAAACATGCTCTAAACAAGCAACAAGTTAAAAATATTTTTTCCAATTATTTTTAGGTATGCTGTGTGAATGGAAACACATAAACCCAAAATGGGGGTTTCTCAAAAATGACTGCAAAGGTGGAAATACACTCCAAAGCCTAACTTCTGGCACCTTCTACAAATGACACCAGTAAACTGACATTTACATACTTGAACAGCTGTCTGTGAGCTGCGTTAAAATGGAACTAAACGTTTTCAATCAACATTAATTATTTTGAATCCTTATGCTGCTAGCATTAGTAAATCGATAGGAATGTATATTATATTTACTTAAAAAGTAACAAAAACTATGCCATGCTCCACTTAAATCTACAAAAAACTATAAATATATATATACACATATATACAAACATCTTCCAACACAAATATATCCAAGTGTCCGTATCACATCTGTGATTCTCTGCAATCCCTGTAGTATGAAAAATTTAGTGCTCCTCAGTTCACCTTTGGTGTTTAATACCAAACCAACAATTGTGCGCCTCCACCAGTTGTGCTCTCACCTTATATATATGACCGAACCCTAAGTAAGGTCATATAGAGCTTGTGTCCCTTTATTGGGTTATGTAAGGATGGGATTAGTATCCAACAGGTCTGGATCCCCTTCACTCCTTTAATTGTCCTCCTCCGTCAGTTTAAATGCAAAAAAAAAAGAAATAACCAGAATTTAGTGCTTTATCCTTATAAAAAGCATTTATTTGTAATAAGATATATTCCACTCACATGCATAATATATAGATACTGTACTTTTTGGGAGCATCTCAATGCAGTTCACAGACAACCTATTCAAGTAAGTTTCACGCTTACCCCTAACGCAGGTGGTCAGACACTATTGCCATCTTCTGTGCTATGCACCTATAGCAGCCCCCTTTCCCATAAGGCAAGCAGGCCTACCGGTACTCGGTTGCCCCCAGGACCTATACACAATGCCATAGTGCCTGGCCACCATGCCAGGGCAGGCATGAACTGGGCAAACGAGTACTTGCAGTTGGTAGGCAGGCAGAGTGGTACAATGACAGTCCAGGTGCAAGGCAGGCAGAGTTCAGAGAACAGTTCAGGTCAGAACCGTAGTCAAAAGGCAGGCAGAATTCAGAGAGTAGTCGCTATCTGATCCGAGGTTGTCAATGAGGAAATCCAAACAGCAGGGCAGACAAATGGAGTTTGCAGCACATGTTACAAATGCATATCACAAGCATGAGACTGCAGGCTTGGTTGGCTTAAATAAAGTTTGATCTTCACCAAGTGACTGGCCACATCAATCTCCTTACAGACGGACAGACAGACAGGGAGAATGCATTGTAGCCAAAACCAGGATGCTGGAAAAAGACTAATAGCTGTGATGGATCAGGAGCACTAGACGCTCCTGACAGTAGCAAATGTTTAGTGATCAAACAGCAGTTGCGGTAAATATTGAGGAGTGAAAAACTGCAAAAATCTAAGTGAACTGAATTAGGATTTTAAGTGTTAGTAAAGGCTAGCTATAACTATTTCCTCCTACCTATGCTGCATTCCCTGAGGCCATGACATCACCCATATGCTCCCATGACCCATCCAATTTCAGTGCGCCCTCCTCTCCCCTGCTGCAGTTGCTCACTGACACAGGAGAACTGTAGATGCTGGATCATGTGACCTGATCAGACTGGATTAAAAAAAAAGTAACTACACCTATTATTTAGCTCAGTTGAGGCACCTTTGTTGTCATTTCCCCCCCGAAGAAATATAATTATAAACACCTGCTTTGTTGGAAAGTAGTTCCCATGATTCCTTTGTACATCAGTTGCCTAAAAAGGCAGTAACAGAGGAATGTACGGATTGCAGTTACTATGGCACCACCTTATGACTATGTGACTTTTTCAGGGGCAAATATTAGAGAGCTGAGAACTGAAAGTGTTTCTTTCAAAGGGAGTCTCCAGGATTAGACTTGTAGTGTGCATGAGAAATGACCATGAAGAGTGCTGAATTTTCTGGCAAAAATTGTTAATCTACACAATTTTTTTTTAAGAATAAAAGTTTAAAAACCTTTTGCTTTAAAGGGTACAGACATAGAGTTCAAGACAAAGTTCCATCAAGAACATTACAACATAGAGGACACAAACTCATATAAGATAATACACTTCATAAAACCCAGTGCAAATAGCAATGTCAAATGTGATCACAATTAGGTGTGAGAATGGGGGCATTGAGTGCTATGGATGTGCAATTATACACCAAATGGTAGTGACCACGACTTATATTAAACTAATGCAAAGAATGCTAAAAAAAACATAATCAGTAAAGTGATACTAAAAAATAATTAACAAGGTATATTTCCACAATCTCTTTGAATAACCAGTGAATAAACCAATATGTAGTATGTAAACAATATTGCCAAAATGCCAAGCTGAATCCTGGATGTGCTGACTCACGGGTAGCTGCCAATCCATCCACAAGTCTCTTGAAGGTGTATTTCAACTCATCTTCCTCCTCTCCTGGAGGGTCCCTGTCTTTGTGGCCAATCCAAGCTTGGCATTACCTCAAGTTGTGCAGTGTTTTGAAGAGATCCCATTGCCAACAGTATTTGAATACATTGATGAGAAATATAGTCTTCAGAGAATAAAAAAGAAATTGGTGAGAAATGCTGCCTTGGAGTTCTTGCTTTGTTCCAGTCTAGTTGTCTCACAAATGTATGTAGTGACATTTGGAGGAAATAAGGTGTGCTGGAGTTAGTGCATAGATATAACTATATAAAGTCAGGGCAACCTTGAAGAGGAGAATTCAGTGGAATAGTAATAAAGCACAAGTTGACACTGGGTGTATACGCATGTTATGGCGGAGGACAAGCAGTAAGTTTGAACTTTTTTCTGTTTGCAACATCACTTGAAGATATTGTTTATACACTAAAGACCGGTTTATGAATTGATTATTCACATGAGACTGTTTGCTACACTATTTGGCATTATTTTAGTATTGCTTTAGTGATTATGTAGTTTTTTTAACACCCTTTGCATTTGTAGTAGTCATTATCAGTTGGAGTATATTTGCACATCCATAGCACTCAGCGCCCCCATTCTCACATTTGTTCTGTTTCAAAGTGTTCATATTCTTTGTTGGGTCAGCAGCTTGTCACATTATCTATTTTTTACACATTTCTATTGGTTTATCATTTATATTTAACCACAATTAGGAGAGAAGGTAGAAGAGTATCAAGGAAAAGGAAAAGAGAGCATAGGGAAAAGGACGCAACTCAAGAAGCATGTTATTTAACCACTAGCCTACAGGGCACTTATACCCCCTTCCTGCCCAGGCCAATTTCCAGCTTTCAGCGCTGTTGCAATTTGAATGACAATTGCGCGGTTATGCAACACTGTACCCATATGAAATTTTTATCATTTTTTTGTGACAGATAGAGATTTCTTTTGGTGGTATTTAATCACCTTAGGGTTTTTTATTTTTTCTTAAACAAACCAAAAACCACTGAAAATTTTGAAAAAAAACATTTTTTCTTAGTTTTTGTTATAAAATTTTGTAAATAAGTCTTCACTGATGTGCGCTAATGAGACTGCAGTGATGGGCACTGATAGGCTGCACTGATGGACACTGATAGGTGGCACTGATGGGCACTGATGAGGAGGCACTGGTAGGTGGCACTAATGGCCATTGACAGGCATCACTGATGGGCACTGAAAGGCAGCACTGATACATGGCACTGATATATGGCACTGATATATGGCATTGTTAGGCGGCACTGACTGGCACTGTTAAGCGGCACTGACTGGCACTGATAGGTGGCACTGATAGGCAGCACTGACTGGCACTGATAGGCGGCACTGATTGGCAGCACTGATAGGTGCCACTGATTGGCATTGATAGGTGGCACTGATTGGCATTGATAGGTGGCACTGACTGGCACTGATGGATGACAATGAAAGGCAGCTCAGATGGGCACTGATATGTGGCATTGATGTGCACTGGTATGCGATATTGATGTGGCACTGATAGGCACTGGCACGTGGCACTGATCGGTACTGACAGCTGGCACTGATGAGCTTTGACAGGTGGCACTGCTGGGGCTACACTGATCATTAGTGCACACTGATCATCAGTGCCCTGATCATCAGTGTACATGTCCCTCTCCGCGGAAAGCCGATTACCGGCTCTCCTCTCCTCTCGAGCTGTCAGCGTGACAGCTCGAGAGGAGAGAAATGCTGATAACCGGCATTTCCATGTTTACATGTGATCAGCTGTGATTGGACACAGCTGATCACATGACCGAGCCGACATCTTCGGCTCTTTCTGTGATCAGTGATCCGCTGTGTCAGAGGGACACAGCGCACTGCCGATCGCCGCACGCTCCCTGAGCCGCGCATGCGCGGTGAGAATGGTAGGACGTCATATGACGTCCTCTCAGAATGAGAGAACCACCTTGCGCCCGTCATTGGACTATATGGCGGGCGGGAGGTGGTTAAAGAGTGGACTTATGTTTATCTTGTTCTGAAAAAAGATGCAGGTATACCAAAGTTCCACAAACTTAGGGTATCATTCTTGCAACATCAGCATTAATTCCTCCTTTCTCCTTTCTCTGTCACCCATTACCTAATACAATACAATTTAATTCCAGGAATGGACTATTAAAAAAAAATGTTTGCTTACCTTTCAAAGTAGTCCCATTTTGAAGTTGAAACACTTTGCTAGACAACTGTACCACTGCCGGAAACATTCCTGGAAATCGTTCTCTGGAAAGCAGTATCTTTGTTTAGGCATTTTTTAATTTTGGAAACAGTCAAAAGTTGCAGGGTACTAAGTCAGGGGAATAAGGTGGTTGGTCAAATTTCAGAATGGATTCCTGGGCCAGGAACCCACAAACACGTAACGCATGAACCGCTTGAGTACAGCGGCAGAGCGGCTCTCCTGTGCCAGATCATGTATCTAGTACGTGATCCGGCAGCTCCGGGTAGGAGCTGGCGCATTGGCTGTGCTGTGATTAGTCAAACTACAAGTTGATCTGCAGATGTTGGCAGTCAATCTTCAGTGAAGAAGAAGACAGGACAGAGCTGTGTCAATGTAAACAATAAAGAGCTCTGTCCTGTCAGCAGAGGTGTGTCTGGCACATCCCTTAGTGAAAGCACATTACAGTACACACATAAAAATTGTTTAGGCACACATTTAACCCTTTGACTGCCTTAGATGTTAAACCCTTTCCCAGTCAGTGTCACTAATGCAGTGACAGTGTATAGTTTTAGCTCTGATCACTGTATTAGTGTCTCTGGTTCCCGCAAAGTGTCAAAAGTGACAGTTAGTGTCAGATTGCCTGCCATACTATTGCAGTCCCACTATAAGTTGCTGATTGCCACCATTACTAGTATAAAAATAAATAAATACAAATTCCAGTATATATACCATAGTTTGTAGATGCTATAACTTTTACACAAACCAATCAATATCCGCTTATTAGGATTTTTTTTTACCAAAAATATGTAGCAGAATACACATTGGCCTAAATCTATGAAGAAATTTGTGTGTGAAAAAAAAAAGAAAAATTTAATTTGTGTACAGCATTGCATGACTGCGCAATTGTCAGTTAAAGTAATGCAGTGCCAAAAGGCAAAAAATGGCCTGGTCATGAAGGGGGGTAAATCTTCCGTAGGTCAGGTGGTTATATATAGGATCATAGCCATGGTGGAGAATCCACTTGTTAGGCCAGAGTTCCAGTCTCTTTCTCCAAAGGGATTCCAGTAACTTTGCAGAATTCCCAAGTAACAATGTTTGTTGACCGTTGTACCATGTTCTATAAACATGTAGTAAACAATCCCCTTGTGATTAAAAAGCACACCAGCATTGTTTTCAACTGAGAACGAGACATGCATGCTTTCTTCAGGCAAGGTGAATTCTTTGTTTTCCACTGCCTGCTCTGGCATTTTTTTTTTATGATCATACTGGAAACATCATGTTTCATCACCAGCAATAGCGCTATCAAACACCTCTGCATTCTTCAAAAGATTGGATGAAATTTGAAAATGATGTTCCTTCTGAACTTCTGTCAAGATTCGAGGCATCATCTTTGTGGAAATATTTCTCATTCCCAAATCCTCCCTTCACAATCTGTCACACTGTTTCTCTGTTCATGTTCAATTCTTCTGCAATCATTCACACACTCAATCTTTGATCTGAGTGTAGGAAGGTCCACATTTGCATCCGTCCTTTGTGTTTTTTGCTGCCCACTTCTTGCGTCATCCTGGACATCTTCACACCCCTCCTTAACCTCCTTGGCGGTATTCCCGAGTGTAGCTCGGGGTAAAATTTCAGTACCAAGAGCGGTAACCCCGAGCTACACTCGGGCTTACCATGCGGCGTTGCTCAGGGAGTCCCTGCAGCACTTACCTTGTCCTTCGCTCCCGCGATGTGTCCCCTGCAATGTCCCCGGCCATCTCCTCCGGCCGATGCCGGCATCCGGCTTCCGTGTTCCGGTCCCTGTAACGTCGGGACGTACGGGCGCCGGAACCGGTGGCCAATTTGAAATTTTTAAAAAATGTAATTTTTTTAAAAATGATTATTATATAGTAAAACATTGCTGTTTCAATGCATTTCACATATATGTTGTCCCTACTGCTTTGTCCTGTGCCCTGCCTGCATTTTGACTGTTCTTTCTGCCTGGAAACTTAGAAAAGTCCATGGCTTCCAAAAAGCGTTCCTTTATGTCAAAAGTGGTTGTAGATCAGCTAGAGAACAGCGATAGTAAATCAGAACCACTTGCAGAATTGAGTGATAATGATTTGTGGGGAAATTCGTCATCAGACACTGAAAACGATTTTGCGACTTTGCTCAGCGATGTGCGAATTTGCCTCTGTATTTCAAATTTCAGTGTTTTTGGTTTGATTATATTATTGAATTAAATATATTATTATTATATTATTATTTTTTATGATTATTTATTAAATTATAATTTATGATTTCGTGTTTCAAGTTTTATCATATCCGGAATGTTTAATAGATTCTTGTTCGGACAGATTTCAGTGAGTTATTCCTAAAAATTACAGCCTGCAATAAAAAACTATATATTTCCATGCAAAAAAATGGTACCGCTTATAGCACAAAAAAATCGGAAATAATCATACCGCCGAGGAGGTTAAACCATCTATGCTTTTTAAATACACTTTATTTCTTCATGGAATATTCACCATAAGTCTGTTGTAACAGAACTAAAGTTTCACTTGCACTTTTGCCAATTTTCACTAAAAATTTGATGTTAATCTGCTGCTCCAGATTCCTGTCACTCATTTTCTGCCAACAGCACAATGCACACAAGTTATTTCTTCTACTACTCTGTAAAAATTGAGTCAACTGGTCTGTGACCCAGGTGAGTGCAAGTTAGAACATGTCAGAACACAACGGCGTGTGAATGCCTGTGACTCACCATGCGAATGGCTGTGACTCACCACCATAGTGCTACGCTGCAGGCATTCCAGAAATGAAAGCAGAGTTCCAGCCATTTATGTGTTTATTAAAAGTCAGCAGCTACAATAACTGTAGCTGCTAACTTTTAATAAACACACTTACCTGTCCTAGAGTCCAGTGATGCCCTCACTCGCACAGTCCCTTCTCCCCTTCTCTCCTTCACGGTGCTGGCATCTCAACTGCCAGGATACTAGGTGTAATCCTAGACTCCCATCTGTCCTTTCAGCCCCATATCCAATCGCTGTCCAAATCTTGTAGACTTCACCTCCTCAACATCTCCAAGATACGCCCGTTCTTAACCTCGGAAACTACTACGCAACTTATTCACTCCCTGGTTATCTCTTGCTTTGACTATTGTAACTCCCTCCTCATTGGCCTACCTCATTGCAGGCTATCTCCTCTTCAGTCTAGCATGAATGCTGCTGCCAGACTCATCCACCTTACTAACTGTGCTGTATCTGGCACCCCTCTCTGCCAATCCCTCCACTGGCTTCCCATTGCCCAATGGATAAAATTCAAAACATTAACAATAAACATATAAAGCCATTTATAACTCTGCTCCAAATTACATCACCAATCTTGTCTCCAAATATCACCCAAACCGTCCTCTCCGCTCCTCGCATGACCTCCTGCTCTCTAGCTCCCTTGTCTCCTCCTCCGATGCTCATCTCCAGGACTTCTCCTGAGCTTCCCCAATCCTCTGGAACGCTCTTCCCCAATCTATCAGACTATCGCCTACTCTGCTCACTTTTAGGCGTTCTCTGAAAACCTATCTCTTCAGGGAAGCCTATCCTGCCCTCAGTTAATAATGGAATCTTCTACTCCTCCTACCAGTCCATCCCCAACACTTACTACCTTTTGTACCACTAGCCCCTCCCTCGTAGATTGTAAGCTCCAAGGAGCAGGGCCCTCCTAAGCCTCTTGTATTGAACTGTATTGTTGCTGTATTATCTCCCATTATATTGTAAAGTGCTGAGCAAACTGTTGGCGCTATATAAATCCTGTATAATAATAATAATAACTGTGGGCACTGCACCAAGCTGGGACAGCTTGCGGCTTCACAGCCTGGTGCCCACTCCGCATGTGTTATTCACACTGCGCCTCCTGATTGGTCTGGAAGTCTTCTGGGACCTGTGAAAGTTCCCCGGAGACTGCGGAAGGGAGGAAGGGGCCAAACTTCCAGCTCACTTTGCCGCAGCAAACTTAGCTGGAAGTGGAAGCGGGTACCTGTCAAAAACAGGTATCCACTCCCCCCTAAAAGGCGCCAAATATGGCAGTGGAGGGGAGATGAGGGAAAGAGGCAAATAAGTGGAGCTTCCGCTTTTGAGTGGAACTCCACTTTTAATAGCCACACCTCATACTACTGAAACATACTTTTATATTTCAGTTCATTGGTAGCGTAACACTTTCATTTCAAGCTTATATTTTATTGCACCTTAAGTTTAGCTTTAAACATGGATTCCAGGTATGGATTATATTATATAATTACACTGGTTCTTCATATGAGACCACTGTGGAAGTGGGGAATCTATGTAGTAGTCACCAGCTCTGCAGTGCTCACTGCTGTCTTCTGGGACCTATTTCACCTTGCTGCAAAGTAATCTCATGGGGTTGCTTGATTTGCATGGGTTCCATTCACAGATCACTTTGCTTTTTTTCTCAGTGATATCAAAATCTCCACCATGTCCAATCAGACAAAGCCTTTCAGTCATTGAAAAAAGTTCAAGGTGTTATGTGAATGGCACCGGACTCAGAAGACAGGGGCAATCACTGAAGCATCGATGTCTACTACAGCAATTCTCTACTTTCACAGCAGACACACAGGTATGGCATATACATACTTGAACAAAGAGAAAAAATGCCATAATCCAGGGTGTTTCTCTCTTACTCACCCTATATAGAGGTGTGGATTATAAACCGAATATAAGCATACTAAAAAAGGTAAGCAGTTAACTAGAACAAACTGTAGAAAGAACGGTATTTTAAATCCAATGCAGAATCAAAAATGGATGCAAATAATTTCTTTATTGTGATCACTAGGATCCTCTGAAAGGTGGGCATATGACGTGGTGAACACACAGTCAATCAAAAAAACACATTCAGAATTCACAAAAATTCATAAAGAAAACTAGCTGACTAAAATGGGTAAAACAACAGGTATGTTTCCGTGTGGCCACTGTCAAATTTGTTCCTATGTACAAAAAAGTCAAAGTTTCTGCAGGGGTGCACTGACAACTCATGGGGCCCCTGGGAAATAGGGGATCATGGGGCCCCTGTGTCCTTGCCCACACTCAAACCACACCCAAAAGAGCCTATGAAAGGTACCAAGGGCATCTCATGGGGCCCCCTACTGACCCCGGGCCCTTGCTCTAGTAATAGAGTGATTTACTGTATATGCTTGAATGGCCATGTGAGAAATTCTATATAGGAAAAACTAAAAGATCTTTAAGAGTACATATAAGTGAACATCTACGCGATATTAGAAATGACCAAAAAGGTAAAACTGATAAAGAAAGAGAAAACCCCCTAACGCAACATTTTAAGGAAGTACATCGAGGTAAAACAGAAGGCCTGAAAGTGAAAGGTATTTTTCCCCTTAATATTTCATCTACCTGTAGAAGAGGTGACTTTGATAGAATCCTTTTACAAAAAGAAAAATGTTCGATCTATACGCTGGGGACTTTGATACCCCAAGGGTTAAATACTGAACTAAACTTCAAAGTGTTCCTTAAATATATAATATGCCCCAAAAATGCCCTATTAATATTAATATATAACCTTCTATTTCTTTATAAATGAAAATTATTGTTTTAATGATCTACCCCTATATTGTCTTCTGTTGAACAACAGAATGTATAATTCATGGTATATTTTCCGATGTTATCCACCTACCAATGATCTATATATGTCAGTAGTTTTTAAGAATTTACTTTAGATTTGGAAACATTGTAATGATGACATTTCAACACAAGAGGGCGACAAACTGAATACATTATGCAAATACTGTGCTATATAAGGAATGGAAAAATGTCCCCTCCCTGTTCTGATGAAGTCCAAGATGATTGGTGGACGAAACGCGTCAATGTAGTGACATCATCACGTCTTGCGCACCACCATGCTGTGCGCACCACCATGCTGTAGTGTCCACGAGGAGGAAGACGTAAGCCACATGCCTCCATCTTGGACCTTCACCTGGCAAGACGGAAACCGTTAGCTAAAAGATTATACTCCTGGGAGTTCTACTAGTAATGTATGGTGATACATACACAAACAACTTGCACCGATGACAAGTAATTTTTTGATATGCACAAAGCAATGATTTGCTTTTGAAAATATACAGAACTTTTTGTTCATAACTTAACATAAGGAACTTTCTTGCTCTTACATAGAAGATACATTTCTGGGCCTATTAAGGGCTAACTTGCATTCATATGAGTCCACGTTACTACATGATCAAGATTCTTTACATCTATACGCCATCCATATTTGAAGATTTATACGGTTTATGTTAATAGGAGGATATCTTCCTCATTGAAAACAGATCACAAGATACTTTTTCTCTATACATGTCCAATCACGGACTTTACTGGGGTATAAGCCTTGTTATATTATACATCTTAGTATTCATTAATGATCCTTTCTTTTCATCTGATTAATACGTAAATGTCATTTATTTTAGATTAATATATACTGCTATTAACAGATGTCACTCCCGTAAAGAGATATCAGCCGATTGTGGCTGGAAACATTTTGACATATTTCTCTTATCTGCAAGCCATTCATGATGATGATGAGATATAATGAAGGTAATACATATTATAGATTCATCAAAAGTTTTTGCCTGCTTCATAATATCAACAACATGTATTTTGAATTTGATCTAATATTCATACCATATTTATGAATGTGGTGATATTTTTTCTCTACACATGATTCATTACTCGTGTTGACTTCCTAGGATTCTTTCCACATGTTACTTCTACACCCAGAATTGATGACCATACAAATGAGGTGAAAAGATGTATCCTCCTACAGTTATGTCATCATTGGAAATCAGCAAGAAATTCTAATTGTGAAGATAGAATCACCCAGATGATATTGAAAGTTGACTTTCCATATATTATTACAGTCTCTCTTGAATGAAGATTTTCTCCTACTCATATCTATCGGTTTCCTAGCCATGCACTTAATCACCATGACTCAGCTAACTGTATACGCAGGATATTTTGTTTTTTTTGTTTTTAATTCAATGCTTTTATTTTTTTGATTGACTGTGTGTTCACCATGTCATATGCTCACCTTTCAGAGGATCCTAGTGATCACAATAAAGAAATTATTTGCATCCATTTTTGATGTAGTAGTTTACTCTGCATTGGATTTAAAATGCCGTTCTTTCTGCAGTTTGTTCTAGTCATATACATATTTACTTTGGTCCAAGCTGGACCAATTTAGCTATGCAATAATATCCAAAACTTGAGTTCAGCTTTAAATATATCCTGCTTTCAAGGAGTAAATTATTTATGTTATCAATGACTCTATTGAGATCTGCCACACTCAATGCAGCTCAGTCATTTAAGTACACATTTACTGTAATATTTTAGTCTAAAATCCTGATCTGTATATGCTAACATTTGCCTCCTGTGTCTGGTGTGAAAAAACATGATAACCCCTGCAAATAATTGGGTCAAATTCAGCAAATGCAGTAAAACTTAGGGACAGAGAAGTGTCTGACCTCTATGTTGCCTACCTCCTGGAGCAACGCTATGCGGAACCCCTTATACATTGAACCCTGAAACTTTGGATGTCTACAGAACCCTGGGTTGGAGTTTTTGGGGTCCTTGTAGTGAGGTGGATGACCTGAGGGTGCTTCTCTGACAGTACCTGTGTGGGCCATGGGCCAAAAGTAACCCCATATGCATCACAATCCTATTTTATGACCTTCAGATCCTTTATGTATAGAGAGTATTATTGTTATACCCAACTCTTTGCCCTGAAGAAGGAATGATCTTTCTGAAACATGTCAGGGCATTTTGAAGACTATGACTCCCCCAAGTCACATCTCCTTTGGCAGTTCTTGGTGTGTCCTTGTATGCTAGGGTCTGTGCACTCTATATTGTTTCTTGATTGTATTCAACACCTTTCAGTAACCCACATTGCGTATGTGGTTTTATTGACGTATGTAGTTCTTCTGTTTTTAGTAACAATATATCTATAAATAAAGGTTGATTCTTGTTTTTTAAGATATTTTGACTCTGCATATATCTTCTCTGCCTTTAAAGTCCCAGGAGGATTTTTTGCTATCAGTTTTTTCTTGTTGCTGCTTTGCATGGAATGTTGGCAGAGTTTTCTATATATTTTTTCATGGTTTATATCACTTGATTCAACATTGTTACCTTTTCAAAAGTAAATGTCTAGAAAAATGATTGATTATCCTAAGAACCTTCAAAGATCAATAAGTTGACTCATGTGCATTACAGTAGGGAATCAAAAATAATCACATAACCACACAACATACATTGTAATTTAACTGGATATTGCCAAAAGTGTTCTGCTTCATCTCATTCATATTTTATTTGACTAAATTAGAAACCATCAACATATAAATTGATTTGTGGCAAATTCTCTTTACCATGTTGTGATAATGTGTGTGGGTGTGGGGTTAAGGCACCCTAATGAGGATAGTGTGGAAATGCACTCGCTAAGGCCTGTAATAAAGTGACACAAATTAACTACTTGCCCTCTAGAGGATTTACCCCCCTTCCTGACCAGGTCTTTTTTATGTTACGGCACTGCGTTACTTTAACTGACAATTGTGCAATCGTGCAATGCTGCACCACATGAAATTGACGTCCTTTTTTTCCCACAAAGTGAGATTTCTTTTGGTGGTATTTGATCGCCTGTGTGTTGTTTCATTTTTGCGCTATAAGCAAAAAATGACCGACAATTTTGAGAAAAAAACAATATTTTGGACTTTTTGCTATTAAACATGTCCAGTAAAAAAATTTATAAAATCAAATTTTGTCATAAATTTAGGCCAAAATGTCTTCTGCGACATGTCTTTGCTAAAAAAATCCCAATACTTGTAAATTAATTGGTTTACGTGAAATTTATAGCGTTTACAGATGGCTGTATAGATACTGGGATTTTTTTTCTACTAGTAATGGCGGCGATCAGCGACTTTTAGTGGTACTGCGGGACTGCAGCGGACATTCTGACACAGGGGAGAAATTAACTTGGTGTCACTGACATCCCCAGTGATGCCAATACAGTGATCAATGTTAAAAAACAGCACTGACACTGTACTAATGACACTGGGCAGGAAGGGGTTAATGTGAGGGGTGATCAAAGGGTTAACTATGCACAGGGTGTGTTTTACTAGGGGGCAGGGGGTGTGTGCTTCACTGCAAGCACACTGCTCGGGGTGGCTGTGCTGTGCACAGCCATCCCGAGCAGCATGCCTGAGCTGACAGGGAGGAACACTGTTTGTAAACAAAACAGTCTTCCTCCCCGTCAGTGATTGTTGGTAATCACCGTGCACCGACCGGTAATCACCGGCCAGGACCCGGTGAGTGACATCCGCAGCCGCAAACCCCCTACTTGGAAATGCAAAATCACATATATATGTGATTTTGCGCACCCATGCTGCCGTGTAGCAGTATATCTAGTATACGGTGGCAGGGAGGCGGTTATTATTGTAACACAAATCAAGTGAAAGTAACATTAAGGTAGTACTCTGGACATAGAGGTGAGCAGGGCAACTTGCACAGTTAACACTTTGTAATCTGCAAGCATACTTCTTGCACTGATGACACTAATGCACTGGGGACCCAAGTTCTGTTAGAGATCAACTCTCCCTAGGTGCACTGGCAGTCCCATCACCTGACTCCCAGTGACAATGTCATGTATGCTACTAATGGATGCAGGAAAACACTTCTCCACAGCTCCTTGCCT
The DNA here is from genome assembly GCF_062004578.1 of Staurois parvus. Classification (NCBI taxonomy): domain Eukaryota; kingdom Metazoa; phylum Chordata; class Amphibia; order Anura; family Ranidae; genus Staurois; species Staurois parvus. Next base: position 7,141,878 of record NW_028317902.1, read on the forward strand.
GTTCTCCTCCCAGGGCCCCAGTACATTTGTCTCTGTGACTCCAAGCTAGGTCCCTAGGTACTCTGTGCTGCAATGTCAGACCCAGTATGTGGGGAGCAGTCCACTAGTGAAGGGGCCAAGTATTACACCCTACACTACCAACTCATCCGTTACCCCTGCCATATCACTGGCTTCCTGGCTGGTTCATTGATTTAGCATGTGACACAAATATGGTAGTCAATAATAATGGCAATACAGCCTCCATAGGACAGCTTCTCTACTCAGATGACCTTTGTACTGTATTTTCTCTAATCTCTCCCATCACCAATTTCAATCCCTGTTTTTTTCATACACATTACATGCACCCCTTTAATGACTTTAGACTGGGCAATTTAAAGAAAATATAAAGATCTTTTACTGAGGTAGTTAAATGAGACATTTGAGCAGGACATTATAGCATCTTCAACACCTTCTCAACAAAGTTCTCTAAGAGGCCCTGAGTAGTGCCCCATGAGGTAGTCATACCTGAGTTAAGTAGTAGGTCCATCAAAGAGTCCTTTTCAATGCAAGAGTCCGTTATTGGCAATAATCCACATGAGGTAGCAATAATCCATAAAAAGAGTCTAGCATAAGGTGGTACAAATCCATAGTCCACAGGCTCCACACCCCATTGAGAACCCCGACTGGGCTCTTCCCAAGGGGTGGTACAAACAGCATAATGGCTACATTTTGGCAGTCTTTCCTCTAGTCAGCCTCTCTGGGCATTAATGAGCCGCTATTTATATGGTATGACATGTAGGGGGCACTTCCTGAAAAGAGTTGGAAAACCTGGCCAATGGCGTTAACCCTTCCTTCTCAGGACCTACCAGCTCAACAGATCAACCAAGGACACGGTGCAATAAACCTGAATTTTAGCAAAAGGTTCTTATACACCAATACAGTTGAAATAACCAATCCTAAAGTAAATAACACTACAAAAGAAAAACCTGTTGACACGCAGGACATTTTGGAAGCACCTGCTTACATGTGGTAAAACAGGTGGGTAACCCTAACTCTTGGTAACAATCCAAGCATGGTGTACATGCATTTATGGAATGCACCTGTGCTATGATGTGCATTGCAGTACATTTAAACAGAGCAGTATTGAATTTTCCTGCACTGGAGTCTTCTGAAATGTATGGTAAATGTAATGCAGCAAGCTGCAATGTATGCTAAAGCATGTTGCTTAGGATCCTTTTCTCACATACTTCAGTGACCTGCATTTTACCACACTGGATGAACACAGGTCACTGCTAGGACACACAGAAAACGATTGTTTTCTATGTGTCCTGTTCACACTGCCATGCAACTTAGAGACACAGTGCAGTGTGCTGCGACTAAAAGCAGTCATGCTTCACTTTATACAGGAAGGCATTGCATGTCAATGCCTAACAGCACAATGCGCTAGGCTACTGTGCAGTGATATAATTGTGTCACTTTGTGTACTACAAATAAAGTTGACCCCCCCCCCCCACAAGACGGGAACTAAGCAATGCTCTGAAACACGCATCACACCACCCCATACTGCTGGCACACTGGAGCCAGACAGCTGCTTGTACCCTATTGTGCTTTGGTGTGTGGGCAGTGCAAATGGTCCCTTATTGTGGTGTGAATGGGCCCCTAATGAAACTTCTTACATGGAAAAATTTTACAGGTTGACATGATCAGAGGGAGAAACTGGAAAGGGCAGAATATCATAACTGTGTAAATGAGGTAGAATGTAAAACAACTATGTTTCTGAACATAACGTATAAATATTAAAGCCCAACTTCAGCTTGCCCTCTCCTGACCCCAATTCTCCCGTTTCTTCCTAGGATGTTACCCTATCACATGTATTGTTTAATACTTACCCTTTTACAGAAGTCTTCAGGCCAGTCAGTTGACATGCATGGTCTTCTTCCTCTACACCTCTTCTCTGGGTGGAGCTCAATGATGCAAAGAGCACAGCTGATGAAATTATGTCACTGCCAATCTGTGCATTGTACATTGAGTGCAAGACTTTATGAGGACATTCCCCTAGACTAGAGGAAAGGGTACATGATGCCCTGCACTCCAGAAGGTGAGTTAAATAAGGCTAGGCATCATTCTACTGGAAAGAGAGACAAGTCTGAATGGCAGAATGGTTGAATCTGTGGGTGACATCTCCAGGGAAGAAGTGAATATTGCAGCAAGGACAGCTTTTTTTTTTACAATTGGTCGACTACTATTGAAATAGATTAGACGTTAGACATTCAAATACCTGACCCTTTGACTGATAATTAATTGGATGTTGGTGTAATGGATGTTAATTCCTATTTAATCTTCCATGTCATCAGCCATTATGAGGTATTGAAAGTTATACCCTGCTTATGCACAGAAGTTTCTGTAGTTGGAAAGGAAGAATATTGCCCATTGGAACAATTAAGAGGTATGCTATCATTTTACAGTGTGTGTTCAAATGTTTTATTTTCAGTATTGAATAGAGTGGGGAAAAAATTGAATTTCCTGTCCAGGTGACAATTTTTTCATCAGACAAAGATAACCAGGATGAACAAGAACACAGCAAAAAAAAAAAAAAAAAGCTCACTTTAAGCCTTCCCCGACTCCATGGAATAATGATATTTAGTTTTTTCTTTATTGTTGGTGGTGTGAACCAGACTTTAACAAAACCCCTTTCCCTGAAGAATGGAATAAAATATGGGGTGCCCTATTTAAAATCTCATGTAACATGGTAGGTCTTGAAAACTCCTAAAAGTTGCTGTTCCAGTGGCATTATACCTCCACCAAAACTGCTAAATTCTTAGGAAATGGCATGGAACCGTGAAACACATACAGTAGATGATAAAATGCTTTCATGTCTAGAATCTACTGATTGATATTAAATGTGAATTTTTGCTTAATTTAAACAGTTTAGATAATAATCATAATACGCTTTATTGAATATTTTATTCTTGTATGTCATATAACAATGGGAAGGTATATGTAAAATCCCATCCCGATGCAGCAATTTCTCTTTGCAATTTATCATTAGCGATGATACCTACCAGTGATATTTTTAAAAATATTGTATTGAAGGGGGTCTTTTTTAAATGCTTACCTACATATCTTACCTCTTACTTTTGAGAATGTTCAGATATAGGGGATATGAAGTGTAGCACCACCCCCTTAGGAGTCGCTAGAAGATTTGGGTCCCCCTATAGCCCTGAACAGCCAGACATCACACATCTTCACACAGGCTTGCATCCAGATTCATAAATCAGTCCTTGAGTTTTGGTTTTGTTGTCTTATTGAGGGTATTTGAACTGGGATAGGGTTAGGGGTGTACAGGATGCCCAAGGATACCGATAACTTAGGACAATTACCTGGAATTATTTACAAGCCTTCTCTTGCAGCACAATCTCTGTTGGAGAGCTAGCTAGCGTCTCCTTAAGTACCACCCCAGACCCTAGATGAGCCTCTTTTCACCCAGCAATCTGAAGGTATCCCTGAGCAGGGGATCCGGTTCCTATCCCTTTAAAGAGGTGAACAGTCACAAGCTGGGGTCTAATCTGATTTCCCAGCAGAGTGATCCTTCCCGTATCCACCCAGGGGGTGTAGGTGTACTCCGGTACCCCTTGTGGGTTGGCAGCTGCTACCAGGCCTTTCAGCTGGGCTGCTCCTTTCCTGCCATACAGGTGGTCCTTTCTCAGGGCAGCAGTGAGCTCCAAGCTTTCTCCCTTTCCAGCTCCAGGCCTGTAGGTGGGCCACATCCCACTGGGTCTCCTTGCAGCCTCCTTCCTCCACATCTTCACAGCTTCCTCTTTCATTCTTCCACCTGACTCCTCTCCCACACTCCTACCACTGATCAGGCTCCAACACATTTTAAGGGTGTCCAGACCCTTGCCTACCTCTTGTTGGGGATTGGCTAAGACCCCTCAAGAGTGTAGCCAGCCACTCCTCATATCCACTAACTGCCTCTAAGGCCTTCCTCCAAAAGCCCTAGAGCAGGGGGAAATTTAAGAGGGGCTGGCCTGCAGAGTCTCTTAGCCCTGACCACAATTTGGCCTCTCTCTGGATATTATACCTGGGCTACTGCTCAGCCCCTGTTTAACCATTGGAGTCTAGCTCCCCCTAGCTAAACTAAGAGGGTGCTACAGAAGCATGCTACAAATTCAAATACCTATAAATCTGGGTATACACCATGATTAATATGATCCCTGAAGTCAATCACAGTAAAGCTTCTATTCACAAACCTATTGAAAAATGTTTGTGCCACACATCTTTATGGCAACAATACAAACAATTGCTTAAGCAATTGCTCGGGAAATTGCCCACTCTCAACTTTTTTTTAAATCAAGGGACACATACAGTGTACATTTATCAATGAGAAACTAACAGCAATCCTGCACGACACACATGATAAGTTTCTCAAAATCTTGCAACCGTGGCCTGATTATTTTTCATCTACCCAGACTACCGCACACCTAATGGACGCCCTACTGCAACTAACTAACTCATTACATGGGCCTCTAAGGCACCTTTCCCATGCCTCCCTCCGCTCTTCTCTTCTTAAACCCACTTTTCTTCTTGACCCTTTACACTCTTTCTCTTTTTTAGGTTCCTATTGTTCCCCACCCTCATTTTTTAAAATGTATTTTTCTTTGTTTTCCTTTCATATTTTATTAGTTTCTTTCTTATGCTGAGTGGAATGGGATTCTGACCTCTTTCTTGCCTGTTCCTCCTTCAATTGTGTTGCATTAATGGCTCTATAACAACTGGGAAAGCACTATTGAATGCGATCACTAAAACATACTCACTTTGGCAGTGCAGAGCTTCCAGTTACATTATCCTCTGAAGACAATTCTGACCATATGCTCTGCCAGCAATACTTTATAGTGTGTACTTCAATTGAATACCATGTCTCATGATCTGCTTGTCATGATCTGGTTTTGTGTTTTTTTTTTCCATGAGAACCCCTTTGTTGATATGTATTAATACAGTATTATTTCTGTCCATGTTGCTGTTAGAGATTTATCTTAATTTACAGTCTGGTGAAACTGTGTTGTCACCAAGACAGGCGGTGGGGGTGAAATCTCTACAACATTGCCCTCAATAGAAGTAAAAATTGACAGCGGTTCTAACTCTTTGCCACTTTAATATTAGAAAAGGTTTTGGCTGGAAACAAGCTTAAATACGGTTTATTCTGTGTAAATATTATACAGTTTGTTCATACTGCATAACTATTATAAAAACTTGTTAGTTTTCTGAATTTCAGTTGAAAATAACAACTGAGCTTTGATAGTAGCCTATGGGTAATATGTAAAGTTTCTCTGTATGCACCCTTCCAGGAGTGCATTAGTAAGAACTGCTTGCACAAGTACCCAGTACTGACCTTGGAAAATTTTCCTTTTTTTTTTTGGTAGTTGCTTCTTCCAAATTGCCCTTTCACGCATATGGAGGATTTAGCTGACAATGTTACTTGGCCTACATGCTGTGGTCTGAAGACAAGAGCTCCAACCAGAAGCCCGGTCCTGCTGGAGCCCTGCAGACATAAGCAAGTTTATGTAGTTTGTAATAACCTGGTCCCTGCAGATTTTTATATTACTATTTCAGTATATATTAGAATTTAGAGCACATAGGTTATAAATTAAACTACAAAGCACCAAGGAGCATTTCTCTTGCTGTTATTTACATTATGAGATGTTTAATATGTTAATTTGGAACCAAACATATTTTTCTGTAACCACCATAAAGGAGCACTTAGGATCCTTTGCTTTAATGAAATGTGACTGCTGCAGATTTTATTTTTACTTTGGTATCCATTTACACACAGGGTCCGGAACTCTTCCCCCACCCTATACACTGTGGTCCTGCTGGATGAGGGCTGATGAGATGTGACAACATAAAATGCAACATTTCCTGAAAGTGGGCAGAATTTGGAAGTTAAAAGGATCCCAGCAACATAGTATGGGGCTGTACTCTTAGTCTAGATGTAAACAAAAAGTCAGAGCAGCAAATTTGGAGGCTAAAGTGGACTATTGTATGAAAGGCATATAGAAAAGAGATTAAGACTACTTGTCATGCCAAATTTGCTCATATTTATATATGTAATATGCCATAGCAGTGACCTCCTAATTTTAGTTTTCTGTTTTTTTCTTGCCCATGTCAATCAGCAATCACATATTTCGAGGAAAAGTGAACAAAATTAAAAAATTTTTTGTTTTTAACAGTTGCATTCATTGAAATTGTACAGTGGTACAGACAACCAAAGGCACATGAAACCAAATCAAGCGAGCATTATAGGGTAAGGTAAACAGTATACACTAGTATTCCAAAACAGAAGAATCGTACAATAGCATCCTGATGGCCCAAGCAAACTTGTTAAACAAGCACGTAGTGTGGTCTACAAGCTGATGTCCTGCCAGGAAAGGGGACTGAAATAGGAATCAAGGAGTGTGAGGAATATAAAGGGGGGAGAGGGGTGGGAAGGGCAAGAGAAAGAAGTAGGGGGGGGGGCAGGAGGAAGAAAGGAAAGGAGAAAAAGCAAGGAAGGAGATTAGGCAGTACAAGTAGCAACACATTGTTCGGGTATTGCAAACATTTTATAATAACTAATTGAAGACATCACAGCCTATATTGTGAGTCCCTGTGCTTCCACCCACCTAGCTCAGATTTTATCAAATTTGGCTGGACAGTTGTGGCTTACAGTGAAGGAAATAAGTATTTGATTCCCTGCTGATTTTGAATGTTTGCCCACTCACAAAGAAATGATCAGTGTAAAAATCGAATGGTAGGTGTATTGTAACACTGAGAAACAGAATAGCAGCAAAAAATTCAAAATAAATGCATGTCTATCTAATTATGCACTGATTTGCATGTTCATGAGGGAAATAAGTAATTGATCCCCTATCATTCAGCAGGATTTCTGGCTACCAGGTGTCTTTCGTACAGGTAACAAGCTGAGATTAGAAGCAGTCTCTTAAAGGGAGTGCTGCTAATCTCCTTTTGGTACCTGTATAAAAGACACCTGTCCACAGGAGCAATCAAACAATCAGATTCCAAACTCTCCACCATGGCAAAGACCAAAGAGCTGTCCAAGGATGCCAAAGACAAGATTGTAGACCTACACAAGGCTGGACTGGGCTACCAAACTATCACCAAGCAGATTGGTGAGAAGGTGACAACAGTTGGTGCAATCATTCGCAAATGGAAGAAACACAAAACAACTGTCAGTCTCCCTAGGTCTGGTGCACCATGCAAGATCTCACCTCGTGGAGTGTCAATGATCATGAGAACAGTGAGGAATCATCCCAGAACAATACGTGAGGATCTTGTCAATGATCTCCAGGCAGCTGGGACCACAGTCACCAAGAAAACAATTGGTAACACACTACGCCAACAAGGATTGAATCCTCCAGTACCCACAAGGTCTCTCTGCTCAAGAAAGCACATGTGAAGCCCATCTTAAGTTTGCCACTGAACATCTGAATGATGCAGAGGAGGATTGGTTGAAAGTGTTGTGTTCAGATGAGCTCTTTGGCATCAACTCAACTCGCTGTGTTTGGAGGAGGAGGAATGCTGCCTATGTCCCCAAGAACACCATCCCAACTGTCAAACATGGTAGTGGAAACATTCTGCTTTGTGGGTGTTTTTCTGCTAAGGGGACAGGACAACTGCACCGCATCAAAGGGACATGCATTTCTTTTGAATTTGTTGTTGCTATTCTGTCTCTCAGTGTTACAATACACCTACCATTTGATTTTTAGACTGATCATTTCTTTGTGAGTGGGCAAACATTCAAAATCAGCAGGAGATCAAATACTTATTTCCCTCACTGTATAAACGTAAGCTTATATAGAGGAAGCGAACCATTGATTGCTGCCTTCCAACCAGAGACTGTGAGCGGGTTTGATAGCTTCCATCTCAACAACATTTCTCGTCTAGTGTAATAAGAAGAGAAGATAGCTTACTCTAAAAACAGTTTTTACTTATGTTAATATAACGTATAATACTTGAATTGCATACTGCAAAAAACTTGCCCGCATGCTTTTTTATATATTTTACTTTGTCCATACTCCCTTTGCTATGTAGTATCCATTCACATAATGCTCTAGTTTACATTTTCTTACCATATCAAATCCACCAATTTAGATATACTGCATTGATTCTAAATTTATTGGAATAACTGAGCAATGCCATTTGGCTTTCATTGTTTTGGTTCTACATGAGAAACATAGATGATACTTGTCCCTATTGAAATCTGGGAGCTGATGCTGTTGACTTAATTTTGGAGGAAAAAGCCTCATCATTGATTCACCATTTTGTAAGTCATTGGCTTGGAAAACTGCAACCAATAAAAGTGAAGTAAACTTGTTCAAGGTCAGTTACAACTGGAGAGAGATTATGAATTTTCAGAGCTTGCAACTTCAAAAGCTAGTTAGTAATGGTGGCTACCACATTTCTATCCTGGTAGGATCCCTTAGTTGTCCCAGCAAGCACTCAACTCATTTCAAAGTTCAGCAAGAACACTTACATGTTGCTCCAGGTCAAAGAGGTCCACTTTTTAATTAACTGGAAAACCACATAAAAATATATGTAACCTCAATCACTAAAATCATATATAATCTTTAAAATGTTAATGTAATTTCTAACATAATTCTGAATATTTTACAGTTTTTAATAAAGAAAACTCCTGGTCATCCCACCAAAAAGATTAATTTTCGGGTAATTCCTGTTTATAGGGTGACAGTTGAGCTCCCTTTCACCAAGGCTTCTGATGGAGAATACAAATAGCTGTTTCAACACACATTATTAAGACGTGGTCCCCTATTGTCATTTGGCTTTCTTTGTCTTCCATTGTCAGGAAATTCCCCAAGAAAAATGTCATGCAGCCATTGTTGGAGTACGTGCACGTGGAGAAGAATCAACTGCAGAACAAATGCAACAAAGGATGAAAACAAGAAGAAAAATAGATAGATAGATAGATAGATAGATAGATAGATAGATAGATAGATTAGGGAATCAAACTGGGGCAGGGCTAATATCAACTTAGCCTAATTGATTTTTTAACGCTGACATTATTGCTTGATTAAAAACACAGCAGCAGCACCCCAGTCTGATTAATTACAACTTGATTAAATGGCTTTTTTTAAATACTTGTCTGTGACATCTGATATTTTACCCAGTGGTAATAGGACTGAATTGAACAGTGGAAGTAGAAGTCTAAATCCAGAAGAAAAACAGTTTCATAATATAGTTTTTAACTTTTGTTTAACAGTGCATTGTCTTGAGCAGGGGCGGACTGACCATTTGGAAACCCGAGGGCCCGGGGTCAGTAGGGGGCCCCATGAGATGCCCCTGGTACCTTTTTCATAGGCCTTTTTGAGTTTGGGCAAGGACACAGGGGCCCCATGATCCCTTATTGCTCGGGGGCCCCATGACTTGTCAGTCCACCCCTGGTCTTGAGACTGTTGCACAAGACCACAAGAGGACTGTACAACATACATTTGGGTGTACTTCTCAGCCCAGGAGTGACAGGTGGGCATTTACGCACTGCAACAAACTCAGATCCTCTGTGCTTGGGCAGTGCGTAAGTTTTGCTACACATGTAAACAAGGGATTTGTGCATAGACTCATACAGATGCGGCTTCAGACATCCTGTCATTGATTTGTACAGGCAGCTGTATGATCAACCTGTCACTCCTGGGCACAGATGTATAACAAAATGTCAAAACAGAGTGCACAAAATTATACCCAAATAATCCCAAAATATCCAAAACAGATTTCAGCTATGTATTTGGGATAAATAGTCCAGTGTCAGAACAGCAAGCAAACACTTGAATAGCTAGTAAATAGAAATCTGAAGTGTGCGCCTTCTTTAAAAGGTATCTGCTGTTGATAGCATTGTTGTGGTATGCAACTTCTGCCTGCAGCATATCAAACATGGTAAAATAAAAGCTATTTGGGTACTATATGCATGAGGAAACTGTTGGAATGTATTTTGTGCAATAACTACATCAGTATTCAGTAGAGATATATTATTTAACCAGTAGATGGCAGTGTTTATAAGTTTGTAGCTGCATCTATGGTATATGCTGTCTTTTTGATGAATAAATATTCCTGTTTCCTTGTTGCAGTGAAACAGAAAAGCCCATATGGACTGTACTCTGTCTGTTCTGTAGGGCTATATACAGAATTTCTAACAGAAACACATAACTCTGCACCAGAGAGCTTAATGGGAGAAGCAGCTCTGTTAAGTAATTCAGTAACAAAAGACATCTCCTTTTCATCTCTCATAGCAGCCACTTTCTTTTAGAGTGCTGTGTATGCACCATATACTCCTCCCGAAGGGCACATGCTGTAGAAGCCACTTTTTAGAGTGGCTAATGCACCATTTCCCTTTGCCTCCTTCTCGAGGGCTCAAAGCAGCCACTTTCTTTTAAAGTGCTACTAATAAGCGCTTTGTCTCCCTCTCCTCATCATGGGTGCACAGCAGCCATTTAATTTAAAAAACTGCTAATGCACCCTTTCCTCCTCTTCCTCCCCAAGGGCACAAAGCAGCCTTTTATTTTGAAGGACTGCTAATATGCCACTTTGCCTCCTCTTCTTCTGCTAATTCCATCATAGAAGGAGGAGGGTTGGGGTGGTGGCGGCGAGAAGGAAGTATATAGTTCTGGCATTAAGGAGAAGAGTATAGGAAGAGTAAAACAGGCTGCCTGCCCTTCCACAGTGCAACATAAAAAGTAGGGGGAAAATTATACAGTCAACGGGAAAAGCAGGCAACAGCCAAAATCAAGTGTATGATTGCATTGGGTCATCATAAGCTGCCTGCCCCTCCTCGAATCCTCCTTTGCAAATGGGCAGACATATGCTGGATTATACTCTGGGCTGTCATAGATTGGATGTTGTGTTTGTGGCTGTTATACACTGTACATATGTTCCTGCCTTGGTAAAGCATACATGTATAGGGACAACAAAACAACCTGGTTACTCTCTTAACAAGAAAGAAAGTCCTGGGCCTATACACCACTTGTTCCTATGCAGGAGAGGCTTTGGGATCTGAGTAATTTTTTTCAGCCAGCCTGTGGTGAAAGCAACAAGAATTTGCAAGGTGGCTGACAAACCATCTCTTTTTTTAATTCTCCCAGGCACTCTTTCCTTCCTCCTCTCCTTCAGGCATGTGTAAGCCGTGTACCGGGGTGGGCTCCCCAGGATACAGTGAAGTCACGAACGAGGAAAGCAACCCCAACACCAGCTTTTGCCACAACAAAATTTTACTTAGATGTGGCAAATAAACACAACCACAAATGCTGGAAACATACAATAAATTTACATACACCCAGCCAAAAGGCTGAGACCCTTGTGCTGCACAGCAGGGCACCTTCTGATGGATGAAGGTAGAAAGTGAAGTAATTTACCTACTGGCGGGTACAAATAAGCTGCCACACCTTACCTGTTATTACCCTAAAAGAGCAGGAATCAGTGTATGGGTGTACGGTATGGGCTAGCCTGCGGTGCAGCACAACAGCTTACAATCTTACACAAATCTACAGTATTCCCTCTCCCATAACTGGTCCTGTAGCATGTGCCTGAGTATCCCTTCTGAGCAAAACGCCAGTCTGGCTTGAGTTTGTAGGATTTTATCAGCTCTCCAATGTGAAATGTCACTTTAAGTTGTGGAGCCCTTCCAATAAACAGTAACAACACTTGTGGCCTGACACAAACAGAGACCCTAACTAACTATAGGCCTGGACTCAGTCTCAAGGCGCCAACACTGAAATGAGGTGCGTGCACGATCTTACCGACCCGGGTCTGCTTTTCATCCGCTGGTGACTCTGAACAGAACAAATGTCTCTCCAACAAGCATGCAGTCTCGCTGTATATGTTGCTTAGTTCCTCTGCTCTCATCAGCCTTCCAGGCAGCAATCTCATCAGCTTCCTGGCAGCAATCTCATCAGCTTCCTGGCAGCAATCTCATCAGCTTCACTCAGCTGCAGCTCTGGTTACTGAGGGACACATTCACACCTGGATGTCATCGGATTCTCAGCTCACATGGTCCCTTCATTCAGCATTGTCCAAAACATGGCTGCAGTCTCCTCTTCCTGTTTACTAAACTCCAACTCTGAGTGCAAACCCCACCTATCTATGCAGTCTGAGCCTGTGTTAGAAAAACAGTGACATCTTGTGGCTAAACCGCAGAATGTCAGTCAAAACATTAATTTACTTCCACACAAACAGTGTTCAAACAATGAGAGCTGTTTCCCCATCTCACACATGCATATCAGTCATTTTTATCAACTCCTAATGGTGCCTTTTTTTTCCTCTCTCTCTCTAGGGCACATAGCAGACACTGTTTATTTTTCACATGCAGATTTCTAGTGCTACTCCTGTACCCTTTTCCTTCTCTGATAATCCCACTGTACTAACTAGCTATGTGGAGTTGGTGAAATTTTTTGTGGCTGGTTCACAGATCTGTGCTCCGCTACAGCAAAAACATACAACAAAATTCACCCAAAATCACCCTAATGTGCAGTACACCCCATTTAATCTTGTTTTATACAGTATATAGGTTTTTAGTTAGGTTGAAACAGCACAGAAATGCATCCAGTTCAACCAACATAAAAAGAAAAGGCAGGTTTAAACAAAAAAATCATGATTAGAGTGTATTAATTCACAAAAAAACCCACAAAAAAATGTACAGACTTGATGCACACTTTTCAGGCAGCTTTTGTAGGACCAGTTTTAGAGGGAGACACCAGGCAGGTTTTAATCAAGAAATCAAAATTAGTGTGCATTATTTAAAAAAATCAAGCAATACTGTACAGACTTGAGACATTGTATGCTAACAGTTTACTGGGCTGCAATTTCAGGGGGAAACAAAAACAAAAAATTAGAACGTACTGTGCAAGCTTCCACCAGTAGTTCAGCCTGGACAACCAATAGACAACCAAATATCCATACAATTAAGCCTATTACTGTGAAACACCTGTGTGGGGAAGTTGTTATGCCATTTATGGTTGAATAATGGAGGATGAAGGAGTTGACATTGGTGTGCGGTCTGTAATTAATAGTGTCTTTGGATCATGAGTACATATGGGTTCCTGTGCCTACACCCAGATTGTCTACAATGAAGGGGAGGCGCAGGTCTGGTGTGGTGCTGTTTGCCTTGGATGCTTAAGGGCTCGTTCACACTTGACTCATTTCTAACTCTTGCCCCTATAGCGTTTGACAGGCATTAGACAGGCATTTGGGAAGTGATTTAACACTCCTCAAATGCTCCCCAAATGACCTATGCGTGTTTTTGAGGCATTTGATAGGCGTTTGCCAAGTGTTAAAACCGCACCACAAATGCCTATAATGAAGTTTAATGGTATTAACGCTCCGCAAACACCTCACAACCTCCTCGCAAATGCCCCACAAATGCCTGCGCTTGAGGAGCTTCAATATAGACTTGAATGGGAGGCTTCAAGTCCTCCTGACTTGACATGAGGCGTCAATTTTGCCGTGACGCGACGCAACGCTAACACTTCACTGTGAACAGCACTGTGTGCTGTCATATGTAGAATTTCCATAGGCATTTGAGGAGTGTTAAAAACGCTTCCCAAACGCCTGTCTAATGCCTGCTAACAAAGCTAGTGTGAACTTAGTCTAAAAGTTAGAAGTTACAGTAATTGTAGCTGCTGACTTTCAATGTAATACAGCCCACATGAAGTTCCTCTTTAGGAATGAAAAGTGATATTCTTTAAGAAAAAGGCTAACGCTTAGCACACATGCTAACATTGTATGTACGGGTACAAAGATTTGCTAGACATGTTCAAGATTTGTTCATTATAAAGTTGAAGGCCACAGTAAACACTTTATATATCACATTTCAGCCACACACCATGTTCTCTGTAGATTAGAGAAATAGATTCCAGCTCCATATGTTTTCTACAATAAGGGTTCATACCTTTGGGATCTCAGATAGATGTTTAATTACTTGCTAGTCAAGTTTAGGAATTTTTTTTTTAAACAAAGCATAAAAATATATTTGACATAACAATGGTTTAAATGTTGATAGTAGGTTAAACTTTTCCAAAAACATTGATTAGAACTTATAGCAAATTTCTCTTTAAAGGGACTCAAATACAATCTAATTAATCAAGATTATTTATCACAGATGTTATAATTTGTGTTAAACCAAAAGCACAGGAGCAAACCATCAATTATATGCAGCTTCCTAGACTCATTTAGGGTAAAGTGATAGGTTCTATTGAAAAGTAAATCAGTTTAGTACCAGCTGATACTTATCTTTGCTATGCTCCCCCACTGCTCTGTTGCTTCATTGGAGCACCTGAGAAATATTTGCTCTCTTTCTGAGTATAGGGAAGTATGGGACCTTCTCACCTTCGCCCCAGATTGCAATACATGGGTCTGGTGGCATGATGTGTCATATGGGGGAGGAAAGGAAGTTTCTAAGTCAGTATGAGATGAGATATAATCCATCACAGCAGTGCTCATTAGTGATGGACTGAACATCCCCCTGTTGGTCAAACATTCAAACCTACCGAAAGTTGGATCACAAACTTCAAACAGGGACAATTCTACATCTGAGTATGCGGTAAGATACTGCTCAGTGACTAAAATACTGCATGAGTTTTATTAGTAAGTCATGCGGTATTTTAGTAGTGAAACATTCATTCATGTTTCAGCTGTCAGCAGGGTTCTCTTCTGACAGCTGAATGTCAAAAGAATTGCTGGCATTGCCTAAGAATAAAATAAATAAAAATAAAGAAAAATGGCATAGGGTCCCCACTCGCATCCATACCAAGCCCTTGGGGTCTGGTATGGATTTTGAGGGGAACACCTAACACCACAATTGAGGGCCACATGAGGGCCACATGCCCTCCACGTGGGGGGTGCTTTGGGGCAGGGGGGCTCCCTGTTAAAGCACCTTGCCCCCATGTTGATGGGGACAAAGGCCTCTTTCCCACAACCCTGGCCAGCGGTTGTGATGGTCTGCAGGCAGAATCTAGAAGCCTCCTTTAACAAGGTGGCCCCCAGATCCCAACTTCCCCATGTGAATGAGTATGCAATACATGGTACTGCTACCCAATAAAACAAGTGCTTTATTTAAAAATAAAAAAAGTCCCCTGAAGTAGATCCAATGTCAATCACGAGGCCCGCCACCACTGCCAACCCACAAAAAAAAAAAATCTGCTCCACCGTCAACGCTGGCTCCCGCCATCAAGCACCGCGATAACAGTTCTTAAGGCCTTTTACAAAATAATCTAGAGTGGGTGACAGGAGACAAAGAGAAGGCAAATTTATGAAATACCTTCTTCAGCTCTGTGTATACAAAGGAGCATGGGGGAACTCAGGTCCATAATGGGGTGAGATTGACAAAGCTCCAAATGAACCACAATGGCTCAAAATTGATATGGTCCAGAAATATGTAGAAAGAATAAAGGTGAATAAAGCACCTGGATTAGATGGCATATGCCCAGGTGTCCTAAAAGAATTGAGCTCTGGCATTTCAAAGCCATTGTTTCTAATTGTTAGGTACTCTTTAATGGATGGTATAATACCACTGGATTGGCATAAGGCCAATGTGGTGCCTATATTTAAAAAGGGATCAAAGTCTTTACCAAGTAACTGTTAGTCTAAATACTATAGTTGGGAAGACACTGAAGAGTTTAAGAAAAGACCACATAGATGAGTCCTTGCTAGAAAAAAATATTTTTAAGTAGCAGACAGCATGGATTCATGAAAGACAGAAGTTGTCAAACAAATCTGATTTCTTTTTATGAGGAGGCAAGCAAAACTTTACACAAAAGGGTGGCTGTGGATGTAGTAATGTACTTGGATCTTGGATTTTGCAAAACCATTGGACACAGTTCTCCACACACGACTAATGGGTAAGGTATAGTTTAGAGGCTTGGAAAAATCAGTTTGTAAATGGATATTATTTTTTCCCTGTACAAATCATTAGTAAGACCTCATCTGGAATATGCAGTTCAGTTTTGGGCACCAATTCACGAAAAGGATATTGGGGAACTGGAGAAAGTACAGAGAAGCGTAACAAAACTGATAAGAGACAGATCAGATTAAGGGGGGATTTAATCAACAATTATAAATACATATGTAGTCCATACAGTGAACTTGGTGTTGGTTATTCACTTTAAGGTCATCACAGAGAACAAGGGGGCACTCTTTATGTCTGGAGGAAATGAGATTTAACCTCCAAATGCGGAAAGGTTTCTTCACAGTAAGAACTGTGAAAATGTGGGATAGACTCCTTCAAAAGGTGGTTCTGACTAGCTCAGTAGATGGTTTAAAAAAGATTTGATTCATTTCTAAAAGTACATAATATAACTGGATACTAATATTTATAGGTAAAGTTGATCCAAGTAATATCTGATTGCCTCTTGGGGGATCAGGAAGGAATTCTTACCCCTGTTGGAGCAGAATGGATTATGTGTTATTGGGATTTTTTGTCTTCCTTTCCATCAACTGTGGGTATAGGATTGTGTATATAGTATTGTATATTTTTTCCCTTTTATTGGTTGAACTAGATGGACTTGTGTCTTTTTTCTAACCAGACTAACTATGTAAATAGAGTGGGTGAATCTCCCTAATGGGGACACAGACAGTAATAAAAATCAACAGGGGTTCTAAACCCTCTCCCCTCTATCCAAAACTAAAAAAAAAGGTTTTGCCTTTAGCTATATTTTAACTATGTGGCGTTCAGCCATAGATCAGTATAGTTTACTACTCCGGGCTAATAGATGTACGTATGTAACTGAACTGCACACTAGACCATTAATGATTTAAAAATGTATGACAGAGCCTCATCAGAAGTCTTTTGAGCGTCATGAGCTAGTGGAGGTTTATGACATCCTGCATTCCTGCTAGGTAGGTTGTTTTTTGTCAAATACTGTATGCTGTCTTCCTTGATGGCTTATCATAGGATGAAGAGTTTAAACTCGCTGTCTTGTTACTGACTTGAATCTTGGGGGAAATGAGGGTGGCATTTTGTACAATGGCCCTTCCCCATTTTCTCTATACAGTTTGGGGTTCACCAGACCTCACTATCATCACACTGAGTTTCTATCAATGTCTGTAATTTCATAATATCACTTAAAAGCATATCCCAAACTCTAGAACTGACTTTTATTTTCACTTCCCAAAAACATTATTATTACAAGATACTATTACTATTGTATATTGGGATGTGACAGGTTTATGTTAAAGCACATCTATTTAATTTAAAAATAAAGCTGCTGATTAAAAAAAAAGGGCTAAAAAGCAACACTACAGTAGGGGTACGTGTGTACCATGAGCATGAACTGAGAGCAAGCAGCAGTCTCCTACAGTTTCTTGCTTGTAATATTTATTGAGACTTGTTCTTGTTTCCTTTCTTTTTAATAATAAACTCTGATTGATGCATGGCTTTTCAACTTCTCAACATGAATTTCAACAGTGTTGTAAAGCTTACATTAGGAAGGTGCCTAAAAACAAAGGTATAACTTTAAAAGAAAAAAGGGAAACATCTATTTTCCTAAATAGATTAAAGAAAAATTCCTATAATATTGTACACTGTCCAAAATCGTAACTAGAGATGAGTGAATTATTCAAAAATTCGATTCGGCTGATTCGCCGAATTTGAGGAAGAAATTCGATTCGATGCGAATTTATTCGCTACGAATTTAACTTATAAAAAGGGTTTCTAGGCTTCAGAGAGCCTTTAAATTAGTGCAGAACACTGTACCTTTAATTTAAATGCCCTTGGAGATGAGGAAGGAGAAGGAGAAGGATGAGAAGAAGGAGAAGGAGAAGGATGAGAAGAAGGAGAAGGATGAGAAGAAGGAGAAGGATGAGAAGAAGGAGAAGGAGAAGGATGAGAAGAAGGAGAAGGATGAGAAGAAGGAGAAGGATGAGAAGAAGGAGAAGGATGAGAAGAAGGAGAAGGAAAAGGATGAGAAGAAGGAGAAGGATGAGAAGAAGGAGAAGGAGAAGGATGAGAAGAAGGAGAAGGATGAGAAGAAGGAGAAGGATGAGAAGAAGGAGAAGGATGAGAAGAAGGATGAGAAGAAGGAGAAGGATGAGAAGAAGGATGAGAAGAAGAAGAAGGATGAGAAGAAGGAGAAGGATGAGAAGAAGAAGGATGAGAAGAAGAAGAAGGATGAGAAGAAGAAGAAGGATGAGAAGAAGGAGAAGGATGAGAAGAAGAAGAAGGATGAGAAAAAGAAGAAGGATGAGAAGAAGGAGAAGGATGAGAAGAAGAAGAAGGATGAGAAGAAGAAGAAGGATGAGAAGAAGGAGAATTCCAAGCCGGCAAAAAGTGTATCTGCAGAGCTCCGCTATTTCTTAGCGGAGCTCTGCAGATACACTTAGCGGAGCTCTGCAGATACACTTTTTGCCGGCTTGGAATTCTTCTTATTTTCATCCTACTTCTTCTTCTTCTTCTTCTTCATCCTCATTCTCATCCTCTTCTTCTTCTTCTGAGGATGAGGATGAAGAAGAAGAAGAAGAAGAAGAAGTAGGATGAAAATAAGAAGAATTCCAAACCGGCAAAAAGTGTATCTGCAGAGCTCCGCTAAGTGTATCTGCAGAGCTCCTTTATTTCTGACAGTTCTCTGACATTCACATTTACAGCGGTTGAAACATTGTATCTATTTGTTTCCATAAATGGAAACAAATAGATACAATGTTTCAACCGCTGAGCTCTGCAGATACACTTAGCGGAGCTCTGCAGATACACTTAGCGGAGCTCTGCAGATACACTTTTTGCCAGCTTGGAATTCTTCTTATTTTCATCCTACTTCTTCTTCTTCTTCTTCTTCATCCTCATCCTCAGAAGAAGAAGAAGAATGAAAAGAAGAAGAAGAAGAATGAAAAGAAGAAGAAGAATGAAAAGAAGAAGAAGAAGAAGAAGAATGAAAAGAAGAATGAGAAGAATGAAAAGATTCTTCTTCTTCTTCTTTTCATTCTTCTTTTCATTCTTCTTCTTCTTTTCATTCTTCTTCTTCTTCTTTTCATTCTTCTTTTCATTCTTCTCATTCTTCTTTTCATTCTTCTCATTCTTCTTCTCATTCTTCTTTTCATTCTTCTTCTCATACTTCTTTTCATTCTTCTTCTTCTTTTCATTCTTCTTTTCATTCTTCTCATTCTTCTTTTCATTCTTCTTTTCATTCTTCTTCTCATTCTTCTTTTCATTCTTCTTCTTCTTTTCATTCTTCTTTTCATTCTACTTCTTCTTCTTCTTTTCATTCTTCTTCTTCTTCTTTTCATTCTTCTTTTCATTCTTCTCATTCTTCTTTTCATTCTTCTCATTCTTCTTCTCATTCTTCTTTTCATTCTTCTTCTCATTCTTCTTTTCATTCTTCTTCTTCTTTTCATTCTTCTTTTCATTCTTCTCATTCTTCTTTTCATTCTTCTTCTCATTCTTCTTTTCATTCTTCTTTTTCTTTTCATTCTTCTTCTCATTCTTCTTTTCATGAAGAAGAAAAGAAGAATGAGAAGAATGAAAGGAAGAATGAAAAGAAGAAGAAGAAGAATGAAAAGAAGAATGAGAAGAAGAATGAAAAGAAGAATGAAAAGAAGAATGAGAAGAATGAAAAGAAGAATGAGAAGAATGAAAAGAAGAATGAAAAGAAGAAGAAGAAGAATGAAAAGAAGAAGAAGAATGAAAAGAAGAATGAAAAGAAGAAGAATGAAAAGAAGAAGAAGAAGAATGAAAAGAAGAATGAAAAGAAGAAGAAGAATGAAAAGAAGAAGAAGAAGAATGAAAAGAAGAATGAGAAGAATGAAAAGATTCTTCTTCTTCTTCTTTTCATTCTTCTTTTCATTCTTCTTCTTCTTTTCATTCTTCTTCTTCTTTTCATTCTTCTTTTCATTCTTCTCATTCTTCTTCTCATTCTTCTTCTCATTCTTCTTTTCATTCTTCTTCTTCTTTTCATTCTTCTTTTCATTCTTCTCATTCTTCTTTTCATTCTTCTTTTTATTCTTCTTCTCATTATTCTTTTAATTCTTCTTCTTCTTTTCATTCTTCTTTTCATTCTTCTTCTCATTCTTCTTTTCATGAAGAAGAAAAGAAGAATGAGAAGAATGAAAAGAAGAATGAAAAGAAGAAGAATGAAAAGAAGAATGAGAAGAAGAATGAAAAGAAGAATGAGAAGAATGAAAAGAAGAATGAAAAGAAGAAGAAGAATGAAAAGAAGAATGAAAAGAAGAAGAAGAAGAATGAAAAGAAGAAGAATGAAAAGAAGAATAAAAAAAGAAGAATGAAAAGAAGAAGAAGAATGAAAAGAAGAATGAGAAGAATGAAAAGAAGAAGAATGAAAAGAAGAATGAAAAGAAGAAGAATGAAAAGAAGAAGAAGAATGAAAAGAAGAAGAAGAAGAATGAAAAGAAGAATGAAAAGAAGAATGAGAAGAATGAAAAGATTCTTCTTCTTCTTCTTTTCATTCTTCTTTTCATTCTTCTTCTTCTTTTCATTCCTCTTCTTCTTCTTTTCATTCTTCTTTTCATTCTTCTCATTCTTCTTTTCATTCTTCTCATTCTTCTTCTCATTCTTCTTTTCATTCTTCTTCTCATTCTTCTTTTCATTCTTCTTCTTCTTTTCATTCTTCTCATTCTTCTTTTCATTCTTCTTTTCATTCTTCTTCTCATTCTTCTTTTCATGAAGAAGAAAAGAAGAATGAGAAGAATGAAAAGAAGAAGAAGAATGAAAAGAAGAATGAGAAGAAGAATGAAAAGAAGAATGAAAAGAAGAATGAGAAGAATGAGAAGAATGAAAAGAAGAATGAAAAGAAGAAGTATTCCAGTACAGCAAAAAGTGTATCTGCAGAGAGCTCCGCTATTTCTGACAGTTCTCTGACAGTTCCTTCACATTTACAGCGGTTGAAACATTGTATCTGTTTCCGAATAAAAACATCTGTATCCTAAATGGAAACAAATAGATACAATGTTTCAACCGCTGTACATGTGAAGGAACTGTCAGAGAACTGTCAGAAATAGCGGAGCTCTCTGCAGGGACACTTTTGCCGGCTGATCGGGAAAAATCCGATTCGCGCACCCGAAGTATGCTAATATTCGGATTCGACGCAAATCGAATTTTTCCTGAAATTCGAAACAAATTCCACTTCGCCTGGTTCAATTCGCTCATCTCTAATCGTAACATCTCAGAGTGTGTCTTCCTTCTTCCCCAAATTGTTTTTTTAACAGATACCTTCTTGGTATATATTCACAAGGCTCTTTGAAGCTGAACTCCAGGACAACAGAAAAAATACTTAATTGAAATACATAAATTAGGATCTGTTTTACCCTTTAAAGTATTTGTATTTCTTCCTAGCTATTCCTGATATATACATAGCCTTACTAACTAATTAAGCACAGCCTGCTTATTGACCTGGTTTTTCTCTAGGACAGTTAAGCAGCACGGCTGGGTCACTTCCCTGCCCCTAGAACATGTTAGTGTAGCATGACTGTAGTAGGAATGGTAGTGTAGCATTAGTGTAGTATGACTGGTCCTTAAAGCGGAGCTCCACCCAAAAGGGGAAGTTCTGCTGTAAGGACTGCTCCCCCACTCCTCATTAAGGATTGGCACCTTTGGGGGGCGGGGAGGGAGTGGGTACCCGAATTTGACAGGTACCCGCTCCCACTTCCGGTCCGATCGCCTACACGATCGGAAGCGGAAGGTGTCCTTCCTCCCTCCCTCCCTGTAGTCTTTTGGGACACGTGACAGGTCCCAGAAGACTACAAGACCATTCATGAAGCGCAGTGCTACTAACGCATTCACAGTGGGTTCCCAGCTGTGAAGCCGCAAGATATCACAGCCGGGTACCCACACTGAAGATGCCGGCCTCCTGGAATACAGGACGGCTGGTGAAACAGGCTGCGGGGGACACACCTCGGGACCGAGGAACAGGTAAGTGGCTGTTTTTTAAAAGTCAGCAGCTACAGTTTTGGTAGCTGCTGACTTTTATTTTTTGACAGTGTTAGTGGAACTCCGCTTTAATGCTTCCTCACCCTCCCCCAGTCTGAGCGCTGCTTTGTGTAATATCACGTTAAGTTCATGTATTTATACTACAGTATACTTCTAATTGAGTGCTGCACTTCACATCAAAAATAAAATAAAAATAAAAATCATACATACAAGTGCAATGATAATTATATAAGCATTAATCTCAATACTCATATATAAACAGTGTACAAATAAAGTGCAGCGCTTAAATAAAAATATAAAAAATATGAAAATAGTAAGAATTCAAAATGTTCATAGTGAAGTATCAAATAATGAAATCGAGACAGAACAGTCCCCATATGCCGTGATGAGACAGGAAAACATTTCTGAAGATAGCTTATGTGACACCAACCACTTGCATGCAAGGCTTACCGGAAAAGTATGACCCCCTGTTAAGAGTGGTCCATCACGCTTTTGTTAGCGTGTTAGAGAGATATTGGTGGTCCTATGCCAATCCCTATATAAGGTGGCTTTAACTACTCCAAACAAGCTGCATGAGACCAAAGCTTGTGCCATTAGACATGTAAAATAAACATAAAATCATGTCTTGCCAGCATCCAAGATGTCCTAATTAACCACTTGCTTACTGGGCACTTATACCTCCTTCCTGCCCAGGCCAATTTTCAGCTTTCAGTGCTGTTGCACTTTGAATAACAATTGCGCAGTCATGCAACACTGTACCCATATGAAATTTTTATAGTTTTTTTTCCAAACAAATAGAGCTTTCTTTTGGTGGTATTTACTCACCATTGGGTGTTTTAGTTTTTGTGCTATAAACCAAAAAAAAAAATTTGAAAAAAAAAGTTTTTCTTTGTTTCTATTATAAAATTTTGCAAGCAGGTAATTTTTCTCCTTCACTGATGTGCGTTGATAAGGCTGCACTGATAGGCAGCACTGATGGGCACTGATAGGCGGCACTGATGAGGTGGCATGAATAGGCAGCATTGATGGGCACTGATAGGCAGCACTGATAGGCGGCACTGATGAGCTGGCACAGATGAGGCGGCACTGATGATGCTGCACTGATATGCAACAAATGATGGGCACTGATAGGCAGCACTGATGGGCAACACTGATGGGTGGCACTGACTGCCGGCACTGCTGGGCACTGTCTGGCAGCACTGCTGGGCACTGCTGGGTGGCACTGCTGGGCAACACCGATGGGTGGCACTGATGGGGAGCACTGCTGGGCACTGGTGGGTGGCACTGCTGGGCACAGGTGGGTGGCACTACTAGGCACTGATGGGCACAGGTGGGTGTCACTACTGGGCACTGATGGGCACAGGTGGGTGGTATTGATGGGCACAGGTGGGTGGCACTGCTGGGCACTTGTGGGTGGCACTGGTGGGTGGCACTGCTGGGCACTGATCATCAGTGCCCTGATGATTGGTGTTGATGTGTCCTCTGACAATTGCGAGTTATTGGCAGTACGTTCCTCACGCTGTGACAGCACAAGGAAAGTTTAGTCGATAACTGGCAACTGCATTTACCGGTGATCTGCTGTGTCATTGGACACAGCTGATCACGTGGTGAAAGGCCGCTGTGCTTGGCCTTTTATCACATCATGTGATCAGCTGTGTCCATAGGACACAGCAATCACGGAGATCGCTGGGTGTGCTCCACCCGGGAAGGGCGCATTGTGGGAGGACATCATATGATGCCCTCCCAAGACTGGACAACCGTGCTGTAGCCATCATTCAGCTATAGCACAGTTGGCAAGTGATTTTAAACCACTTTAAACCACTGACTGGCACTGATAGGCGGCACTGACAGGCACTGATAGGCGGCACTGATAGGTGGCACTGATTAGCATTGATAGGTGGCACTGACTGGCACTGATGGGTGACCCTGAAAGGCAGCTCAGATGGGCACGGATATGTGGCATTGATGTGCACTGGTAGGCACTGATATGTGGCATTGATGTGGCACTGGCAGGTGGCACTGATGAGCACTGACAGCTGGCATTGATGGACACTGACAGGTGGCACTTCTGGGGCTACACTGATCATCAGGGCACACTGATCATCAGTGCTGTGATGATCAGTGTACATGTCCCCTCCGCGGAATGCCGATTACCGGCTGTCCTCTCCTCACGAGCTGTCAGCATGACAGCTCGAGAGGAGAGAAATGCCGATAACCGGCATTTCCCTGTTTACATGTGATCAGCTGTGATTGGACACAGCTGATCACATGACTGAGCAGACATCTTTGGCTCTTTCCGTGGATCAGTAGCTCCGGTAGCCGCGCATGTGCGGTTAGAATGGGAGGATGTCATATAACTTCCTCCCAGAACGAGAGATCCACCTTGCATCCATCATATTACTATATGGTGGGCGGAAGGTGGTTAAAGGGACACAAATGCTATATGACCTCACTTAGCGGTTTGGTCATCTATTCCAGATGAGAGCATATCTGGTGGAGGGCTCTAACTATATATATATATATATATATTGTGTGTGTACTGTATACATTATATATATATTGGCACAAGTGGTGATGAAGAGTTTGGAGGAATCATATTGATGTATTAATAGGAATGCACTAAGCTGCCACAGAGACTAACTTTTGGACTGAACTTTTAACAGTTCACAAGGTTTATTGTATTCATGTATACTATATTGCCAAAAGTATTAGGACACCCCTCCAAATCATTGGATTCAGGTGTTCCAATCACCTTCATGGCCATTGGTGTATAAAATCAAGTACCTAGGCATGTAGACTCCTTCTACAAACATTTGTGAAAGAATGGCTCACTTTCAGGAGCTCAGTGAATTCAAGCGTGGTATCGTGATAGGTTGCCACCTGTGCAATCCAAGTCCATCTGTGAAATTTCCTTGTTACTAAATATTCCACCGTCAACTGTTAGTGGTATTGCATTAAAGTGGTAGCAACTGGGAACAACAGCAACTCAGCCACGAAGTGACAGCCCACATAAAATGAATGAACAGGGTCAGTGCATGCTGGAGCATACAGTGTGCAGAAGTCACCAACTATCTGCAGAGTCAGTAGCTAAAAACCTCCAAACTTCATGTGGTCTTCAGATTAGCACAACAACAGTGTGTAGAGAGCTTCATGGAATGGATTTCCATGACCAAGCAGCTGCATCCAAGCCTTACATCACCAAGTACAACTAGTGTTTATCAGCCCCCTTCCTTTGTTTGAATAGACATAGTGAGCAATCAGTAACGATCACTCCTCAATCCATTCATCACTGAAGTATAGTACACTCTATTTACTTTACTGCTGTATTGTGAATGAATAGGAGTCTCCATACCGACTGTTATTCATTTATGTACAGTGCAGCTCAGGCTGCAGAGAAAGGGACTGTCTTCAGTCCCTTTCTCTGTCCCGAAAAAGAGACATCAGCTTAAACCTCTGATATCTCACTAAAGCCCCCACCCTCCCAAAAAAAAAAATTGTTAAAAAACAGAAAAAAAAGTATAAGTCAAAGAAAAAAAACAAAACAAACTAAGGACTTGTTCACGCAGGGCATACAAAGCCATGTTTACATGCACAGGGGTGCACAGGCGTTCCATGCATACCTGACCCATTGATGTAATTTGGGATGTAACAGCTGCACAAACACAGCCATTGCTGCCAAATTGACATCCATGTGGGTCTGGGTGCATTTCCCTGAGATCACACTGTCTGCATTCAGGGTCGTGCACCCACACCCACACAATTGTCAGATTGGGAACAGTAGTGGTGCCCGTGCAGCTGCTGCATCCCAATTGACATGAATGGGACTGCCTGCATGGGGATGTACCATGTGGGTAAACACGGCCCTCCACAGGCATACACTTTAGTACAACCCATGTGAATGAGGCCTTAGTAGTATTTTAGGAGGAATTTTCTAAGTTGTATTGCGTTTGTGGTCATTAATAATGATTTGAGTGTATTTTTAGTGCAAACAGCGATTTGATGAACATTTGCACAACTATTGCGGGGCCTAAAAAATCAGTATGTTTATTTTTTTATTTTATAGGACCTTTGCTTTCAGAAAATATATTGTTTGGGGAGGAGGGTCTTTTATAAACTCTGAATGCTGTAAGGTACAAATGCTAACCTCAGATTTTTAGGGTAAATTTTTTTATTTACAGATTTGTGCACCTTCAGTTTTCACCCTTTCACAAAAAGGCACAATTCAAAATTGGCAAATATTTGTTATGTGCTAACTCAATACAGTTTTAACTTTTATATCTAGTAGGAATTTAGCAGGAATGTTGTAAATGTTGCTATTTTCAATGCCCTGGCTGAGGGAAGTAGGTTCTCACCCAAGATTTGACGGTACATTGCCCCGTCCATCGTCCCTTTGATACGGTGCAGTTGTCCTGTCTCCTTAGCAGAAAAACACCCCCAAAGCAGAATTTTTCCACCACTATGTTTGATGGTTGGGATGGTGTTCTTGGGGTCATAGGCAGCATTCCTCCTCCTCCAAACATAGCAAGTTGAGTTGATGCCAAAGAGCTCGATTTTGGTCTCATCTGACCACAAAACTTTCAACCAGTCCTCCTCTGCATCAGACAGGCTTGGACATGTGCTTTCTTGAGCAGAGGGACCTTGCGGGCACTGCAGGATTTCAATCCTTGTCGGCGTAGTGTGTCACCAATTGTTTTCTTGGTGACTGTGGTCTCAGCTGCTTGGAGATCATTGACAAGTTCCTCACGTGTAGTTCTGGGATGATTCCTCAATATTCTCATGATCATTGACACTCCACGAGGTGAGATCTTGCTTGGTGCATCAGACCTAGGGAGACTGACAGTTGTTTTGTGTTTCTTCCATTTGCGAATGATTGCACCAACTGTTGTCATCTTCTCACCAATCTGCTTGGTGATAGTTTGGAAGCCCAGTCCACCCAATCTTGTCCCTGACATCCTTGGACAGCTCTTTGGTCTTTGCCATGGTGGAGAGTTTGGAATCTGATTGTTTGATTACTCCTGTGGACAGGTGTCTTTTATACAGGTACCAAAATGAGATTAGCAGCACTCCCTTTAAGAGACTGCTTCTAACCTCAGCTTGTTTCCTATATGAAAGACACCTGGTAGCCAGAAATCCTGCTGAATGATAGGGGATCAAATACTTATTTCCCAAATGAACATGCAAATCAGTGCATAATTTGTTAGACATGCATTTCTTTTGAATTTTTTGTTGCAATTCTGTCTCTCAGTGTTACAATATACCTACCATTCAATATTTAGACTGATCATTTCTTTGTGAGTGGGCAAACATTAAAAATCAGCAGGGGATCAAATACTTATTTCCTTCACTGTAAATCACACCTGTAATATGGACTTACACACAGAATAGTATAAATCAAAATGAAGTTTATATTGGATTTGAAGGTAACTGGAATAACAAAATAACACTGGTATTGGCAGCAAATCTGATCACTCTTGGCAACTGTGAGCAAAAGTAACAACATTCACAATAAAACAACAGTATCTGTTGGCAGGCCTGCTTTCAGAAATAACCCACTGCCTCCAGTCTGAGGGGGACTGTTGAATCCCCAGTGAGCAGGAATGACTATTAATAACAGATAAGCTCACTGTGGGTCCTCAGAACTGGATAACAAGGATTAAATCAGAAATAAAGAGAATTCTCAGTTATAATTGGCAGTGTCCCCTTTAATAGCTCCCTAATATCTTCTGTGCCTTGTTGTGGCCCAATTGGTGTGAAGTTGCGTCCATGGGTGGATGATAGCTCCTCAGGGTAGTCACATCACCGATAATGAGGGAAAAGGAGAAAAGCTAACACTCCCCTAAATAATAGCAACAACTGGCATAAATGTCTATGGACAAACATAACTCCCTCTGGATGTCAAAGGCAAAAGATGAACAGTAGTAGGAATCTTACTCTGCAGAAAGAGAGGGGGGATGGATTGTGGATTCAGTTGGCACTGCTGTCTATAACTGTATGTCCTGCAGTCAGCTTGGATGATAACTGTATTGCATGTGTATTCCAACAATGGAGCTAGTATAACTAGGCCGCAATTGGGGACACTGTATGAAATGTTCACAGCTATGTGCAAGCAGATAACTGAGTTGACAAACTATTAATGTTCACTTTGTTAGTGGATGCATGGTTCTCTCTCACCCAATCAATTATGTGGGAGCTCTTGTCCATAATGGGCATGGTATTGACACAGCTCCAGATGATCCACATTGGCTCACAATTGATATGATACAAAAATATTTAGACAGTATAAAGGTGAATAAAGCACCTGGACCGGATGGCATACACCCACGGGTCCTTAAAGAATTGAGCTCTGTCATTTCAAAGTCAATGTTTCTAATTTTTAGGGACTCTTTAGTGACGAGCATAGTACCACTGGATTGGCGTAAGGCCAATGTGGTGCCAATATTTAAAAAGGGGTCAAAATCTTTACCAAGTAATTATAGACCTGTTAGTTTAACTTCTGTAGTTGGGAAGATATTGGAGAGTTTAATAAAAGACCACATAGATGAGTTCTTGCTGGAAAAAAATATTTTAAGCAACAGACAACATGGATTCATGAAAGACAGAAGTGGTTAAACAAATCTGATTTCTTTTTATGAGGGGGTGAGAAAAACCTTGGACAGAGGGGTGGCGGTGGACGTGGTATACTTGGATTTTGCAAAAGCGTTTGACACAGTTCCCCACACATGGCTAATGTGTAAGGTAAAGGCTTGGAAAAATCTGTATGTACTAAAAATGGTTAGAAAGTTTGCTAGAAGATCGTATTCAAAGAGTAGTGGTTAATGATTCATACTCTGAATGGTCTAGGGTTGTCAGTGGTATAACCCAAGGTTCAGTGTTGGGACCCTTACTTTTTAACATATTTATAAACGATATAGGGTCTGAGATTAGAAATCCCATTTCAGTCTTTGCAGATGACACCAAGCTGTGCAGTGGAATAACATCCTTGAGACAAACCAATTACTACTGACAGGGGTGCTCTCAATGAGCAGCTTTCATTTATTCATGTAAGACCTTTATCTCAAAAGAAATAAAAATTTCTCTAACTGCATAAAAAGTACTAGCTGGAGTTTGGCTTCAGTTTGCCCCCCTAAAATGACAAGGCTGTTGTCTAAAGGCAAGGTGCCCCTGTGCACCTTAATCCAGAGTGGAGGCTACCTAATACAGGAGGGGTGTTACTGGCCAGATCACCAGGTGAAACCAGAGGGAGAAAACCCTAAAAAAGAAAACTAATGTAGCTAACAGATCTAAGGATTGGTAAACTGCAATACCTTATATTTTTGGTTTGGGGTTTTATTTTTATCTTTTATATTTTATCAATTTATTGTTATCTGGTAAAACTGCTTACATAATGTCCATAAAAAGATTTTGTATGTACCCCTCCCCCACACCTAAATAAAAATGTTTACAAAAAAATAATGGAGACTACCACTAGGGATCGTTTCCTCCAACAAATGCTGGTACCCTGCTTGTCATGCTGCTCAGGCACTATTACAAGCTAAGACACATTCGGAAAAACTAAATAAACCTTACTTAATAAAAATTTAGTTTGGAGTCTCTAGTATTTTACAGAATGTTCCTCTAAACATACAAATACCTGCCCTATAGACTCTAGAAACCAATTCCATTTTTATAGCATCATAAATCAACCCAAGAGACTGTCTTACTCTTAACTATATACTGTATTTTTATTGTATAAAAATCACATAGTTAGAAACCATAGTCATTTATAGGAGAAAAAAAACAAAAAACACACTCTAAAAAATCCCTTCCACACCCCAATTGACAAGATCATCCATGGACATCTGTACATATCAAAGCACCTGTGGGGTAATTCTATCCTGACATGGAGCCCTAAACATTAATCCAAAATGTTTTTCTTTGCTGTGAATATACTGTATTTTGCTCAGCAAGCATTATTGTCCCACAGTTATGAAATGATGCACATTGACCTAGAGCAGGGGTAGGCAACCTGTGGCTCTCTAGCTGTTGTGGAACTACATTTCCCATGAGGCATTGCAAAATTGACAGATACAGCTATGACTTGCAGAGGCATGATGGAACTTGTAGTCCTGCAACAGCTGGAGAGCCGCAGGTTGCCTACCCCTGATAGAGGTGTGTGTCTTTACCCATCAAATCATAATTGGGGTGTATGCCAGGGTCATGATTTCAAATACATCTGAATAAATGCTCAACAAGAGCATACATTGGGGGGCATGGCAACCATGCTCGAAGATGGCCGCTTGAGCCTGCAGCTATGCTCGGCCACCGTGTACATCCTCCAACATTGGAGCCTCCACTACCTGCACATAGCTCCAGCCAGCTGAAACAACACACCACAATGCGGCACCATGACAAGGCACTGAAAGGAGCCACCACAACCCCGTAAGCTAATGGGACTCTTCCAGCCATCAGTCAGCGGTCCACATCAAACTGTCGGCGAGCACAGGCCACAACACTGGAAAGACATAATTCTAACACTCAGCGGGACCACGATACCACGCAAAAAGGGCAGATGATGGGCTCCCAGGACAGCAGAAGATCATGAGGGGCCTCCACCCCCTCTACAGGGAACCCGGTGAAGTCCAAGCCATGTCGGGACTCTTCATACAGGCCGGATCTGGACTCTGAAATGGAGGTGAGTGCTGCACAGTCTCCACAAGCTGGAGCAACATACCAGCCATAGACCCAATAGATTCCTTTCCTACACTGGGTCAACCTATATCTGATCTCTCTAAGATCATCCCTACACTCTGATCTGCAAGCATGTGTAAATCAATTCAGATATGAGGTCCAAGGCCTAGGAGATAGAGTAGACTACATGGAATCCTCTATGGGAGAATATTCTTTTTCTTTCAACACACTGGTTGATGCACATACAGCTCAAACAGAAGAAATATACTGGCTAAAAGCAAAAGTGGAAGATAGGTTCAGAAGAAATAATATCAAAATCAGGGGGGTCCCCGAATCTGTATCCGCTGCACAGCTGCAGCAATATGATCTCCAGCTATTCAAATCCTTAGGGCCTACACTGAATTGGAGCTCACTATAGACAGAGTCTATGTTCTACTAAAAATGCATTTCTACCAGGCAAAAGAAAAAATCGTATCAGCCTACAGACAAGCCAAAAACCACTCAAAAAAATACACCATGCTGCAATTGCTTCCAGACCTGTCTCATGATACCCTCCAGCATCGCAGAAACCTGGCTACAATCACAAAAGCCCACAACATCTCCCACAGATGAAAGTATCCTACGACCCTCTCCATCACCCACAATGGGGTGACCTCTCAAGTGAAGACAGTAGAGGAAGGCCAGCAAGCTTTGCGACAATGGGGGATACGTCCTAACTCTTCTGCGGCAACCTCTTCTCCTAAGAATGGTAAGTAGTAACACACAAGAGATCTATAAAATCCATCCATGGAGGCTCCTGAAGTCCACACCTGCATCAGCACAATTTATGAAAGTCTCTGGCCACAGGATAGTGATCCACACCTTCCACAGATCCTCCGGAATGCTATTGTGAATAGATCTGCTCACAACCCTCTCCAGGGTCTTTTTCTGTGTTGTTCTTGTTTTCTGCATCCCTTGTTTTTGGCTCTTCCCAGTCTCTTTGTGCACCTCTCCAAGAATGTATACCTCCACGACAGCTGACAGACAACTTGACAACACATTTCATCACTGCAACATCCAGGTACCCAATCCCGGACCTACAAGGGACAACCATTTCAACTCCACCAACAACATTCAAGGTAACCAGGATTACCTTCACCACAACTCCTTTTGATTAATAAAGCCTCTCAACTGCTTGTCTATCAACGCTAAGGGGCTTAACCACCCCGCAAAATGTTTTTCATTTTGGAACAAAGCATCCAAAAGTAAAGCTGACATCGTGTCTGTTCAAGAGACACACTTCCAAGCAACAGCTGTTCTTAAATGCTCTCATAGGGACTACCCAAACATCTTTCTGGCCTGTGCTGCAGAAAAAAAGAAGGGAGTTCTTCTGGCTATTCGGAACACTGTCACTTTCCAACTCAACTGTTCAATACTGGACGTTGAGGGCAGCTATATCATTCTCACTTGTGATATCAATGATATACCATATACCACAGTAGCTTTATATGCACTCGACTCTCATCAACTCCGCTTTATACGTAGAGTCTTCAAACATATATCATCGGTTAAATATAGTCACCTTCTAGTGTGCAGAGACTTCAGTCTTACAGTGGATCCCCACCTGGATTCCAGTTTTTCCTCTAAGGGCTCCTTCACACTTGACTGTTTTACCAACGCTTGCCAAACGCCCCTATAGCGTTTGGCAAGCGCTGGTCCGGCGTTTGCGCAGCGTTTTTTAACGCTCGGCAAACGGTCCGCAAACGCCGCATGAGTGGTTTAGCGGTGGTTGCTAGGCGTTTGCCGAGCGTTAAAAACGCCCCACAAGCGCCTATAATGAAGTTTAAATGGTGTTACTGCTCTGCAAACGCCCCGCAACCGTGTCGCAACCGCGACGCAAATGCCGGCCAGGCGTTTGCGGAGCGGCACCATAGACTAGAATAGGAGGCTTCAACGCCTCCTGACTCGACCAGAGGCGTCCGTTTTGCTGCGACGCTAACGCTCCCGTTAGAACAGCACCATGTGCTGCAATGTACAGAAGTGTCTGAGGCATTTGGGAAGCGGTAAAAACGCTTCCCAAACGCCTCTCTGCCGCCTGCACACAATGCTAGTGTGAACATAACCTAACAGTTGTATCTCATCACTAGGTCGTTGTTTCATACAGAGGAGGTCTATGTTGTCTGGAGAGAGAGACTATACTTTCTTCTCCTCCAGATATCGAACCTACTCTCGCATGGACTTATTTATAACTGGCAAATGGCTTCTTCAAAAAGTTTCCTCTTCCTCTATCCACAACATCACGTGGTCAGACCATGCTGCAATAACTGTGATGATAGAAGAACAGGAACCTCGACATCGAACACATGTATGGCGTTGTAATGTCAAATTACTACAAGATTTTAATACTGCCCCAAAAATCTCTCAGCATCTCCGGAAGCTTTTCAAAACAATAAAGAATCATTTGCGGACCCATATATTTTGCGGAATGCCCATAAGGCTTTCATGTGAGACATATGCATCCAACAAGGGTCCAGAGCCAAAAAAATATACAATCTTAAACTGAACAATCTCCTCTCAGAGTTTTATACCCCAGAATTTCAAAACAAAACTAATTCTACACAAGTTATCTCCGACTCCCTTTCTAAACTAAGGGGGAATTGAGATCCCATCTAGCATACCAATAAGACAAACACCTTAGGTGACTCAAACTAAACTCATATGCAAGGCAGGGAAATATTTGGCAAATAGAATAAAAATTCACCAGGCTAGACCAAGAATTTCCCACCTTATCCATCCTACCCTAAAGTACAAAATAATCAACCCACAAAAGATAGCAGATGAATTTTCTGATTACTATAGAGCACTTTACAATCTCTGCGAGGACCCTGACACCCTCCAACCTTCCACCCTTGATATCCAACAGTTTTTGGATAAACTACATCTTCCTACTCTTTCATGAGAAAAATTCCATCTTTTAAATGCCCCTTTCTCCACCGCTGAAATATACAATCTTTACCCAATGGAAAATCACCTGGGCCCGGCAGCTTCTCAAATGAATACTACAAAACATTTTTTTCGACTCTTTCCCCTCACATGTCGGCTGTTTTCAAAAGTAACTCAATCATCATACTTTCCCTTAGAGATGCTTACAGCATACATAGTTACCCTACCCAAACGGGGAAAGGACCCCATTACTCCTGCCAACTTTAGACCAATATCCTTACTATACTCAGATGTTAAAGTGTATGCCAAACTCTTAGTCAAACGTATAATGACTGTATTACCCACTCTGACCAAAAAGGACCAGATGGGTTTTATTGCTGGACGGCAAACTTCAGATGCTACACGAAGAAGTCTAAATGTCATACAATATGCAGAAAAAAATCAAACCCCCTATTTGCTGTTGCCTATTGATGCAGAGAAGGCTTTTGATAGAGCTCACTGGGAAAATATATCACAATGGTGTTATGTAAATTTGGTTTTCAAGATACCATCCTCTCCGCAATCCTGGCATTATACTGTACCCCATCAGCACAAGTATTCACCTCTGGCTTACTGTCAAAACCTTTCAGAATATCCAATGCAACTCAACAGGGGTGCCCACTATCCTGCACAATCTTCAATCTAATGATTGAACTGCTGGCAAAGGCAATATGCTCCCATCATTCTATTCCAGGGTTTGAGTTTAGAACTAAAATCACACAAAATAAACGTATTTGCTGATGTCCTTATACTCCTATTGACAAATCCAGTAACATCTCTCCTACACGCGTTCCAAGTCCCAACATTATTTAGCAGCATTTCTTATTGTAAAGTGAACCCTACACAATCCCAAATCCTAAACTTTGGCGTGAATGAAGCTACAAAATGCAATCTCCAAAAACAGCTTCCATTCATCTGGAGCACGGAAGGGTGATACTTAGGCATCACCCTTATGGCCTCCTCCTCAACGCTAGCATCTCTCAACCTCACACCTTTGACTACCAAAATTCAAATAGAACTTCAACACATGTCGCAACTAGAAATGTTGGGGTATTGACGACTAGCATCTTTCAAAATGACCATACTACCTCAACTTCTATATATATTTAGGACCCTATCTATCCCAATAGCATCACAATACCTAGCAACTCTTTTGAGTCTCCTTACAAAATATCTTTGGAAGGGGAAAAGAGCCAGATGCACATACTCCTGTCTAATCAAACACAAACCGATAGGTGGAGGAGGGCTAGTAGATCTAAAAGAATACTACTGGGCAGTACAGCTCAAGCAAATCAAGCACTGGTTCCCATCAGAGGAAACACCACTGTGGCTAGAGGTGGAATCAGCTCTATCACCCATGGGAGACTTATATGTACTACTTCTAAGTGACATGTGGAGACACTGGGACCTTGCTCCCCTATCCTTAACTACCCAAGCATCTTTATTAGCTTGGAGACATCTCCACAATATTCCAACGACATATCTAAAATGGTGTAATGTCCTATAAATGTTCTTGATTCTATGAAGTATATGCTTAACACTAAACCACTAATACAAGCAGGCATCTCTACAATCTCAGACATGCTAAAATACCAAAATACCCCAAAGAGATTAGAAGAGTTGGAAATGGAATTCAATCTGCCCAAAAAATCAATATTCACATGTACTCGTATCATACATTTTCTGTACAAACCGACCTATTCCAATGTTCACCACCTACCATAAAACATGGTGCTTTTACACCTCTGACAATCGAAAGACCAAAGGTATCTCCCTATTTTATAATATTTTAAAGCTAAAAACATCTTTAGTAAATTCATAACGATGCTCAAATGGGAAAATTATTTCCACTCTACATTCACCCCTAACCAATGGCAAATTGCTTTTTGATCCATATCTATGGCATCACATTGTGCTAACCACTGGGAAATGACACTGAAAATCACTAATAGATGGTATTACACCCCTTTTCACATGGCCAAGTTTTCCCCAGACTTCTCCCCTCTGTGCTGGCATATCTGTGGCTAAGTGGGTCATCTACTCCACATCCTATGGGGTTGTCCATCCCTCACCTCCTATTGGAGTGAGGAAAATTTTCCAACTCCTCTCCACATACACCAGGATATTGATATCTCCTTGCTTGGCATTGGCCTTACTCAACATTGGTATTGACAAATTCCCACATTTGTCTAGACCAGTTGTCACACACATCTTACTAAATGTTAGATCTGTAGTTCTCGGAAACTGGAAATCTGATGAGGTACCAAAACTTTCTGATGTAATAAATACAGTCCAGAATAATTACACTTATGAAAGGCTAATAGCCATAAATGCACTAAAACATGATTCCTTTAACAAATCTTGGAATATTTGGAGTAGAAGGAGGACTCTGTATAAAAATTGAAGGAGACAGAAAGGC
This sequence comes from Staurois parvus, assembly GCF_062004578.1. Classification (NCBI taxonomy): domain Eukaryota; kingdom Metazoa; phylum Chordata; class Amphibia; order Anura; family Ranidae; genus Staurois; species Staurois parvus. Next base: position 7,177,829 of record NW_028317902.1, read on the forward strand.
ACTTTTAAGTGCAGTATTCCACTTGCTTTATTCAAGGAGAATGGTTAAAAACACCTACATAATCAAGGGTATAAACAGGCTCATTAAAGCATTACTCCTTTGCTCTTCTGGGAATCACTCATGCAGCGCACTCAGTCGACGTGGAATGCATCGGCCGGAAGTGACGTCAGGAGGGGGCGGTGACGCGTTTCATAGCATTCGTGGAAAGCTCCTTCATCAGGGGCCATGTTCAGAACCATGCAAATCAATGACCTGAAACAGCTATGTAAATTGAAGTGTAACCGCACTTTTAGTGGACTTAGTTGGTTTTCACCTTCTCTGATCACTTTTGCCAAATCACTCCATTTATCTGCTCTTGTTACCGTAAAGATTTTGAAGAAAATGTTTTGACAAGTCTCACATTAACCCATCCCCATTTCACTTACTCTTCACTGTGCCTGCTCATCTCCCAAAGCCTTGTCTTCAAAATTTTAGCTGTTGGGTCTCACTCTTCCTGCATAGAGCCTCAGCAGAATGGGGACAGGTGTATAATTTGTCAGGAGTGATCCGGAAGGGTTATTCTTCATCAGCTTCAGTAACTGAGTATTCCTAAAACTACAGGCAATACGTTTTTCCCTTTTGGATAGAGTAAGGGAGGATTAAACATTGTGTGTTTTTTTGCCATCTGTGCCCCAAAGGGAATATTTCCCTTTTATTCCAGTCCCATAGACAAAATAGGAAGTTAGAAAAAATCCATCAAAATGAGGGAATCTTGGGATGTTACCAGAACTAGTGTACTCATTGGAAGATTTCCCCGCTATTACTGTTCTGATGTCATCCCAAAATTTGGGATTTTCTTTTACTTTAACTTTTGATGATAATGGTAAATAGTACAAACAGAGAAGATGAATCTCCCTAATGGGGAAACAGACAGCAATAAAGACCTGAAAGGTAATCTAATCCCTTTCCACCCTATACAAAACTAAAAAAAAAAATAATCCAGATATTTCTTTGATAGCAAAGTTACAGTCCTGACATATGGAAGGTGTACCAGAGAGACTATATTTCTTGCAATATAGGTTCACTTCCACAAACATTTCACACAACTGCTACACACACAACAGACATGCCTCTGCACTTCTGTATCAACTTTAATCCAATCTTCTTCACTTCTCTAAACTCTCTCTCTGTTGCAATACAAGACACTAATACTTTTCATATGTTTTTTTAATTTTGGTATTGCAATAACTTTAACCTTGTTGGGGCTCTTCTTTCTTGGTCTTCCTGCAACTCCACTTGTGGGCCAACTGCCCACTTCTTTTGACATGCTGTCTAAAATGGTGTCACAGAAACCTTACAGAAGTTATCTGTCTATCTAAAGTTCTAAAAGGTTTGACAGTGGAAGGATTAGGTCCTTTAGCACTCAAGGGAACAAAACCATACTGTTCTACCCCCATTTTTTCAATTTCCCAGAATATATATTTTTCTATAGGCTTGCTTCCTTGCCACCAGTGCCTATTTATCTTTGTGTAAATGCATGAATTCATCCATGTTTTTGTACTTTACTGTGTGCAACTTAGGGCCGAGGTCAGACTGATAACTGGATGGTGACTGGCTTGCAGAGACTAGACTTTCTGAGCAGACACAGCAGCAGAACATCTACTGTGATCTTCCATCTGTCTTCACCTGTCACTGCTGCCATACCTTTCTCCTAGAAATATTAGTTGCCTGACTTTCATATCAATCCAATGAATTCCTCTATTTTCTGGGTCTCCAGATCTCCAGGTCTTGGAACCAGTATGAAGCACAGGAGTTCTGATTTCACTCTAACCTTCTCTGACATACTTATTACAGTCAGTCGACTTACTAAAGTAAATAGGCTGTTCACTTTGCACGGGAAGTTGCCCTCCAGAACCTAGTGAGTAAGGTAGAGCTCTGCTGACTTTCATCACTCCATCATGTGTAAGCAAAAAATAAGGTTTTTTTTATACTATAATTGCTTATAAGAGTGATGATCACTGTTATCAGCAATCACTTATATACATGACATCCATTCATTGCCATTGTGTACTAATTTGATAGCTGTAATTGGTCACAGTTATCACATGGTACAGATGCACTGTGATTGGCCCTTTCTGTACCATGTTATCCCTATGGCTAATCACAGACAGCCAAATAGTACGCAATGAATGTCTAGGAATGAAAGGCATTCATTGTGTACATTTGACATGTGATTGCTGTGATTGTTCACATCGATTACATGGTACCAAGACTGGCCCAGCAAAAAGAGCTGTCATCATCAGCATAACCACTAGAGAGCACAAGAAGTGCACGACTGAAAGGACATCAATAGATATCAGTGCTTGCGCTCAGCCATGATTTTACTATAGGCTGAATGGGAGGTAGTTAGTTTGTGTTTACTATTATATCTGCCTCAAGTTCAGCCTTAATTTTACAATGGAATTTATTGAGGACGATGAATCAAAAAACATGGACCTAAGGGTATTTATGGTCAAAATGTGAAATCATATATTCATTTCCACATTGTATCGCAATTATTTATGGCCTAGTCCTATTAATTTGAAAGATGTTAGCTCGTAAATGCAGTTTTAGAGGATCTCCATACATTTACTTCTTTGAATTCCGTGACACATATTCACCATGCCCTGTTTGTAGGCACTGCCGTGTCACAAATTTCACATAGTCTGACCTCTGAACTACAGAGCTGCTGAGAGGAGGAGTTTAGGAGGTGGAGACAGTACAGAAATCACTACTTGCAGGCAGCACGGTACCATGGGATATATAGTCCATAGAAATTGAAAGTAAACAGTGGAGCAGAAGCTGCAAAGTATGCTGGAAATTTAGGAAGATGTGGAAAGAGATGACAGCAGACAGACAGCACTCACAACATGAAAGGAGATTTTTCAATTAAAACGGTATTATATTGTCAGATATAACTACTGTCTGTATTGCTATTTTGGTCTGGTATGGTATTGGTATTACAGCATTATGGTTTGTCTCATTCTTGTAACTGTAAGATAGCTTTTCTGTTGAAAAATAACAGACTTACTGGCTGGATCATCAGATGAAAAGAGAAGAAAGAAAGCCTAAAAAAGGACTGTAATACAGTCATTACATCGAAGAATTTGTAAGTTTCAATATTATAAATGTTTTATTTTGGGTTTCATATTGCTTTAAAGTTTTACTTCAGGCTGGGGTAAATGTACCCTTGCAGTGCTAAGTAGGACCCACTGGAAGGGTAAATTTACCCTTTTGTTTTGAGATGATGAATAAGGTGAATTTCCTCCACTGTCAGAATGTCCCAGGATGTGGGACTAGAGTAAGTATTTCACCATATCCTAGACAAGTCTTTAGCAACCTTTTCAACACAAAGAAACCCTTGAAATAACTTTCTGGGCTCACGGAACCCCTGCTTGTGGTTATAGGGATCAATCACCCCCATACAGATAGCTAAAAAGATCAATGGTGTAAGTGGGAATGTATTTGAGTGGCAGACATTGTTCATGGAACCCCTAGCAATCTGTAAAGGAATCCTAGGTTTCCATTGAACCCTGGTTGAGAAACCCTGTCCTAGACAAAGGGAGCAACACTGCAAGGATAACATTTTCTCCAGCTTGAATTTCATGTTTTAAGTTATTCTCTAATTATTGCAGAAAGCCCAATAACCTGTAGCATTTAAATTCTGCTGAGGTCAAACCAGTATAATATGAGTTTGGTTGCTATTGATTATTGCACTTAGCCAATATAATAACCCATTTGTTGAGACAGACTACAAGAGGTCTCTCTTGTCTATCTATTCAGAGGTTTGGCCATAAGTGGAAGTTTTGCTATCCAATATATCAAAAGTCTGCTGGCATTTGGGTTGCAACTTGCATGATAAACTAAATATCCAAATATTTCTGCTTCTAAAAGTATTTGGTATTTGCCTAATCAAATGCTGTAGATATTAGATGCTCTGCATTCCAAACCAGAACAATTTACTTGCTACGTATTGTCGCTTGTTATCCATCAGTGGTACAGTTGCATGGCTCACTTATTATCACACTTCTTACTTGAAAGCTTTACAGGGCCTTTGTAAGAAACCGAATACATGTGGGGGTCATTTTTGGACAAATGACTGGATTCTATCTCCTCTAAAGGGGCAAATATTATACATTTTCATAAAAAAGATTAAATAAATGTGTGCACAACCCCAGATACGATATTCAGCAATATGCATAAAAGTCACTATAATATCTTTTACTGAACACTAAGTGTAAATCTAAAGTCAAACAGTTTTTAATGGTTTTGGACATATTAAGGGATGGTAAACCGCTATCGCTTTTGAGAAACCTTTCCGTAAGGAGAAAAACTCTTTATAGTCACCAAACCAGGTATCGCCAATGGAAGATTTCCCCTCAACTCCTGTTTTGGTGACAACTGTAAAATGTTGTATTTTCAATCACTTTCGTTTCCACTGACAATGGTCATCTGAATATCCCCAGTGGAAACTGGCTGCAGAAAACTTAATCTATGGTAAACTATGACCAGTTATATATATGGCCAGTGATAGGATTGTTAATAATATTATAAGAATAATAATTAAAATGTTTTGACTTTGGCCTTGCTTGCCTTGCCCAAGGTTTTTAAAGTACTCTAGGAAGAGTACAGGAGTAAGCAATAAGTCCTATATGCAACTCCAGGCATGCAGTTGGCCATCACTCTATATGGCAGTAAATAAAAAAACCTTTATAAGACCATCTCCTATGTTGGTATAGAATGACAATGTTCAATCGGTTCATTTATGATCAATAACACAGGTCACTATAATGTAGCGACTGGTCACCCCAAAATTATATTTTTTTTTCAGAAACCTTTGGACAGTTCCATAACAATCTGTCAATGTATTGTTCCAGGGGAATATTTTTACCCTTGAGACAGCACTTAATAATCTTCTCTATTTTATAACGTATGAGCTCGCGGTACTGCAGTTCGAGAGTCACTGAAGCTTGAAGGGCATCACAAGTCAGTCAGCTCTAAAAGGACAAGGGAGGACAGAAATCATGGTAACACAGCTGCTGCAGTGCTACATGGGAGCATTCTGCAGGTGAAAATAAGGAAAGCACCTCCCGCTCTTCACTCTGCACTGAGATAATTGAAATGTTCTGGGTACTGGCACCAGCACTTCAGCTTGTCGTAAAATCAATGTCATTTCCGTCCTTCCATCTCTCGGCCAAGACTGTTTTTCATCTTTTATCCATCTGAGAGAATACGGTATATCATCTTAATTATACTGGCCCTTTATCAGAAAGGTCAGTTGAGAACCTGAATGCAGAATCAGAAGATTGCATAGCGATGATGTCATTCCAGGGACCAATCCATTTTGGCCCTGAGCAAAATACTTGAACATTTTTTTTTTCTTTGCTCGGTTTCTTGAATTATAGAGAATTTATGTCCATGGAAAAATAAAAAGTCCAGGTGGATCTTGCTTCCATTTTGCTTAATCTTTTTTTAAATAACTGAGTGTTCCTGAGTGTCAGTTCAAAGCATTGTAATGTGTAGAACTAATATCTACCAGGTGACCACCCATGAGTGATCACGTCAAGGAATCCCAGCTGCAAATAGCTTGCAATTTTACATCTCCTTCTAGAGGAGCGAAATGAAGCTAATCTTTAATCATAGACCCTGCCTGGCCTCACACTTCAAAGGCCCGGCTTCACGCATTTGTAGGCTGCTCTCTTTTATTGACGCAGCTATCTGAGATGATCCTGTATTCCCTTTAGACTGGCAGGTAAATTAAAAAAATAAAGGCCTAGCTGTCTGTGTCCAAGGCTCTGACTTGGGGGAGTCCCAGCCCAATACATCTCAGTAACACAGGAAAGCTGCTCATTAATAAACTAGAGAGCCCACACGGCTCCCTCTGAGGATTGCTCACCTCCCATAACACAGGCTGATCTTATTATGCTCCAACACTTCCCAATCATCACTGCTAATGAATGCTTAACCAACACACTGCCAAGGGAGTGTGCAATAAACGCCACATGGCCGGCAGCGAAAGAGTCCAACCCTTACTCTTCCTTTTTTCTATTTCTGCAATGATATTTTGCACGCACCGTCAGCAAGGACACAGATGGGTGGCAGGGTAGATTGCATTACAGAGATTTGGATCAAAATTGCCAGTTTAACACTGCATTTATTTCTGATTAGATGCAGATTAAAAAAAAAATCTACTTTCCAAAAAAAATAAAAAATGTATGGCACAATTCCCGCACTGGGGTTCGACAAGTCTGATCCAGGACAGGAATAAAAACAATTGCTTGTGACAGACATAAGGGGACCTTAAACAGGGAAACAATGGGAATAAATATACAACAAGTAGCTAACATGACCTGACTGTGTTAAATGGGCCTTATCAGCCAGCCATTTGTGTGTTTGTGCTGCTGTTCTGCTTCTACCTCGGCCAGCTGCAAACCCAGAGGTTCCTGAACCTTGCCAGTGCACGCTAGGCTTTGTTTCTCATTTACATTTGCATATTAAAGTGTTTGCCTGAAATGGGCTATTGAAATTAATTCAGGATTAATTGGTGTCTTTATCTCATTAAGACGATCTAATTTAGGGATGATGAAATTGTTTAGCCTCGCGTTTGCATAATTAGATTGCTTTGAATTGCTGTCATTATAGTCTCTTTAGCATCATCTGTAGGCCTCAGACAGACGCACACGGTAACCTCATAAAGACCAATCATGTGTTACAGGCAAGACGCTGTTAACCCCTTTTAACCTGAGCCTCACAAAATTAGCTTTTAAATAGGGAAGCTTACTGTTTCTGCATGTTAGGTAAGGTGAAGGAGGTCCTGGGGACATAGCCTGATTATCTCCCTTTTTCTCTTTTATTTACACTTGTAATGTTAGTTTGTAATTAACTTCCCAGCATTTTTCCTTCTTAACAGTGCTCTCCCCCTCTGGACGTCGATTAAAATATTCACAGGGGTTTAGGATGGAGGCAATATCAGCAGATACAACGTTCTATGAAAGAGGCTTCTGCCATGACCTCAGGGCCCTTGGACACATGCAGACCAGAGTATAATTGTCACATAGTGGGCCTGGTGGCTGGTAAGAGTCCTCATTAAAAACATAAGGCAACGTGCTATTATTTTGGAAGTAAAAAAACATACTGGAAGAGCACTTATAGAATAATATATTTAAAGGGTTTTTCTATTCTATAATCAGAAACAGATGATCCTAGTCCTTCTCAGATAAATAAGGGGGAGTGGCTTCACTATAAAGGCATCACCTTTCCTGTTTTTAGCACTTAGGCCAGTGTTTTTGGGGAGGCCAAATATACACTTGGATTTAGGGCAGTTAACAAAAGTGAAGCTAAAAGACAGTGTTTACTTACATGATGGAGATGATTTATAAAAACTGGAGAGTGCAGAATCTGGTGCAGCTCTGCATAGAAACCAATCAGTTCCAGATTTTATTGCCAAAGCCTAATTGTACAAGCTGAAGTTAGAAGCTGATTGGCTACCATGCAAAACTGCACCAGATTTTCCACTCTCCAGTGTTAGTAAATCAACCCTGAAATGTGCACTTGTCTCATAAGATGTAAGGGGCAGACTGACAACTCATGGGGCCCCCGGGTAAAAGGGGATCATGGGGCCCCTGCGTTCTCGCCCACACTCAAACCACACCCAAAAAAACCTTTGAAAGGTACTAGGGGCATCTCATGGGGCCACCTACTGACCCTGGGCCCTCAGGCAGTGCCCAAGTACCCGAATGGTTTTTCTGAGATATAAGAAATACTGCATTGACAAAGGTTTGTGGTTATCTATAGTTATCTGTGGTCATTGGAGGAATAACAAAGGAATTAGGACTTATGAGGGAAAACCAGTGATACCCCTCCTCAGTAGGGATGGGCAATTCTCCCTGGATTCAGTTCGCCAAGGGTTTGGCAAATTCTGCTTTAAATTCTGCTTGGAGGATGTCTGAAATATTTATGTCCATTTACAGAACAGTACAATTTTCACAGTGTTAGCATTAGCGTACATTGGCAGTGCTTATTTGGCTGTGAAATTAATTTTTTTCTTTTACAATTCACTTGAAATACCTACAGTAGCAACAACCCAGTGTAATTAATTGAATTTAATAAAAAAGGCTTTTTTCACATAGTTTTAGCAGTGATGCATGTTTTTTCAGGAATTGTTAATAGTGGCAGATAGAAATTTACCAGTAGTCCAATGCAGCTGTCCGGACGCTAGCCAATTTCCACTGAACTCTGATTATGATTTAAGAGACCACAGATGATACAGCAGTGTAAAATAAGCTAGCAGCATAACATTTTTAATAATGGAGAATTGATAAATATTATCTAAAAAAAAAAAGAATACAGGCAGGTGTTATTCTACAAGAAATTAAGAAACTGCAGATGACATAGCTGTGTAAAACTGGCCAGTTGCAGGCCAATTTTAAATAGCAAGATTAGCCCCAAATTTACTAGAGAAAAAGAGCACAGGCTGGGGTTTTACTACAAGATATAAAATATTGCAAGTGATAAAGCAGTGTAAACCTGACCATCAGCAGGACAGATTTAATAATGGATTACTGGCCTAACCAATGTATACCTAACTAAGGTGTAAGTAACAGAGTACTCTGCTGTTAGTCATGTTGTTAGCTTTATCATTTAAGGCTGTAGTATAGCTTAGTGTATTATGATTTTCCATAGCATTTTATACATAGGGTAGAAAAAGGATGGTAGGAAAAGGGCAATTACCATGAAATGTATGTGGAGAAGCAAATATAGATTGCAGTATACCATATTTAGTATATCTTTAATGTAGACCCACAAAGCACCATTTTAATGGGGTGTGGTAAGTGTGTTTTAATGATATATTAGATTTCAAGGTAATTTGAAGTATAACACCACATACAACTGCTTGGAAACTGACCTTTAGCTTTTGTATAAACTGGGAAATACATTTTCACTGCTGTCTGGGTACTCTTTGGGGAAATTGCAACTTAATTTATGTTTTGGTGACCACAAAATATGGTAACAAGAAGGGGGAAGACTCTCCTCAGTTTGTACACAGACAATAATGATGCAAAGAGAGTTATAAACTCTTTCACACTCTACTAAGATTTTTCCTATCTGTTGGGCCTATATCACAGGAATTAAACAACATTGAGTTGGCTGCAGCTATGCAAAATGTGTAAGAAAAAAAACATTTCCATTTTCTAGTATAGCCCACTTTGTGAACACGATGATTATGATTTTTTTTTATGTTTTGTTGATCTGTAGCACTGGTACAGGGAATGGTTCTGGTGTCTTGGGCCACATCAGGTTTGTGTGCCCATCCTGGCATGCACTCACCTAGAGACTGAGCCTACACTCTTGACAAGCCCCATACACCAACTTTTCATTACTTTAGTGGGACATATAAGAAAAGACATCCACTTCAGACATGTCTATAGATCCTGTGACTGCAGATATTTTCTCTCTTTGCCACCACTCATTCATTTCCAATTCAAATTTGATATTCTTCATTTGATGCTGCCACTTGCTTTCGCTGTAAAGCTCAAGTTGTTAACTGGTTCAAGTAATAAAAGTAGAGTAAATCGCAGAAACCTACATTTTGTTCTTTAGTGAACTTGTCTTTTGACCCGTTATATTGTAAAGCGCTGAGCAAACCGTTGGTGCTATATAAATCCTGTATAATAAAAATAAAAATAATTTTGACAGCTGTAAAACCTTTGAGTTAGTACTTACAAAGAACCTGGAATACAGTGGCCAATGCTGTCAGGTGCACATTCCTATTCAACTCCAATCAGGAGAATCTCAAACTCGTCATGTACCTGACTGTGGAACCTGAAGTGCATGGATGCACAATTTCCATCCAAGCATCACTGATAGTGGAAAAAGGGACTGCTAGGGTAGCAGAAGGGCACAGGTGCCAGGAAGCTAGAGTAGTGAACTTGATCTTGGAAGTACAGAAATCTGGAGTCAAGTCATCAGCTGGGTTCAGCAGCAGCCTTTTAAATAGATACAGGATCATGATCAGGTTCCAGGTCAGGGACAGGCAAAGGTCGGCAATGAGAATGAGGTACAAAGTCACAAGACAAAGTTGTGGTCAAAAGTCCAGGCCAGGGTCAGTAACACAAATGAGCAGCAGGCATAAACAGGCAAGAGAAATCTGAAGAAAAGCACCAGACATAGCCGAGTCAATAGCAAGATCAGCAGATTTTCAGGAATACAGAACACAGGGATCAGTACTGAAGACAATGCAGCCATGATACTAAGTATACCTCAGGTTTAAATAGGCCATCAGGTGCCATGTGGATGTGCCAGTGCATTTACAGTATTCTCCTAGTACATCTTGTCAAACACTTATTGTTAGGAATGGACTGGCCAGCAATGGTGGGACTCACCTGCCTTTTGATCTGCAGTACCAGGGCTGGCCAGCGGGTGTTCCCTGCAATCAGAGACTCAACTTTGCAGCCAGCTAACACCTGTAACTGATGATGCTGGGGTATTTAAGGGATGGCCAGACCCACAGACTCTGCCTTGGTGTTGTGTTTCTCTTGGCCCTGTATCCTGTTCCTGCTCTCTGTTCCTGTCTGATTCTCTGCTACCTGTCCTGATCCCTGGCTTGTGACCCTGACCATCTCTCTGCTTGACCCTCTGTACTACGCTGCTTGCTACCTGCTGAACCTGGCCTGTGACCCCGACCATTCTCTGCTTGCTCCCCCTGTACCTACCTGCCCTATTGATATTGACCCGGCCTGCCTGACGACGCTTGCTTGTATATACTGTTATCTGTGGGTGGTTGGTTTGGTTTGTTTGCACTGTATTATGTTTAGTATTGCACTGCGTTTATGTTTGTATTGTTAGTGTTAATAAATTGTATTGTTTATCACATATCTGAAGTCTGCGTTTCCCTGCATCAGTCACACACCTCTGGTCATACCTGGGAGCCCTGACATTACACCAAGGCCAATCCTGACCAGAAGTGGCTGCACAGGGAAGCCATCTTGGCTTGTTGATGGGAAGGATGGATCTTGATGAGGTTGAGTATTTATATCTGCTAGTGTTTGATGACAGGGAGTATGCTTATCAAACTCTGAAGGAGTATACCCGGGATGAATTGCTAGAATGTATACGGCTCGCTCATGTTCTAGTAGATCAGGGCACAGTGTTCTCTGAGGTGCAGCCATTGATTGAGGTTTGTGCAGAGTTGGTTTCATCTGGTTCCCCCGAATGCAGGGATGAATTTTTGCCACCATTTAGTGCAGACCAGGTAGAGTCCCTGGTGTGGTTATTAGAGGATGATGTGGGTTACTTTCTGGAGCGTTATTCCACATGTTCACCACAGACACTGCAAGATTGTATAAACGCAGTGCAGTCATTGACCAGACAGACTTTGTGTAAGCTCAGCTTTGTTCAACCCATACTGCAGACATGGACAGACTTGTTGCACCCAGCCTCAGTCAGCTTACAAAAACCCAGTCCTGTTTCTAACTCTACTCCTGTATTCCCACCAGCTCCTTTAGTTACAGCCCAGTATACTTGGCTATCTACCGCATGTCAGTACCCTGTTCCCACTCGCTGCACCTATCCTGCCTTTAACCCTGTAAAAAAGCCCTCTGTAGCAACTGCTCCCTCTTCTGTTCCATCCTCCAGCTCTTCTCTGTCTCCAGCTGCTCCATTTGTTTGCAGACCTGCGTTTACTTGCAGTGCTCCAGTAATTAAAACCAGAAAAAAGCGAAAATTCTTTCCAACCAGTACCATCCTGCCAGTATCCAAACCGGTGAACCAGCCTGAAGCCTCTACTCAGCCTGAAGCCTCTACTCAGCCTGAAGCCTCTACTCAGCCGGATGCCTCTCTTCAGCCGGATGCCTCTCTTCAGCCGGATGCCTCTCTTCAGCCGGATGCCTCTCTTCAGCCGGATGCCTCTCTTCAGCCCGATGCCTCTCTTCAGCCCGATGCCTCTCTTCAGCCCGATGCCTCTCTTCAGCCCGATGCCCCTCTTCAGCCCGATGCCCCTCTTCAGCCCGATGCCTCTCCTCAGCCTGAAGCCTCTCCTCAGCCTGATGCCTGCATTCAGCCTGATGCCGCTACTCAGCAGGATGAACTGATCCAGCCCGACGATCCTATTAGGCCAGTTGACTCGATGCCCGCTGTTGATCCAGATGATCCGGTACCTGATCCAGTGCCCGCTGTCGTGCCAATTGACTCAGAGCCCGCTGTCATACCTGGTGACCCGGTGCCCACTGCCTTGCCAGATGACGCGGTGCCCGCTGGCAAGCCAAATGACCTGATGCCTGGTGACCCAGTGCCCGCTGTCATACCTGATGACGCGGTGCCCGCGGTCGAGCCAAATGACCTGATGCCTGGTGACCCGATGCCCGCTGTCCAGCCAGACGATTCAATGTCTGCCCCGGTGCCCGCGGTCATGCCAGTTGACTCGGAGCCCACTGCCTTGCCAGATGACACGGTGCCCGCGGTCGAGCCAAATGACCTGATGCCTGGTGACCCGATGCCCGCTGTCCGGTCAGACGATCCAATGTCTGACCCAGTGCCCGCGGTCATACCAGTTGACTCGGAGCCCATTGCCTTGCCAGATGACGCGGTGCCCGCTGTCGAGCCAAATGACCTGATGCCTGGTGACCCGATGCCCGCTGTCCAGCCAGACCATCCAATGTCTGACCCAGTGCCTGCGGTCATACCAGTTGACTCGGAGCCCACTGTCGTGCCTGGTGTCTCGGTGCCCGCCGCTCCGCCTGGGGGCCCGAGACCTGTCGCTCCTCCTGGGGGTCCGGCGCCCGCCGCTCCGCCTGAGGGCCCGAGACCTGTCGCTCCACCTGGGGGTCCGGCGCCCGCCGCTCCGCCTGAGGGCCCGAGACCTGTCGCTCCATCTGGGGGTCCGGCGCCCGCCGCTCCGCCTGAGGGCCCGAGACCTGTCGCTCCTCCTGGGGGTCCGGCGCCCGCCGCTCCGCCTGAGGGCCCGAGACCTGTCGCTCCTCCTGGGGGTCCGGCGCCTGCCGCTCCGCCTGAGGGCCCGAGACCTGTCGCTCCTCCTGGGGGTCCGGCGCCCGCCGCTCCGCCTGAGGGCCCGAGACCTGTCGCTCCGCCTGGGGGTCCGGCGCCTGCCGCTCCGCCTGAGGGCCCGAGACCTGTCGCTCCGCCGGGGGGTCCGGCGCCCGCCGCTCCGCCTGAGGGCCCGAGACCTGTCGCTCCTTCTGGAGGTCCGGCGCCCGTCGCTCCGCCTGAGGGCCCGAGACCTGTCGCTCCGCCTGGGGGTCCGGCGCCCGCCGCTCCGCCTGGGGGCACGATGCCTGTCGCCCCGCCTGGGGGCCCGATGCCTGTCGCCCCGCCTGGGGGCCCGATGCCTGTCGCCCCGCCTGGGGGCCCGATGCCTGTCGCCCCGCCTGGGGGCCCGATGCCTGTCGCCCCGCCTGGGGGCCCGATGCCTGTCGCCCCGCCTGGGGGCCCGATGCCTGTCGCCCCGCCTGGGGGCCCGGTGCCTGCTGCTCCGCCCGGGGGCCCGGTGCCTGCTGCTCCGCCCGGGGGCCCGGTGCCTGCTGCTCCGCCCGGGGGCCCGGTGCCTGCTGCCCCGCCCGGGGGCCCGGTGCCTGCTGCCCCGCCCGGGGGCCCGGTGCCTGTAGCCCCGCCCGGGGGCCCGGTGCCTGCTGATCCGCCCGGGGGCCTGGTGCCTGCTGCTCCGCCTGGTGGCCCGCTGCCTGCTGCTTCGCCTGGTAATCCGATGTGCCTCTGCCCGGAGTCCTGCCCGATGTGCCTCTGCCCGGAATCCTGCCCGATGTGCCTCTGCCCGGAGTCCTGCCCGATGTGCCTCTGCCCGGAGTCCTGCCCGATGTGCCTCTGCCCGGAGTCCTGCCCGATGTGCCTCTGCCCGGAGTCCTGCCCGATGTGCCTCTGCCCGGAGTCCTGCCCGGTGTGCCTCTGCCCGGTGTGCCTCTGCTCGATGTGCCTCTGCCCGGAGTCCAGCCCGGTGTGCCGCTGCCCGGAGTCCTGCCCGGTGTGCCAGTCTTTGATATCCCGCCAGTTGCCAGACCCGGGCGGTGGAACATTTTGCCCAGCTAGGACTGTTTGGAGCGTCCTGAGGCCGCTCCTTGAGGGGGGGGTACTGTTAGGAATGGACTGGCCAGCAATGGTGGGACTCACCTGCCTTTTGATCTGCAGTACCAGGGCTGGCCAGCGGGTGTTCCCTGCAATCAGAGACTCAACTTTGCAGCCAGCTAACACCTGTAACTGATGATGCTGGGGTATTTAAGGGATGGCCAGACCCACAGACTCTGCCTTGGTGTTGTGTTTCTCTTGGCCCTGTATCCTGTTCCTGCTCTCTGTTCCTGTCTGATTCTCTGCTACCTGTCCTGATCCCTGGCTTGTGACCCTGACCATCTCTCTGCTTGACCCTCTGTACTACGCTGCTTGCTACCTGCTGAACCTGGCCTGTGACCCCGACCATTCTCTGCTTGCTCCCCCTGTACCTACCTGCCCTATTGATATTGACCCGGCCTGCCTGACGACGCTTGCTTGTATATACTGTTATCTGTGGGTGGTTGGTTTGGTTTGGTTGCACTGTGTTATGTTTTAGTATTGCACTGCGTTTATGTTTGTATTGTTAGTGTTAATAAATTGTATTGTTTATCACATATCTGAAGTCTGCGTTTCCCTGCATCAGTCACACACCTCTGGTCATACCTGGGAGCCCTGACACTTATGCTCACAAGTACATTCACGTCCCAGAGCATGCTCCTGAAGAGGTTATCTGCTTTTGTAGTGCGGACACGGACACAGCTTGTTGTCCTCTATGGGCTGTCGGATGGAAACGGACCATGTGTCCATTTCCATCTGACTGTCATTCAATCCACCAGAAGGATGGGGAATAGATCCCCATCTATCTGTTTTTAGCGGGCAGGATGGGATCTGATGCAGGTGGGTGTAAACAGACACATGTCTGTTTACACCCGCCACTTAATAAAAAGCAATGGAGCGTTCGATTGGGTCCACTTGAAAAACAGACAGGCGAACCCGGTTGGGGCCTTACAAAACAGACTTAAACAGATACAGGTGTAGGCAGTTGTAAACAAATGATTGCGTGTTTACATCTGTTCTCCCATTGGTCTACATTGTGGTTCAGTCTGGATCTGTCTGAAAAACTGATAGATGCATCCAGAGAACTCCCTTATATTAGGGCCCTTATATTAATTTATTGCCTCTCAGAGATCACAGTGCCATTTCTGACAATGCCATCTTCTTTTCCTTTCAGAAGTATGAAGCATACTTTAGTTCAAACACAATCCTAGGTAAGCACCTGTTTCTTGAACTGAGAAGCTGACTTAGGAGACAATGACATTTGAGCGCAGCATTTTTAGGTAATTTTAAAGGTCTTATTTGTGCTTTTTTGTATGCTTCTTTCTTTTGTTTTAGGAGCAATGTGTCATACAGGAGCTTCTTTTGGGGCAGGATTAAGTGTAGACTTTTGTTAACCACTTCCCATTGGCCATACGCATATATGGGGCCTCTTGGCAGGTGGACTTTAATGTCGAGCGACAGCATGTATGCAGCTCACTCCCAGCATGGTAGCCGGCGGGGATCGGTAAGCTCCCAGTGCATACCTGTGATCATGAGCTTTCCGATCATGTGATTGCTGTGACAGCCAATCACATTGGGAACATGAGCCTAAATACCTGCCTCTAATGCCTATGGAAATGATACTATGGGCAGCACAAAGTGCTGTTCACATTAACAAAACATGAAGCATTAGCGTCACATCACTTCAAAATTGAAGCCTCATGTTGAGTCAGGAGGAATTGCAGCCTTTCAAAGCCTCCCATTCAAGTCTATGGTGATGCTCCTCAAACGCCCTGGCAGGCGTTTTCAGGGCATTTGAAGTGCGGTTGTGGCGCGTTAATACTATAGGTTTTAACGCTTGTAAAATGCCTCAAAACTGCACATAGGGCGTTTAGTGAGCATTTTTAACGCTTGTAAAGTTCCCATACTAAAGCTCATTAGCGCCTGTCTAATGCCCATACTAATGCATTTTTAGAGAGTTAGAAAGTTAGTCAAGTGTGAACAAACCCTTAAAGAGACGGGAGGCGGTCGGCGGGAAGGGGCTAAGGAAGCACCTGAAAAAACATGCTCTGATTGAAGTCTATGGAGCCCAAAATGTACTAATTTGTCTGAAAAGAAGCTCATGTACTTTTTAGAGTGTCAGACATCTAGAAGCAGGTACCTGAGCTTTCAGGTGTTTACATATACCATTTAAAACAATGGGATTTTTTGTCCTCATGCACACTGGATGCTTTTACAGCTGCTGTTTTTGGCTTTTGGTGTTTTTTTCTACAGCTAGTAAACTCCCCAGCCAGTAAACTCCCCAGTCAGTAAACTCCCCAGCAGCGTGTCCATGCACACATAGACTGTTATTAGCATTTTTTGGCAGGGGCATTTTTTGGCTGGAGAAAAAACCCAGAAATAGTGTATTTCTAGAGGAGTTTTTTAGCTGTAAAAACGTTCTAATGCTGAAAAACGCAGCAAAACGCGGTAAAATGTGTTAAAATGCGGCTTTTAGACTTTGAGCAAAAAAAAACAACCTTTTTTTGGTAATAAGAGCTAAAAAACACAAACGTGAAAAAATGCTGCAAAACGCTAATGCTAAAACCGCTGAAAAACTCACATTTTTACCATGACTTTACACAGCTAACGTTACCAGCATTATTAAAACGCCCAGTGCAGGGGAGGACTGACAACTCATGGGGTCCCCCGGGCAATAGGGGATCATGGGGCCCCTGTGTCCTTGCCCAAACTCAAAAAAGTCTATGAAAAAAGGTACCAGGGGCATCTCATGGGGCCCCCTACTGACCCCGGGCCCTCGGGCAGTGCCCGAGTTTCCAAATGGTCAGTCCGCCCTTGGCCCAGTGTGCATGGAGCCTTAATGTTTAGCATTTTGTAATTTCAGGTTTTGAGCTACAAGATACTCAGGTGTGAATGGGAATGCCCCAGTCGTGGAAATCCTGGCACCTATGCAGTTCTTTGCTGCTTTTACAAATGTCTGGCACAGAGTGACTTCTGCTGCAAACTCTCACCTTGTGACTTACTACAAAGTTACAATCTGATTGCTAGGAAGGATTTTGGGATGGGGAAAGATGGAGGAACTGAAGAAATGCTTCCTGCTGCTGGCATGGTGATCATCATCTAAGCTTAGGAAAAGTCACTTGCCTGGATTGTGACTGCTTGATAAAAAAGGTAGAATTTTCTTTTTTGAAAAATAATACCATTTCTATAGCTATATGTCAGGAATTTATTCATGCAGACTTGTAAAATTACTGAAATGTCCACTTTACTCAGACCTCAAAACATTGCTGTCAGTGATACAGCAAAGCACATAATTATGGTGGGGCAGCAGTTTCATGTACATGTGGAGAAGTGGAACATGGGTTATTATCCGTATAATAAGATACAGTATATTTGGGTTCCCTTCACCATTTGTTAACATCTGTGCTACATTCTATATGGTTTTTCTTGACCGCCAATCCAAACCAGCTCTTGCTAATTTATTTCACTTGCTTTAACTGCTGTCAGGCTTGAGTTAAATTATAGAGATCCAAAGTAATATGCGTATTCCAGAAAGTGTTACCCATTAATCAGTAACTTACTGAAATCTAAACTCTAAGGGGTGAAATTTTTAAAACCTCTGCATAATAGAAAAATGTTTTGTTGAAACAATAATAAATGTTTGGAACAAATGTTAAGCGGTAAATTAATATAAACTGTAGCAGTTTGGTAAACAGTAGTAATTATTTTAACTTGCACAGGACATGTTCAAAACATCTACTGTTAAAACAAGAAGACAGGCCTGGCCAGTTGGATGTGGTAGATCACCAAAATGCTTTATATCCACTTCAGCTCCAGATGGTTTTACCTCCTTCATGACCAGCCAATTTTTTGCTTTACTGTACTGCGCTACTTTAACTGGTAATTGCGCGGTCATGCAATACTGTACCTCAACAAAATTTATATAATTTTTTGCACACAAACAGAGCTCTTTTTTAGTGGTATTTGATCACCACTGGGTTTTAATTTTTTTTTGCAATATAAATGGAAAAAAAATGAAACGTTTGAAAAAAAATACCCAATATTTTTTACTTTCTGTTATAAAACATATCCAATAAAAGCAATTAACATATCAAATTTCTTCATAAATTTTGGCCAAAATGTATTCTGCTACATGTCTTTGATAAAATTTCCCAATAGGTGTATATTGATTGGTTTGCATAAAAGTTATAGTGCCCACAAACTATGGTGTATATACTGGAATTTTTTTTTTATACTAATGGCGGTGATCCTATATTAGGACTGCGGGAGTGCAGTGGGCAATCTGACACTAACTGACACTGACATCACAAGTGACATTAATACAGTGATCAGTGATAATACTATACTGTCACTGTACTAATGACACTGGCTGGGAAGGGGTTAACATCTAGGGCAATCAAGGGATAAATGTGTGCCTAACTATGTGTAATGTGTGAAAAATGTGCTGCTTTTACTAAACTATCTCTAAGTTTCTCTAAGTTTCTCATCCCTTAACCTCCCTGGAGGTATTCCTGAGTGTAGCTCGGGGTAAAGTTTCAGCACCACAAGCGGTAACCCCGAGCTACACTCGGAAATACCTTGCAGAGTTGCTCCGGGATCTCTTCTTCACTTACCTTGTCCTTTGCTCCCGCGATGTCCCTCCTGCAGTGTCCCAGGCAATGTCCTCCGGCCGATGCCGGCATCTGTCTTCTGGGTTCCGTCCCCTGCGACATCAGGACGTACGGGGGATGGAACTGGTGGGAAATTTAAAAATGTCAAAAAGTGACATTCACTAAATTCACTAAAATCACATCGTGAAACATTACTGTATCAAAACATTTCACATACATTTTGTCCCTAGTGCTTTGTCCTGTGCAGGCATTTTTACTGTTCTTTCTGCCTGGAAACTGAGAAACGTCCATGGCATCCAAAAAGTGTCCCTTTAGGTCAAAAGTGGTTTTAGACCAGCTAGAGAACAGCGATAGTAAATTAGAACCACTTGCAGAATTGAGTGATAATGATTCGTGGGGAAATTCGTCATCAGACTCTGGAAACGATTTTGCAACTTTTCTCAGTGATGTGCGAACTTGGAGCTATATTTCAAATTTCAGTGTTTTTGGCTTGATTATATTATTGAATTAAATTTAATATTATATTATTTTTTATGATTATTTATTAAATTATAATTTATGATATCATGTTACAAATTTTAATATACCCGGGATGTTTACTAGACTCTTGTTCGGACAGATTTCAGTGAGTTATTCCTAAAAATTACAGGCCTACAATAAAAAAAATACATATTTCCATGCAAAAAAATGTACCGCTTTGAGCACAGAAATACTGACATAATCAGACTGCTAGGGAGGTTAAAATCCTTTTGCTGATCCACCTACCTATCCAATGATGTGCACGGGAGCCTCGGCTGTCCTGGGTCTCTCTCTATTGGTTGGCTGACACACAGCGCAGGATCCTTTAATATCACTTTAATGGAAAATTCTACTCTTCTTCAGTAGCACAAAGAATGAGACAATTTTTAGCACTGAGTTGAACATGATTGTAGAGGTAAATTTTGAAGGTTTAAAAAATAAAAAACATGTCATATTTACCTGCTCTTTGCATTGGTTTTGCATAGAGCAGCCCTGATCCTCCTCTTCTTTATTCCCCTGCTGGCACTCCTTGTTCCTCTTGCCTTCCAAGTACTCCCCCGGCAAACCACTTGCTAGGGTGGGAATTCATGCGTGCGTGATCCCAAGCAGCATGGTGTGCATCTATTGACACACACAGTGTGTCTCCTCGCTTCCTTTTCCTTGGATTTGATTGATAGCCAATGGGTTCCCACTGCTTTCACTGAGCCCAGTGAGGAGGAAGTTAGCAGCACTGGATCAAGATCAGGTTTGGGTAACCTTTAAAGCACTCAAAGCAAGTGATTGGACAACCTTACTGTTTGAGGGAGAGAATACAACTATTCCACAGGATATTTGGACATCCTTGGAGGGAAGGTAAGAGTGTGATTTTATAACAGACTAAAACTGCACAAACAATAAAAATAGTACAGCTCGAATGCCCCTCCAAACCTGTATCAGTGGGATCAGCATGTGAAAAGACTGGTTCAAGTCAGACACAATCGGCTTGTCAGGCTCCAGTAGACTTCAACAAAATGGTGACCATCTGCGCACAGATACTGACTCCCTGTTGCATACATGTAATGATAAGAATAAAAGATGGCTTCAGCTCCTGTTCTCCACCTGTAGAGAACTCCTTGGACACATTTCACCCTTTTCGGGGCTTAATCATAGAGGTTCCTATGATTAAGCCATGAAAAGGGTGACACACGTCTGAGAAGTTCTCTACAGGTTGAGAACAGGAGCTGAAGTAATCTTTTACCCATCTCATTACATTTAATGTGACAGGGAATCTTTGCGTGCAGACAGTCACCATTTTGTTGAAGATTAAAACTGCTGACTTGTTCAAAATGCATGTTCTGTGGATCACATCCTCATTTCTGATTCAGTTTTTGTGAGTCACTAACCCAAACAGGCATGTGAAAATGATGTGTCCTATACATGCTTGTTCTAGGTTTGTGATTCCTTAAATAGTGAAGAAAGGATCATGATAAAAGTCTCAGACCATACATCTTTGAAAACAAGTCAGCAATGGCACCTCTCCTACGTCTATCCTGACAGATCCTTTTGAATGGCTTTTTATTGTATTTATTAAGAATAACTTCTTCCTGGATACCAGGGGCAAGGTACTGTGTATTTGTATTTCTACCAAGCATCAATTATTCCTATGACACACTTACATCATGATGTGCTCTCTCTAATTTTATTTGACCTTACATAAGTCTGTAATATAATGTGGCTAAACGTTGAACATGCGGTAACATTAAACACACTAATGATTGAAAGCTGAGATTGATGATTCCAGCGACAATGATAGGATTCGGCAGACAGTTTGATGGATTTGTCACCAGTACTGAGTGCACATAATCCTAATACTAATGCTTTTCTGCAATCATATTTCTGAGTGCATGAGCTTCTTGAACAGAATTTAGTGCTAGAGGTGAATGTAACATTGCTACAATAATTATATATCAAGTAGGAATGTATTTTATAGTGTACTTAGATCCATACCGAGTCCCTTTATTTAATAAATGTTTAGATACATCAAGTTCAAGTTTTGGTATGAGATATGAGCTCAGTGTTACAGTTTTCAGAAGGAAAATGCAGATATCTTTAGCGCTGCAATTATATTTGCCAGAGGTTGGTGGATCGCTCATAAATTTGTATAGGAATTGAGGAACCTTCCTTCTTCTATACTGATTTAGTTCTTCTATTTCATGGTAGCTTTCTAGTGCCTGCATCTAGGTACCCTAGTTGACAGTTTACCATCATTCCTTCATCAAACAAATAACGGAAAATTGTATATTTACCTGATGGAAATGTTCCTTTTCTGATGCATAAGTATGACAGTATATACGAATGGGTATAGCCTCCGCCCCCCGCCCAATCCCAGGACTAGTTATACTATATAAATGAGTCACCTTCCCAATGGTGGCATTCTCATAACTATACTCAATGTGAAGCCCTAGGGAGGGACCTGTGTGCTGTCATGTTTATGTGTCAGGAAATGAAAATTTCCGTCAGGTAAGTAAACAATTTTCCATTTTCCTGACACGAGCAAGACAGCATACACGAATGGGATGTAGCGCGCTAAACATAAACAAGGGAGGGTAAAGCTGAAGCATATTAATAAACATGTCATTAGATTAGTTTGGAACTGAAGCCAAACTCCCTTGTTGTCAATGTTGCTTGACCAACTTTGTAATGGGCTAGAAATGCACCCTACATGGACTCTACCCTACATGCTGTCCTGCAGAAAATGTTGACCTCTGAATTCTGCCCATGAGCGTGCAATCCATCTGGTAAGGTGGGCTCTGCACTCAATTGATGGATTCATCTTTGCCAAATAAACCTATAAGAGTACCTTGACCAGCAATATATGAATTGTGCTAGTGAACAGTAAAAGTATTCTTCTGACACTGCTAGGCTTGAAGAGCCCATTGTCTGACCTTTTGAAGAAGGGCCACTTCCATGTATTTCTTCAACATCGAGTCCACTTCCAATGCTTGTGGTGACTCAGACATTTTGGTTTGGACATGCTGGAAGGATGTCTTGATCCACATGCAAAGATTTGCAGACGTTTGTACGGTGCTGAAGAAGAGACTAGAGCTATTCTGTTTGATAATGGTAGCAATAAGGTAGTTTACAGCTTGACACTTGGATATCTGAGATCCTTCTTCCAGACATGTTAGCCGAAAGAAACACTTCATCAGTTTTACTGAGAATATTGAGGAACTCTTTCCAGGAGAATGGAGATTAGGACAACATCTTCAGCACTATTTGCACCACAAGTCCCAAGGGGAAAGAACAGCCTGTACAGACCTTTGGGAATTGGTTTACCAAGATATGCGATGGCCACTGGATCCCAGAAAGTGAGAACATGACCAAGACTCTACTACCACTTAATCCTATATTTAGGCTTACTTGCAAAAAACTCTTTACAGCAGTGAACAGAGGATTAAATCCTTTAAAAGTCTGTTAGTTTTCATATTCTTGTATACATGAAGTTTGTAGCAGGTGGCCTGGCTTCAACAAGGTTTCAAACACTAAAGGTGAGACTCCCAGGTGAGCCTTCATCTCTTGGTCTCCCAGCAGCTAGATTAAACTTGGTTGCATATGGATGATGCCTATGTAAGGTCTGGAATCTCAGGAGGCGTATAGGAGGTTCCCATAAAAGAGACTGTACAGAGACCAAGTCTGCTGGAGATTACACACACACTATATTAACCTGCATCCACCTGGATTTATTTCCACTGCTTTCACCTCTGGGAAGCTCAGTCTTGCAGGAATCAACTTCCATTCATGACCATAGAGGTTTTTTGTCGGGTTGAGATGCTGATAATCTTATTTGTTGTAGATTCATTGAACTGCTTGTTGGTGAGAGACCAACCCTTGACATCCAAGACTTTGTATCTTACAGTGTCTGACAGGAAGTTCTAGGAAGCCAGAACACAAAGAGTGATGAGATGAGACAGGTTCTACTGTTGGTAAATCTGAAGGGGGAATAGGACATTACAATTTGCTATCTGTTTGGAACATAACTGAGGCTCCCTAGGCTGTGTTGCCAAACCGGCTTCAATGCTTTGGAGTCACTGAATCTATGATGTTGGACACTTTGTCCACCACTGGCAAACATTATTGACCTTGAACTAGGTGGTCATTGAGGTGAATACCCAACAAAGTGAATAGATTGTGGTGATCGGTATACCAGGCAACTGATTCAAGCTGAAAAGATTAACTGGCTTTAGCTGCCAACAAAGGGACTTTTCATATGTGGGGTCACTGTTCTGGTGCAAGAAGCTAATCTTCCATTACTGATTATAAAGTTTCCAGCCTTCCAGTGAGACCAACAGACTGCATGGATTACTGCAGACTACTTTTCTACCATTTTGAGACCATGGCATGCAAACATTTGAGATAGAGCTATGACTTGTTCCAAGCAAGATACTAATACTGTCACCTTCTCTGGAGGGCAACTCTACAGTATTTTCCTGAGTGTCCAGGACTGCTTCCAGGAATATCATTATTGTAATGAGCAGGGGCAGACTGACAACTCATGGGGCCCCCGGGCAATAGGGGATCATGGGGCCCCTGTGCCTTGCCCAAACTCAAAAAAGCCTATTAAAAAGGTACCAGGGGCATCTCATGGGGCCTCCTACTGACCCCGGGCCCTCGGGCAGCTCCCAAGTTTCCAAATGGTCAGCACGCCCCTGGTAATGAGATTAGTTGGCCTTCCCAGTTGATGACCCGTCCAAATTTGATCACAATTTGAACTTGAATTTTTCGAGGACCTGGAAGATGTTGAGCCACCAGTAAGCTGTTGTCCAAATAAGGAAAACCTGTAACCCTTGCTCAGGCAAGATGGCCACTACTGGAAGTGTTGTTCTGGAAAATATGTTGGGTATGTGGAAAAGCCAAAGGCAGTTGCATGAACTTGAGGTGAAACTCTCGAACAGCCAAGTGAAGATACTTACAGTAGCATAGATGAGCAGAAATGTGTATATACACATCTGTTAGGAGACAACCTACAGCTGTCTTATCTGATAGCTTGAATGATTGACCGCAACAGCTTCATCTGAAGTTATGGACCTTGATCCTTCCTTCTGCTTCATGTTTGCTTTCAACTTAGAACAATGGAGGACACAGTCCTTGACATCTTCTCTGGACAGATGTCTCACAGTTGAAATAGGATTTTGGTAACATTTGCTTAAAGCTTTGACTATTTTAAGGAACCATGGTGAGTTGCAGGAGAGGAAAGAAAATTCCAATGATTTCTTATTGCAGAGGATTCACAGATCCTGAACCTACTCTGCCTAAATTTGCAAAAATTCTTGCAAACCAACAACTACTGGGCAAGTTTGGGTAAAGAAGAACTTTGCTGCTCCTAGGGAGGAGCAGACTTGGATTTAGGGAAAGAAAGATGTTTATGGATTCTTTCATTCTCTTCTATAGCTTTTCGCAGGTCTACTCTGTCACCAGATCTTTGTTTCCTTGCCTTTAGCCTACCCGGGGCATTGGCGAATAGCATAAGGGATTATTCCCCATCTTGGAGATCACTGAATCCAACTTGAACAGCCGCCAATTGGACATAGAAGAGGTCTGTGCAGTCTGTGGGTTAAGCCATAAGGCTTGACTGACCAAAGGAATACTACATGTTCCTAGGGGAACAGCATTTTCCATCTATAGTAACTGTACTGCATCACCAGCCACTTAAGACCACCAAGACTTCATTGAAGCAGTAAGAGTCCGGACCCAAAGTAGCTAGAGATTATAAGTAGAGATGAGCGAATTATTCAAAAATTCAATTCGGCTGATTCGCCGAATTCGCGGAATAAATT
The DNA here is from genome assembly GCF_062004578.1 of Staurois parvus. NCBI lineage: Eukaryota > Metazoa > Chordata > Amphibia > Anura > Ranidae > Staurois > Staurois parvus. Next base: position 7,202,859 of record NW_028317902.1, read on the forward strand.
CGATTCGAGGCGAATATATTCGCTGCGAATTTAACTTATAAAAAGGGTGTTTCTAGGCTTCAGAGAGCCTTTATATTAGTGCAGAACACTGTACCTTTAATTTAAATGCCCTTGGAGTCTGCTGGGGAAGAGAACTAATACTGTCAGTCAGTATGACATGCAGATGAGTGCCGTCGATCTTAGAATCACCGCACACTTCACTCATTTGGGCAGTCACGGGGCCAAAACCAGAGTGTGGAGCCACAGTGTGGCGGTGGAGGCAGCAGCAATGGGAGGCCATACAGCACCCTATGACAAAATGGAACCCACCAGCAGTGTGAGGAGACCTGAAAGTGGCACATGGCAGAGTGTGGCGATGGAGACAGCAGCAATGGGAGGCCGTACAGGGACCCATGACACACTCTGGACCTGGCAGCAGCATGAGGAGGCGGTACAGGGGCCCATGACAGATTACGGGCCTGGCAGCAGCAGTGGGCGGGCGGTGGATGCAGCAGTATTCGAAAGCCAAACACAGGCCTCGGTTAAAAAGCGGAAGCCGTCAGCAGCGTGAGCAGACGACAGAGGCACATGGCGCAGGGTGGTGGTGGAGGCAGCAGCAATGGAAGGCCATACAGCACCCTATCACAAAATGGAACCCACCAACAGTGTAAGGAGACCTGAAAGTGGCACATGGCGCAGGGTGGCGGTGGAGGCAGCAGTATTCGGAAGACATACACAGGACTAGTTTAAAAAGCGGAAGCCGTCAGCAGCGTGAGCAGACGACAGAGGCACATGGCGCAGGGTGGCGGTGGGGGCAGCAGTATTCGGAAGCCATACACAGGCCTAGGTTAAAAAGCGGAAGCCGTCAGCAGCGTGAGCAGACGACAGAGACACATGGCGCAGGGTGGCGGTGGAGGCAGCAGTATTCAGAAGCCATACACAGGCCTAGGTTAAAAAGCGGAAGCCGTCAGCAGCGTGAGCAGACGACAGAGACACATGGCGCAGGGTGGCGGTGGAGGCAGCAGTATTCGGAAGCCATACACAGGCCTAGGTTAAAAAGCGGAAGCCGTCAGCAGCGTGAGCAGACGACAGAGACACATGGCGCAGGGTGGCGGTGGATGCAGCAGTATTCGGAAGCCAAACACAGGCCTCGGTTAAAAAGCAGAAGCCGTCAGCAGCGTGAGCAGACGACAGAGGCACATGGCGCAGGGTGGCGGTGGAGGCAGCAGCAATGGAAGGCCATACAGCACCCTATCACAAAATGGAACCCACCAACAGTGTAAGGAGACCTGAAAGTGGCACATGGCGCAGGGTGGCGGTGGAGGCAGCAGTATTTGGAAGCCATACACAGGCCTAGGTTAAATAGCGGAAGCCGTCAGCAGCGTGAGCAGACGACAGAGACACATGGCGCAGGGTGGCGGTGGATTCAACAGTATTCGGAAGCCAAACACAGGCCTCAGTTAAAAAGCGGAAGCCGTCAGCAGCGTGAGCAGACGACAGAGGCACATGGCGCAGGGTGGCGGTGGAGGCAGCAGCAATGGGAGGCCATACAGCACCCTATGACAAAATGGAACCCACCAGCAGTGTGAGGAGACCTGAAAGTGGCACATGGCAGAGTGTGGCGATGGAGACAGCAGCAATGGGAGGCCGTACAGGGACCCATGACACACTCTGGACCTGGCAGCAGCATGAGGAGGCAGTACAGGGGCCCATGACAGATTACGGGCCTGGCAGCAGCATGAGGAGTCGGTACGGGGGCCCATGGCAGATTACGGGCCTGGCAGCAGCATGAGGAGGCGGTACAGGGGCCCATGGCAGAGTGGCGGAGCGCAAGCAGCTAAAATTGAAGGCCATACAGAGGCCTATGTTAAAAAGTCCCCCCAGCAGCAGCGTGGGGAGACGACTAATAGTCGTCTCCCCACGCTGCTGCTGGGGGGACTTTTTAACATAGGCCTCTGTATGGCCTTCAATTTAAGCTGCTTACGCTTCGCCACTCTGCCATGGGCCCCTGTACCGCCTCCTCTTGCTGCTGCCAGGTCCAGAGTGTGTCATGGGTCCCTGTACGGCCTCCCATTGCTGCTGACTTCATCGCCAGACTCTGCCATGTGCCACTTTCAGGTCTCCTTACACTGTTGGTGGGTTCCATTTTGTGATAGGGTGCTGTATGGCCTTCCATTGCTGCTGCCTCCACCGCCACCCTGCGCCATGTGCCTCTGTCATCTGCTCACGCTGCTGACGGCTTCCGCTTTTTAACCGAGGCCTGTGTTTGGCTTCCGAATACTGCTGCATCCACCGCCACCCTGCTCCATGTGTCTCTGTCGTCTGCTCACGCTGCTGACGGCTTCCGCTTTTTAACCTAGGCCTGTGTATGGCTTCAGAATAATGCTGCCTACACCGCCACCCTGCGCCATGTGCCTCTTTCGTCTGCTCACGCTGCTGCCAGGTCCATACTGATTCATGGCCCCTTGTACCGGCTCCTCATGAACGTGGTTCAGCGGGTTTGCATCACTTAACGGCAAATCGTTGACAAACGCTGGGACGTTCAGTGTTGTGCGCATTAAGCCAGACACCAAAGGGCAGCAGAGACCTGTTATTACTCGCTCAAGCATGGCTGAACAAAACCAGTCTCTACCACAAATTGGACCCAGACCTGCCCAGGGTCTCGTAAGTAGATTGCACGGAGGAGTAGAGTTCGTTATTGGAATTAACTGTGAGGGACTTTTAAACCTAGGCCTGTGTATGGCCTTCAATTGAAGCTGCTTCTGCTCCGCCACTCTGCCATTGGACTCTTGATAGTCGTCGACTATCAAGAGTCCAATGGCAGAGTGGCGGAGCAGAAGCAGCTTCAATTGAGGGCCATACACAGGCCTAGGTTTAAAAGTCCCTCACAGTTAATTCCAATAACGAACTCTACTCCTCCGTGCAATCTACTTACGAGACCCTGGGCAGGTCTGGGTCCAATTTGTGGTAGAGACTGGTTTTGTTCAGCCATGCTTGAGCGAGTAATAACAGGTCTCTGCTGCCCTTTGGTGTCTGGCTTAATGCGCACAACACTGAACGTCCCAGCGTTTGTCAACGATTTGCCGTTAAGTGATGCAAACCCGCTGAACCACGTTCATGAGGAGCCGGTACAGGGGGCCATGAATCAGTATGGACCTGGCAGCAGCGTGAGCAGACGACAGAGGCACATGGAGCAGGGTGGCGGTGGATGCAGCAGTATTTGGAAGCCAAACACAGGCCTCGGTTAAAAAGCGGAAGCCGTCAGCAGCGTGAGCAGACGACAGAGGCACATGGCGCAGGGTGGCGGTGGAGGCAGCAGCAATGGAAGGCCATACAGCACCCTATCACAAAATGGAACCCACCAACAGTGTAAGGAGACCTGAAAGTGGCACATGGCAGAGTCTGGCGATGAAGTCAGCAGCAATGGGAGGCCGTACAGGGACCCATGACACACTCTGGACCTGGCAGCAGCAAGAGGAGGCGGTACAGGGGCCCATGGCAGAGTGGCGAAGCGTAAGCAGCTTAAATTGAAGGCCATACAGAGGCCTATGTTAAAAATAATAACATGTTTGGGGCATGATTCATGGCGGATTTAGTCAGTTGTGTCAGGAACTGGTGGTTTGAAATCCAGACTAATCCACGCCTGATTCATTTTCACAAACGTGAGTCTCTCCACACTTTGGGTGGACAGTCGTGTCCTCCGCGGAGTTACAATACCTCCTGCCGCACTAAACACGCGCTCCGATGCCACGCTACTGGCCGGGCATGACAGCCTTTCAAGGGCAAATTCAGCTAGTTGGGGCCAAAGGTCAAGTTTCGTTGCCCAGTAGTCAAGGGGATTGTCTACCTCGGTTGGCAGGGTGCTGTCCAAGTAGGCCCGAGCCTGTTGTTTGAGGTCCTGCTCCAGGTCCACCTGATGCTGCTGCTGCTGCGGCTGGTTAGTAGTTTCCTCACTGCGCTGGTGAAGAAAGCTACTCATCATCGACTTCAGACTGAGGCAGCCGCTGCTGGTGGAGCTGCCACTGCTCCTACCACCCCACCCCTCCCCTGCTGCCATGGCAGCGGAACGCGAGCGCACAGGGCCCACAGTGTCTGAGGATGGACGTTGGCGCAGAAAGGCAGAGACCAACTGACTACATAGGTGGTTTTTATAGTACTTTATTTTGGCCTCCCTCTCAGCAGGTGTGAAAAAGGCCACCATTTTTGAACGGTAGCGAGGGTCCAACAAGGTGGACAGCCAAAAGTCATCCCTCTGTCTGATGGTTATTATTCGGCTGTCGCTACGCAAGCAACCGAGCATGCTATGGGCCATTTGTGCCAAGGAATGCGAGGGACTCCCTGCCTCCATCTCCACAGCATACTGCCACGGTGCGTCTGGGTCCTCTGTCTCCTCCTCCTCCTCCTCTACCAGATGCTCCTGCTCCTCCACTCCTGTCCGCTGAGTGGAAAAACCACCCATTTCACTCAATAATTCCTGAGCACCAATGTCCTCCTCTACCTCCTCCTCTTCTTCCTGTCCTGCCCCCACAGGGGTCATGTGGCGTTGAGATCTGTGCGCCACGTCTACCGCACCCTGACCAGCCATTGTTAACAGCATTTGTTCCAGGACGTGCAACAGAGGAATGACGTCGTTCATCCCATAGTCCTGCCGACTCACGAATAGCGTGGCCTCCTCAAAGGGCCTGAGCAAGCGGCAGGTGTCACGCATGAGCTGCCAATGGCTGACATCTAAGTTACACAGGGGAGTACCTTTATCTGCTTGTAACATCAGGAAATCGGTGATGGCCTTTCGCTGTTCGTAAAGGCGGTCTAACATATGTAGGGTTGAATTCCACCTTGTTGCAACGTCGCAGATCAGGCGATGCTGTGGAATTCCGTTCTGCCGTTGCAGCTCAAGGAGGGTGTGCTTTGCGGTGTAGGAATGGCTGAAATGCATGCAAAGTTTACGTGACATTTTAAGGATGTCTTGCAGTGGGATGGTGGATTTTAGGAACCGCTTGACAACCAGATTGAACACGTGAGCCATGCATGGCGCATGGCACAACCTTCCTTGACGCAGAGCAGACACCATGTTCTTTCCGTTGTTGGTCAACATGGTTCCGATTTTCAGTTTGCGCGGAGACAGCCATCTGTCGATTTCTCTGTTCATTACACTCAGAAGTTCCTCCCCTGTGTGACTACGTTCGCCAAGGCATACCAGGTGCAGCACAGCGTGACACCGTTGCGCCCTGCACATGTGATATGCCGGTCGGGTAATGGGACTTGGCACGGGGGTGGCGGCTGAGGACACGGCGGAAGAAGAAGTGGTAGAGGCGGACATCTTTGCTGGACCAAGGACATGCAAACGTGGAGGCAAAAGCGGCGTGACCTGTCCAAGTTGCTGGTGCGGCTGTGCCGGCACCACGTTCACCCAGTGGGCCGTAAATGACATGTACTGTCCCTGACCGTAGTTACAGCTCCACACGTCGGCGCTGCCGTGCACTTTGGCAGAGACCGACATGCTCAAAGACTGGCCCACCATCTCTTCTACATGTGAATGCAGGGCTGGCACTGCCTTTTTAGCGAAGAAATGCCGGCTTGGCACTCTCCACCGCGGCTCGGCACAAGCCATCATTTCTCGGAAAGGTGCTGAGTCCACCACTTGGAAAGGGAGGGACTGCAGCACCAGCAACTTGGACAGGAGGACGTTCAGCTTTTGCACCGTCGGGTGCGTGCTCGCAAACTGTTGTCTCTTGGAAACGGATTCCAAGAAAGACTGCTGACGGAATCCGTGAAGAGGAGTAGCAGGAGAAGGAGCATCTGAACGAGCGGAAGATGCCAACGAGCGACAACTCCCCTCAGCAGAGGTGTTGGAGCCTTGACTGGCTGATAGAGGGCGATTGACGTCGGGTGACGGAGCAAGTAATGGAGCGGGTGATGGAGCGGGGGCTGGGGCAGGCAGAACCGCCGTATCTTTATCACGGTTTTCCCAGGCCACCGAATGGCGACGCTGCATATGCTGACGCAACGCTGTAGTCCCAACATGGGCCCCCTGGCCACGCTTGACTTTCTGGACACATAGTCAACATACGGCTACGTTTACTTCCTCGGGCGGCTTGACGAAAAATTGCCACACCGCCGAGTAGGAAACTTTGCCCCCGCTACTCCTCACTGGCTGACTGCTACTTCCTCCGTGCACACCGGCACCACTACTGGCCGTGGTGGTAGGCTGCAGTGGAGCTGGTGCTCTACTCCGTGGCCGTTTGCCTCCACTGACACTGCTGCGACCCTGCTGCCTCCTGGGCAACCCACCGACTGTTTTTCTCGCTGGCAAGCTGGCACCCTCTTCTCCTGATGATGCGGAAGCAATAGCCTGATGACGACGAGGCTGCCAAGTGCGATCAGACTCATCATCATCAATTAGGGTCTTCGCGTCACTACTAGCCCCCTCGGCTGCGTATGGGTCAGGAGACAGACCTGTCTCTAGACCGGCTACCGAGCCACTCTCCTCGCCAGTACTTCTTCGCCTGGCTGCTGAAGAGGCGGATGTCTCCCCCCGTTCCTGACCGCCCTCTGTTAGCTCTTCCTCACTGTACAGTGGGGCTGAGCCCACAGCATGCGATACTTCGCTTGGTGAGGGAACACCAAAGGACAGGGGCAGGTAGAGGACACGTGATTTCAGTGGGCTTGCTCCCGGGCCATGCCAACTAACGGTTGTGTCTGACGTACCCACCGACCGTTGGCTGTAGGTGTCAGAGGTGACCTGGGAAGAGGAAGATGACCGAGTCAACCAATCGATGACGGCAGGGTTGTCGGTGGAGACACGACCGCTGGATGACACCGGGAGCACTGGCCTCTGGCTGCGACTAGTGCTGCCTCGACCCCTTCCTCTGCTGCCACGTCTGCTCGCTCCTGAAACATTGCCTCCTCTGCCACTCCTCTGCGTGTTGTCTGACATACTCTTTAATTCAATAAGCACCCCAAACATAAAACAGGATTTAACTCTTTGAACGTACAATAGTGGTTGTGAAGCAGAAAGTAACGATTCTGTGTCCCTGAGTAACAATTCTGTGTCCCTGAGTAACAATTCTGTGTCTGTCCCTGAGTAACGATTCTGTGGCCCTGAGTAACAATTCTGTGTCCCTGAGTAACGATTCTGTGTCCCTGAGTAACAATTCTGTGTCTGTCCCTGAGTAACGATTCTGTGTCCCTGAGTAACGATTCTGTGTCCCTGAGTAACAATTCTGTGTCCCTGAGTAACAATTCTGTGTCCCTCAGTAACGATTCTGTGTCCCTCAGTAACAATTCTGTGTCCCTGAGTAACAATCCTGTGTCCCTGAGTAACAATCCTGTGTCCCTGAGTAACAATTCTGTGTCCCTGAGTAACAATTCTGTGTCCCTGAGTAACAATTCTGTGTCCCTCAGTAACGATTCTGTGTCCCTGAGTAACAATTCTGTGTCCCTGAGTAACAATTCTGTGTCCCTGAGTAACAATTCTGTGTCCCTCAGTAACGATTCTGTGTCCCTCAGTAACAATTCTGTGTCCCTGAGTAACGATTCTGTGTCCCTGAGTAACAATTCTGTGTCCCTGAGTAACGATTCTGTGTCCCTGAGTAACGATTCTGTGTCTGTCCCTGAGTAATGATTCTGTGTCCCTGAGTAACAATTCTGTGTCCCTGAGTAACGATTCTGTGTCCCTGAGTAACAATTCTGTGTCCCTCAGTAACAATTCTGTGTCCCTCAGTAACGATTCTGTGTCCCTCAGTAACGATTCTGTGTCCCTTAGTAACGATTCTGTGTCCCTGAGTAACAATTCTGTGTCCCTGAGTAACGATTCTGTGTCCCTCAGTAACGACTCTGTGTCCCTCAGTAACGATTCTGTGTCCCTGAGTAACAATTCTGTGTCCTTGAGTAACAATTCTGTGTCCCTGAGTAACAACTCTGTGTCCCTGAGTAACAACTCTGTGTCCCTGAGTAACAATTCTGTGTCCCTGAGTAACGATTCTGTGTCCCTGAGTAACGATTCTGTGTCCCTCAGTAACAATTCTGTGTCCCTGAGTAACAATTCTGTGTCCCTGAGTAACAATTCTGTGTCCCTGAGTAACGATTACGTGTCCCTGAGTATCAATTCTGTGTCCCTGAGTAACGATTCTGTGTCCCTGAGTAACGATTCTGTGTCCCTGAGTAACAATTCTGTGTCTGTCCCTGAGTAACGATTCTGTGTCCCTGAGTAACGATTCTGTGTCCCTGAGTAACAATTCTGTGTCCCTGAGTAACGATTCTGTGTCCCTGAGTAACGATTCTGTGGCCCTGAGTAACGATTCTGTGGCCCTAAAGTCTCTGTGGCCCTAACTCTGTCCCTAATACAGACAGGTCTGTCTCTCTTGAATGACCGGAGGCTAATGGAGAATTCTAAGATGGCCGCGATTTATAGCTCCACCATTACACAGTGCTGGCTGGCTGCTGATTGGCTAATGCGATCACATGTCATGAATGAATGCATTATGGGTCAGCGCGCCTTGTCTGCGCGCCTTCCCAGAGATCCCCGCTCCGTCGCCACACATGTCGCCGCAATTTTTGGGAAAATTCGATTCGTGCATCCGAAGTTTGCTAATTTTCGGATTCGGCGCGAATCGAATTTTACCTAATCTTCGAAACGAATTCCACTTCGCCATGTTCGATTCGCTCATCTCTAATTATAAGATTTGCTTTATTTCTTTATCAAGACATGAAAGGAATCAATTCTATTGTAAAGACTGGCACGTATTTTACATACAGAGACTTAATTACTGGTCAAAGTTTTGCCTTCCTCTTGTCTGCTGACCTACAAGCAGCCTTGGCTACTAAAGTGAGCTCCAACGCAGACCGCAGAACACTACCTGATGGTAGTATAGAGTTTCTTAATTTCCGTTGTACTGTTTCAAGGCATCTGCAAGGATATTGCTTCATCTGCTGGCAGAATGGCACATCTGGCTAGCCTGGTGATGATTTCTTGGCCAACTGCCTCTGAAGTAAAGGTGGGCTTACAGAGGGGATATTGTGTCCCCTGCTAGTAGAAAGACATTTCTGGCCAGTCTGATGAAGACCCCTTGGCCAGCTGCTTCTGGCAGAGGTACCTTTTAAACAAACTTAGTTGTTTGATTATCTTAGTACGTGACCATCAGCAACTAGGGATCCACCCAGTCAGAGTTTGAACAGAGTCAAAACATGCACATTCGTGTCTCCTTGTCCACTGCTGCCTCTGATATGCAAATCCAGCATAACATCTTCCCAGGAGAGCTGGCTAATACTAGCTGAGGATGACACATTTGGCCAGTCTGATGAAAACTCCTTGGCCAACTGCTTCTCAGGAAGAGATACTTCCCCTAATTTCAAGGACGACACCATATATGAGTATCTTACCTCTTGAGGTGTATTTTTTTCTGGTTTCATCTTTACTGTATAGGGAGATTATTGTCATCTCTTCTGCATGTGGCCCACGGAGGCACTGATATCTGATATAGCCATTGTGTGGCTGGTTGGGGTAGCCTGCTTGGGAGGTGTTTCAGTTTTGTATAGAACTGGTTAAGTCAATTGGAAATTCACTTGAAGTTCTTTTTGTTATTTTACTGTTTTTGTATGTGTTGTTATATGCATATGTAAAAAATGTACTGTATATACTCGAGTATAAGCCGACCCGAATATAAGCTGAGGTACCTAATTTTACCACAAAAAACTGGGAAAAACTATTGACTCGAGTATAAGCTGAGGGTGGGAACACTAGTGGGAAGAATCGTGCCTCATCATTGGTATCAGTGGGAGGAATAGTGCCCCATAATTGGTGTCAGTGGGAGGAATAGTGCCCCATCATTGGTATCAGTGGGAGGAATAGTGCCCCATCATTGGTATCAGTGGGAGGAATAGTGCCCCATCATTGGTGTCAGTGGGAGGAATAGTGCCCCATCATTGGTGTCAGTGGGAGGAATAGTGCCCCATCATTGGTACAGTGGGAGGAATGGTGCCCCATCATTGGTGTCAGTGGGAGGAATAGCGCCCCATCATTGGTGTCAGTGGGAGGAATAGTGCCCCATCATTGGTATCAGTGGCAGGAATAGTGCCCCATCATTAGTATCAGTGGGGGGAATAGCACCCCATTATTGGTGTCAGTGGAATAGTGCCCCATCTTTGGTGTCAGTGGGAGGAATAGTGTCCCATCATTGGTGTCAGTGGGAGGAATAGTGTCCCAACATTGGTGTCAGTGGGAGGAATAGTATCCCATCATTGGTGTCAGTGGGGGGGTAAAGGAATAGTGCCCCATCGTTGGTGTCAGTGGGGGGGAGGAAAAGTGCCCCATTGTTGGTGTCAGTGGGGGGGAGGAATAGTATCCCATGATTGGTGTCAGTGGGGGGTGGAATAGTGCTCCATGATTGGTGTCAGTGGGGGGTGGAATAGTGCCCCATCATTGGTGTCAGTGGGGGGGGAGGAATAGTATCCAATCATTGGTGTCAGTGGGGGGAGGAAAAGTGCCCCATCGTTGGTGTCAGTGGGAGGAATAATGCCCCATCGTTGGTATCAGTGACACCAATGATGGGGCACTATTCCTCCCACTGACACTTGCTGACCCCTGTTCCAGTATGGTGCTGCTGCAGCCAGCATATGTGGTTGCAGCAGCACCTAAGCACGGCACACTTACCTGCATCTCCTTCACTCGATTTTCGTGGGGCCGCTCAGCTCCGCCTCCTCGCCGGTGATTGGCAGCCTGTGTGCCTTTCCTGAGCTACAGTTCTGGTGGCCAATCACCGGTGAGAAGGCGGAGCCGAGCAGCCGCGCGAACATCCAGTGGACGAACCGAATGAAGGAGCAGCCGCGCTTCCTGGACCGGATCGTCGTGGGACCGCAGCCAGGTAAGAGACAGCAGCCCCCTGCAGACGTTGACTCGAGCATAAGCCGAGGGGGCCATTTTTCAGCACAAAAAATGTGCTGAAAAACTCGGCTTATACTCGAGTATATACGGTAATAAAAATAATTTGACAAAAAAAAACCAAAACAGTTTCATAACTGGCTGAGCACTGAGGGAAAAAAGGAGACTGTCGCCATTGGGAAGGTGACTCATTTATATAGTATAACCGATCCTGGGACTGGGCGGGGGTTGCAGCCTATACCCATTCATGTATATGCTGTTATGCTTGTGTCAGGATAAGTGGTTTTCATGTGAAATCTGCAGAAAGTATATCTAAATCCAAAGTTCTTTGTATAATTTTTGAAAAAGTAAGAATACTTTAAGTCCTGTTTTTTTTTTCATTATTATTTTGCTATCATTGACCCATTTGGGTGATTTCCCAGTAATTTCTGCCCCTTAGGAAGCGAGAAGAAACCCCTTCAAAATGCAGGGAATCCTCTCTGAGCATGCACAGCTTCCAACATATACTGAGGTTTTCTTACATTCTGCTAATACCCTTTAATTAAACAAGCTGAAGTTAGAAGCTGATTGGCTACCATGCACAGCTGCCCCACATTCTGAGTGCACTATTTTTAGTAAATATCCACCAAAGTGTTAGGTCAAGAGTCTAATTCAAATTGATAGTTATGTTTTGGGGGTTGATTTGAGATTTTGGATTACAAATTATATTGATAGCTAAGGGTCAATTGTATACTTGTTTTGTTTTTTTTTTCCAGTTATTTGCAACAGAACCAGGGGCGGACTGACAACTCATTGGGCCCCTGGGCAATAGGGGATCATGGGGCCCCTGTGTCCTTGCCCAAACTCAAAAATGCCTATGAAAAAGGTACCAGGGGCATCTCATGGGGCCTCCTACTGACCCCGGGCCCTCGGGCAGCTCCCAAGTTTCCAAATGGTCAGCACGCCCCTGGTAATGAGATTAGTTGGCCTTCCCAGTTGATGACCCGTCCAAATTTGATCACAATTTGAACTTGAATTTTTCGAGGACCTGGAAGATGTTGAGCCACCAGTAAGCTGTTGTCCAAATAAGGAAAACCTGTAACCCTTGCTCAGGCAAGATGGCCACTACTGGAAGTGTTGTTCTGGAAAATATGTTGGGTATGTGGAAAAGCCAAAGGCAGTTGCATGAACTTGAGGTGAAACTCTCGAACAGCCAAGTGAAGATACTTACAGTAGCATAGATGAGCAGAAATGTGTATATACACATCTGTTAGGAGACAACCTACAGCTGTCTTATCTGATAGCTTGAATGATTGACCGCAACAGCTTCATCTGAAGTTATGGACCTTGATCCTTCCTTCTGCTTCATGTTTGCTTTCAACTTAGAACAATGGAGGACACAGTCCTTGACATCTTCTCTGGACAGATGTCTCACAGTTGAAATAGGATTTTGGTAACATTTGCTTAAAGCTTTGACTATTTTAAGGAACCATGGTGAGTTGCAGGAGAGGAAAGAAAATTCCAATGATTTCTTATTGCAGAGGATTCACAGATCCTGAACCTACTCTGCCTAAATTTGCAAAAATTCTTGCAAACCAACAACTACTGGGCAAGTTTGGGTAAAGAAGAACTTTGCTGCTCCTAGGGAGGAGCAGACTTGGATTTAGGGAAAGAAAGATGTTTATGGATTCTTTCATTCTCTTCTATAGCTTTTCGCAGGTCTACTCTGTCACCAGATCTTTGTTTCCTTGCCTTTAGCCTACCCGGGGCATTGGCGAATAGCATAAGGGATTATTCCCCATCTTGGAGATCACTGAATCCAACTTGAACAGCCGCCAATTGGACATAGAAGAGGTCTGTGCAGTCTGTGGGTTAAGCCATAAGGCTTGACTGACCAAAGGAATACTACATGTTCCTAGGGGAACAGCATTTTCCATCTATAGTAACTGTACTGCATCACCAGCCACTTAAGACCACCAAGACTTCATTGAAGCAGTAAGAGTCCGGACCCAAAGTAGCTAGAGATTATAAGTAGAGATGAGCGAATTATTCAAAAATTCGATTCGGCTGATTCGCCGAATTCGCGGAATAAATTCGATTCGAGGCGAATATATTCGCTGCGAATTTAACTTATAAAAAGGGTGTTTCTAGGCTTCAGAGAGCCTTTATATTAGTGCAGAACACTGTACCTTTAATTTAAATGCCCTTGGAGTCTGCTGGGGAAGAGAACTAATACTGTCAGTCAGTATGACATGCAGATGAGTGCCGTCGATCTTAGAATCACCGCACACTTCACTCATTTGGGCAGTCACGGGGCCAAAACCAGAGTGTGGAGCCACAGTGTGGCGGTGGAGGCAGCAGCAATGGGAGGCCATACAGCACCCTATGACAAAATGGAAACCACCAGCAGTGTGAGGAGACCTGAAAGTGGCACATGGCAGAGTGTGGCGATGGAGACAGCAGCAATGGGAGGCCGTACAGGGACCCATGACACACTCTGGACCTGGCAGCAGCATGAGGAGGCGGTACAGGGGCCCATGACAGATTACGGGCCTGGCAGCAGCAGTGGGCGGGCGGTGGATGCAGCAGTATTCGGAAGCCAAACACAGGCCTCGGTTAAAAAGCGGAAGCCGTCAGCAGCGTGAGCAGACGACAGAGGCACATGGCGCAGGGTGGCGGTGGAGGCAGCAGTATTCGGAAGCCATACACAGGCCTAGGTTAAAAAGCGGAAGCCGTCAGCAGCGTGAGCAGACGACAGAGACACATGGCGCAGGGTGGCGGTGGATGCAGCAGTATTCGGAAGCCAAACACAGGCCTCGGTTAAAAAGCGGAAGCCGCCAGCAGCGTGAGCAGACGACAGAGGCACATGGCGCAGGGTGGCGGTGGAGGCAGCAGCAATGGAAGGCCATACAGCACCCTATCACAAAATGGAACCCACCAACAGTGTAAGGAGACCTGAAAGTGGCACATGGCGCAGGGTGGCGGTGGAGGCAGCAGTATTCGGAAGACATACACAGGACTAGTTTAAAAAGCGGAAGCCGTCAGCAGCGTGAGCAGACGACAGAGGCACATGGCGCAGGGTGGCGGTGGGGGCAGCAGTATTCGGAAGCCATACACAGGCCTAGGTTAAAAAGCGGAAGCCGTCAGCAGCGTGAGCAGACGACAGAGACACATGGCGCAGGGTGGCGGTGGAGGCAGCAGTATTCAGAAGCCATACACAGGCCTAGGTTAAAAAGCGGAAGCCGTCAGCAGCGTGAGCAGACGACAGAGACACATGGCGCAGGGTGGCGGTGGAGGCAGCAGTATTCGGAAGCCATACACAGGCCTAGGTTAAAAAGCGGAAGCCGTCAGCAGCGTGAGCAGACGACAGAGACACATGGCGCAGGGTGGCGGTGGATGCAGCAGTATTCGGAAGCCAAACACAGGCCTCGGTTAAAAAGCAGAAGCCGTCAGCAGCGTGAGCAGACGACAGAGGCACATGGCGCAGGGTGGCGGTGGATGCAGCAGCAATGGAAGGCCATACAGCACCCTATCACAAAATGGAACCCACCAACAGTGTAAGGAGACCTGAAAGTGGCACATGGCGCAGGGTGGCGGTGGAGGCAGCAGTATTTGGAAGCCATACACAGGCCTAGGTTAAATAGCGGAAGCCGTCAGCAGCGTGAGCAGACGACAGAGACACATGGCGCAGGGTGGCGGTGGATTCAACAGTATTCGGAAGCCAAACACAGGCCTCAGTTAAAAAGCGGAAGCCGTCAGCAGCGTGAGCAGACGACAGAGGCACATGGCGCAGGGTGGCGGTGGAGGCAGCAGCAATGGGAGGCCATACAGCACCCTATGACAAAATGGAACCCACCAGCAGTGTGAGGAGACCTGAAAGTGGCACATGGCAGAGTGTGGCGATGGAGACAGCAGCAATGGGAGGCCGTACAGGGACCCATGACACACTCTGGACCTGGCAGCAGCATGAGGAGGCAGTACAGGGGCCCATGACAAATTACGGGCCTGGCAGCAGCATGAGGAGTCGGTACGGGGGCCCATGGCAGATTACGGGCCTGGCAGCAGCATGAGGAGGCGGTACAGGGGCCCATGGCAGAGTGGCGGAGCGCAAGCAGCTAAAATTGAAGGCCATACAGAGGCCTATGTTAAAAAGTCCCCCCAGCAGCAGCGTGGGGAGACGACTAATAGTCGTCTCCCCACGCTGCTGCTGGGGGGACTTTTTAACATAGGCCTCTGTATGGCCTTCAATTTAAGCTGCTTACGCTTCGCCACTCTGCCATGGGCCCCTGTACCGCCTCCTCTTGCTGCTGCCAGGTCCAGAGTGTGTCATGGGTCCCTGTACGGCCTCCCATTGCTGCTGACTTCATCGCCAGACTCTGCCATGTGCCACTTTCAGGTCTCCTTACACTGTTGGTGGGTTCCATTTTGTGATAGGGTGCTGTATGGCCTTCCATTGCTGCTGCCTCCACCGCCACCCTGCGCCATGTGCCTCTGTCGTCTGCTCACGCTGCTGACGGCTTCCGCTTTTTAACCGAGGCCTGTGTTTGGCTTCCGAATACTGCTGCATCCACCGCCACCCTGCTCCATGTGTCTCTGTCGTCTGCTCACGCTGCTGACGGCTTCCGCTTTTTAACCTAGGCCTGTGTATGGCTTCAGAATAATGCTGCCTACACCGCCACCCTGCGCCATGTGCCTCTTTCGTCTGCTCACGCTGCTGCCAGGTCCATACTGATTCATGGCCCCTTGTACCGGCTCCTCATGAACGTGGTTCAGCGGGTTTGCATCACTTAACGGCAAATCGTTGACAAACGCTGGGACGTTCAGTGTTGTGCGCATTAAGCCAGACACCAAAGGGCAGCAGAGACCTGTTATTACTCGCTCAAGCATGGCTGAACAAAACCAGTCTCTACCACAAATTGGACCCAGACCTGCCCAGGGTCTCGTAAGTAGATTGCACGGAGGAGTAGAGTTCGTTATTGGAATTAACTGTGAGGGACTTTTAAACCTAGGCCTGTGTATGGCCTTCAATTGAAGCTGCTTCTGCTCCGCCACTCTGCCATTGGACTCTTGATAGTCGTCGACTATCAAGAGTCCAATGGCAGAGTGGCGGAGCAGAAGCAGCTTCAATTGAGGGCCATACACAGGCCTAGGTTTAAAAGTCCCTCACAGTTAATTCCAATAACGAACTCTACTCCTCCGTGCAATCTACTTACGAGACCCTGGGCAGGTCTGGGTCCAATTTGTGGTAGAGACTGGTTTTGTTCAGCCATGCTTGAGCGAGTAATAACAGGTCTGTGCTGCCCTTTGGTGTCTGGCTTAATGCGCACAACACTGAACGTCCCAGCGTTTGTCAACGATTTGCCGTTAAGTGATGCAAACCCGCTGAACCACGTTCATGAGGAGCCGGTACAGGGGGCCATGAATCAGTATGGACCTGGCAGCAGCGTGAGCAGACGACAGAGGCACATGGAGCAGGGTGGCGGTGGATGCAGCAGTATTTGGAAGCCAAACACAGGCCTCGGTTAAAAAGCGGAAGCCGTCAGCAGCGTGAGCAGACGACAGAGGCACATGGCGCAGGGTGGCGGTGGAGGCAGCAGCAATGGAAGGCCATACAGCACCCTATCACAAAATGGAACCCACCAACAGTGTAAGGAGACCTGAAAGTGGCACATGGCAGAGTCTGGCGATGAAGTCAGCAGCAATGGGAGGCCGTACAGGGACCCATGACACACTCTGGACCTGGCAGCAGCAAGAGGAGGCGGTACAGGGGCCCATGGCAGAGTGGCGAAGCGTAAGCAGCTTAAATTGAAGGCCATACAGAGGCCTATGTTAAAAATAATAACATGTTTGGGGCATGATTCATGGCGGATTTAGTCAGTTGTGTCAGGAACTGGTGGTTTGAAATCCAGACTAATCCACGCCTGATTCATTTTCACAAACGTGAGTCTCTCCACACTTTGGGTGGACAGTCGTGTCCTCCGCGGAGTTACAATACCTCCTGCCGCACTAAACACGCGCTCCGATGCCACGCTACTGGCCGGGCATGACAGCCTTTCAAGGGCAAATTCAGCTAGTTGGGGCCAAAGGTCAAGTTTCGTTGCCCAGTAGTCAAGGGGATTGTCTACCTCGGTTGGCAGGGTGCTGTCCAAGTAGGCCCGAGCCTGTTGTTTGAGGTCCTGCTCCAGGTCCACCTGATGCTGCTGCTGCTGCGGCTGGTTAGTAGTTTCCTCACTGCGCTGGTGAAGAAAGCTACTCATCATCGACTTCAGACTGAGGCAGCCGCTGCTGGTGGAGCAGCCACTGCTCCTACCACCCCACCCCTCCCCTGCTGCCATGGCAGCGGAACGCGAGCGCACAGGGCCCACAGTGTCTGAGGATGGACGTTGGCGCAGAAAGGCAGAGACCAACTGACTACATAGGTGGTTTTTATAGTACTTTATTTTGGCCTCCCTCTCAGCAGGTGTGAAAAAGGCCACCATTTTTGAACGGTAGCGAGGGTCCAACAAGGTGGACAGCCAAAAGTCATCCCTCTGTCTGATGGTTATTATTCAGCTGTCGCTACGCAAGCAACCGAGCATGCTATGGGCCATTTGTGCCAAGGAATGCGAGGGACTCCCTGCCTCCATCTCCACAGCATACTGCCACGGTGCGTCTGGGTCCTCTGTCTCCTCCTCCTCCTCCTCTACCAGATGCTCCTGCTCCTCCACTCCTGTCCGCTGAGTGGAAAAACCACCCATTTCACTCAATAATTCCTGAGCACCAATGTCCTCCTCTACCTCCTCCTCTTCTTCCTGTCCTGCCCCCACAGGGGTCATGTGGCGTTGAGATCTGTGCGCCACGTCTACCGCACCCTGACCAGCCATTGTTAACAGCATTTGTTCCAGGACGTGCAACAGAGGAATGACGTCGTTCATCCCATAGTCCTGCCGACTCACGAATAGCGTGGCCTCCTCAAAGGGCCTGAGCAAGCGGCAGGTGTCACGCATGAGCTGCCAATGGCTGACATCTAAGTTACACAGGGGAGTACCTTTATCTGCTTGTAACATCAGGAAATCGGTGATGGCCTTTCGCTGTTCGTAAAGGCGGTCTAACATATGTAGGGTTGAATTCCACCTTGTTGCAACGTCGCAGATCAGGCGATGCTGTGGAATTCCGTTCTGCCGTTGCAGCTCAAGGAGGGTGTGCTTTGCGGTGTAGGAATGGCTGAAATGCATGCAAAGTTTACGTGACATTTTAAGGATGTCTTGCAGTGGGATGGTGGATTTTAGGAACCGCTTGACAACCAGATTGAACACGTGAGCCATGCATGGCGCATGGCACAACCTTCCTTGACGCAGAGCAGACACCATGTTCTTTCCGTTGTCGGTCAACATGGTTCCGATTTTCAGTTTGCGCGGAGACAGCCATCTGTCGATTTCTCTGTTCATTACACTCAGAAGTTCCTCCCCTGTGTGACTACGTTCGCCAAGGCATACCAGGTGCAGCACAGCGTGACACCGTTGCGCCCTGCACATGTGATATGCCGGTCGGGTAATGGGACTTGGCACGGGGGTGGCGGCTGAGGACACGGCGGAAGAAGAGGTGGTAGAGGCGGACATCTTTGCTGGACCAAGGACATGCAAACGTGGAGGCAAAAGCGGCGTGACCTGTCCAAGTTGCTGGTGCGGCTGTGCCGGCACCACGTTCACCCAGTGGGCCGTAAATGACATGTACTGTCCCTGACCGTAGTTACAGCTCCACACGTCGGCGCTGCCGTGCACTTTGGCAGAGACCGACATGCTCAAAGACTGGCCCACCATCTCTTCTACATGTGAATGCAGGGCTGGCACTGCCTTTTTAGCGAAGAAATGCCGGCTTGGCACTCTCCACCGCGGCTCGGCACAAGCCATCATTTCTCGGAAAGGTGCTGAGTCCACCACTTGGAAAGGGAGGGACTGCAGCACCAGCAACTTGGACAGGAGGACGTTCAGCTTTTGCACCGTCGGGTGCGTGCTCGCAAACTGTTGTCTCTTGGAAACGGATTCCAAGAAAGACTGCTGACGGAATCCGTGAAGAGGAGTAGCAGGAGAAGGAGCATCTGAACGAGCGGAAGATGCCAACGAGCGACAACTCCCCTCAGCAGAGGTGTTGGAGCCTTGACTGGCTGATAGAGGGCGATTGACGTCGGGTGACGGAGCAAGTAATGGAGCGGGTGATGGAGCGGGGGCTGGGGCAGGCAGAACCGCCGTATCTTTATCACGGTTTTCCCAGGCCACCGAATGGCGACGCTGCATATGCTGACGCAACGCTGTAGTCCCAACATGGGCCCCCTGGCCACGCTTGACTTTCTGGACACATAGTCAACATACGGCTACGTTTACTTCCTCGGGCGGCTTGACGAAAAATTGCCACACCGCCGAGTAGGAAACTTTGCCCCCGCTACTCCTCACTGGCTGACTGCTACTTCCTCCGTGCACACCGGCACCACTACTGGCCGTGGTGGTAGGCTGCAGTGGAGCTGGTGCTCTACTCCGTGGCCGTTTGCCTCCACTGACACTGCTGCGACCCTGCTGCCTCCTGGGCAACCCACCGACTGTTTTTCTCGCTGGCAAGCTGGCACCCTCTTCTCCTGATGATGCGGAAGCAATAGCCTGATGACGACGAGGCTGCCAAGTGCGATCAGACTCATCATCATCAATTAGGGTCTTCGCGTCACTACTAGCCCCCTCGGCTGCGTATGGGTCAGGAGACAGACCTGTCTCTAGACCGGCTACCGAGCCACTCTCCTCGCCAGTACTTCTTCGCCTGGCTGCTGAAGAGGCGGATGTCTCCCCCCGTTCCTGACCGCCCTCTGTTAGCTCTTCCTCACTGTACAGTGGGGCTGAGCCCACAGCATGCGATACTTCGCTTGGTGAGGGAACACCAAAGGACAGGGGCAGGTAGAGGACACGTGATTTCAGTGGGCTTGCTCCCGGGCCATGCCAACTAACGGTTGTGTCTGACGTACCCACCGACCGTTGGCTGTAGGTGTCAGAGGTGACCTGGGAAGAGGAAGATGACCGAGTCAACCAATCGATGACGGCAGGGTTGTCGGTGGAGACACGACCGCTGGATGACACCGGGAGCACTGGCCTCTGGCTGCGACTAGTGCTGCCTCGACCCCTTCCTCTGCTGCCACGTCTGCTCGCTCCTGAAACATTGCCTCCTCTGCCACTCCTCTGCGTGTTGTCTGACATACTCTTTAATTCAATAAGCACCCCAAACATAAAACAGGATTTAACTCTTTGAACGTACAATAGTGGTTGTGAAGCAGAAAGTAACGATTCTGTGTCCCTGAGTAACAATTCTGTGTCCCTGAGTAACAATTCTGTGTCTGTCCCTGAGTAACGATTCTGTGGCCCTGAGTAACAATTCTGTGTCCCTGAGTAACGATTCTGTGTCCCTGAGTAACGATTCTGTGTCCCTGAGTAACAATTCTGTGTCTGTCCCTGAGTAACGATTCTGTGTCCCTGAGTAACGATTCTGTGTCCCTGAGTAACAATTCTGTGTCCCTGAGTAACAATTCTGTGTCCCTCAGTAACGATTCTGTGTCCCTCAGTAACAATTCTGTGTCCCTGAGTAACAATCCTGTGTCCCTCAGTAACAATCCTGTGTCCCTGAGTAACAATTCTGTGTCCCTGAGTAACAATTCTGTGTCCCTGAGTAACAATTCTGTGTCCCTCAGTAACGATTCTGTGTCCCTGAGTAACAATTCTGTGTCCCTGAGTAACAATTCTGTGTCCCTGAGTAACGATTCTGTGTCCCTCAGTAACAATTCTGTGTCCCTGAGTAACGATTCTGTGTCCCTGAGTAACAATTCTGTGTCCCTGAGTAACGATTCTGTGTCCCTGAGTAACGATTCTGTGTCCCTGAGTAACGATTCTGTGTCTGTCCCTGAGTAATGATTCTGTGTCCCTGAGTAACAATTCTGTGTCCCTGAGTAACGATTCTGTGTCCCTGAGTAACGATTCTGTGTCCCTGAGTAACAATTCTGTGTCCCTCAGTAACGATTCTGTGTCCCTCAGTAACAATTCTGTGTCCCTGAGTAACGATTCTGTGTCCCTGAGTAACAATTCTGTGTCCCTGAGTAACGATTCTGTATCCCTGAGTAACGATTCTGTGTCCCTGAGTAACGATTCTGTGTCTGTCCCTGAGTAATGATTCTGTGTCCCTGAGTAACAATTCTGTGTCCCTGAGTAACGATTCTGTGTCCCTGAGTAACAATTCTGTGTCCCTCAGTAACGATTCTGTGTCCCTCAGTAACGATTCTGTGTCCCTTAGTAACGATTCTGTGTCCCTGAGTAACAATTCTGTGTCCCTGATTAACGATTCTGTGTCCCTCAGTAACGATTCTGTGTCCCTCAGTAACGATTCTGTGTCCCTGAGTAACAATTCTGTGTCCTTGAGTAACAATTCTGTGTCCCTGAGTAACAACTCTGTGTCCCTGAGTAACAATTCTGTGTCCCTGAGTAACGATTCTGTGTCCCTGAGTAACGATTCTGTGTCCCTCAGTAACAATTCTGTGTCCCTGAGTAACAATTCTGTGTCCCTGAGTAACAATTCTGTGTCCCTGAGTAACGATTACGTGTCCCTGAGTATCAATTCTGTGTCCCTGAGTAACGATTCTGTGTCCCTGAGTAACGATTCTGTGTCCCTGAGTAACAATTCTGTGTCTGTCCCTGAGTAACAATTCTGTGTCCCTGAGTAACAATTCTGTGTCTGTCCCTGAGTAACGATTCTGTGTCCCTGAGTAACAATTCTGTGTCCCTGAGTAACGATTCTGTGTCCCTGAGTAACGATTCTGTGTCCCTGAGTAACGATTCTGTGTCCCTGAGTAACAATTCTGTGTCTGTCCCTGAGTAACGATTCTGTGTCCCTGAGTAACAATTCTGTGTCCCTCAGTAACGATTCTGTGTCCCTGAGTAACAATTCTGTGTCCCTGAGTAACAATTCTGTGTCCCTGAGTAACAATTCTGTGTCCCTCAGTAACGATTCTGTGTCCCTCAGTAACAATTCTGTGTCCCTGAGTAACGATTCTGTGTCCCTGAGTAACAATTCTGTGTCCCTGAGTAACGATTCTGTGTCCCTGAGTAACGATTCTGTGTCCCTGAGTAACGATTCTGTGTCTGTCCCTGAGTAATGATTCTGTGTCCCTGAGTAACAATTCTGTGTCCCTGAGTAACGATTCTGTGTCCCTGAGTAACAATTCTGTGTCCCTCAGTAACAATTCTGTGTCCCTCAGTAACGATTCTGTGTCCCTCAGTAACGATTCTGTGTCCCTTAGTAACGATTCTGTGTCCCTGAGTAACAATTCTGTGTCCCTGATTAACTATTCTGTGTCCCTCAGTAACGATTCTGTGTCCCTCAGTAACGATTCTGTGTCCCTGAGTAACAATTCTGTGTCCTTGAGTAACAATTCTGTGTCCCTGAGTAACAACTCTGTGTCCCTGAGTAACAATTCTGTGTCCCTGAGTAACGATTCTGTGTCCCTGAGTAACGATTCTGTGTCCCTCAGTAACAATTCTGTGTCCCTGAGTAACAATTCTGTGTCCCTGAGTAACAATTCTGTGTCCCTGAGTAACGATTACGTGTCCCTGAGTATCAATTCTGTGTCCCTGAGTAACGATTCTGTGTCCCTGAGTAACGATTCTGTGTCCCTGAGTAACAATTCTGTGTCTGTCCCTGAGTAACGATTCTGTGTCCCTGAGTAACGATTCTGTGTCCCTGAGTAACAATTCTGTGTCCCTGAGTAACGATTCTGTGTCCCTGAGTAACGATTCTGTGGCCCTGAGTAACGATTCTGTGGCCCTAAAGTCTCTGTGGCCCTAACTCTGTCCCTAATACAGACAGGTCTGTCTCTCTTGAATGACCGGAGGCTAATGGAGAATTCTAAGATGGCCGCGATTTATAGCTCCACCATTACACAGTGCTGGCTGGCTGCTGATTGGCTAATGCGATCACATGTCATGAATGAATGCATTATGGGTCAGCGCGCCTTGTCTGCGCGCCTTCCCAGAGATCCCCGCTCCGTCGCCACACATGTCGCCGCAATTTTTGGGAAAATTCGATTCGTGCATCCGAAGTTTGCTAATTTTCGGATTCGGCGCGAATCGAATTTTACCTAATCTTCGAAACGAATTCCACTTCGCCATGTTCGATTCGCTCATCTCTAATTATAAGATTTGCTTTATTTCTTTATCAAGACATGAAAGGAATCAATTCTATTGTAAAGACTGGCACGTATTTTACATACAGAGACTTAATTACTGGTCAAAGTTTTGCCTTCCTCTTGTCTGCTGACCTACAAGCAGCCTTGGCTACTAAAGTGAGCTCCAACGCAGACCGCAGAACACTACCTGATGGTAGTATAGAGTTTCTTAATTTCCGTTGTACTGTTTCAAGGCATCTGCAAGGATATTGCTTCATCTGCTGGCAGAATGGCACATCTGGCTAGCCTGGTGATGATTTCTTGGCCAACTGCCTCTGAAGTAAAGGTGGGCTTACAGAGGGGATATTGTGTCCCCTGCTAGTAGAAAGACATTTCTGGCCAGTCTGATGCAGACCCCTTGGCCAGCTGCTTCTGGCAGAGGTACCTTTTAAACAAACTTAGTTGTTTGATTATCTTAGTACGTGACCATCAGCAACTAGAGATCCACCCAGTCAGAGTTTGAACAGAGTCAAAACATGCACATTCGTGTCTCCTTGTCCACTGCTGCCTCTGATATGCAAATCCAGCATAGCATCTTCCCAGGAGAGCTGGCTAATACTAGCTGAGGATGACACATTTGGCCAGTCTGATGGAAACTCCTTGGCCAACTGCTTCTCAGGAAGAGATACTTCCCCTAATTTCAAGGACGACACCATATATGAGTATCTTACCTCTTGAGGTGTATTTTTTTCTGGTTTCATCTTTACTGTATAGGGAGATTATTGTCATCTCTTCTGCATGTGGCCCACGGAGGCACTGATATCTGATATAGCCATTGTGTGGCTGGTTGGGGTAGCCTGCTTGGGAGGTGTTTCAGTTTTGTATAGAACTGGTTAAGTCAATTGGAAATTCACTTGAAGTTCTTTTTGTTATTTTACTGTTTTTGTATGTGTTGTTATATGCATATGTAAAAAATGTACTGTATATACTCGAGTATAAGCCGACCCGAATATAAGCTGAGGTACCTAATTTTACCACAAAAAACTGGGAAAAACTATTGACTCGAGTATAAGCTGAGGGTGGGAACACTAGTGGGAAGAATCGTGCCTCATCATTGGTATCAGTGGGAGGAATAGTGCCCCATAATTGGTGTCAGTGGGAGGAATAGTGCCCCATCATTGGTATCAGTGGGAGGAATAGTGCCCCATCATTGGTATCAGTGGGAGGAATAGTGCCCCATCATTGGTATCAGTGGGAGGAATAGTGCCCCATCATTGGTGTCAGTGGGAGGAATAGTGCCCCATCATTGGTACAGTGGGAGGAATGGTGCCCCATCATTGGTGTCAGTGGGAGGAATAGCGCCCCATCATTGGTGTCAGTGGGAGGAATAGTGCCCCATCATTGGTATCAGTGGCAGGAATAGTGCCCCATCATTAGTATCAGTGGGGGGAATAGCACCCCATTATTGGTGTCAGTGGAATAGTGCCCCATCTTTGGTGTCAGTGGGAGGAATAGTGTCCCATCATTGGTGTCAGTGGGAGGAATAGTGTCCCAACATTGGTGTCAGTGGGAGGAATAGTATCCCATCATTGGTGTCAGTGGGGGGGTGGAGGAATAGTGCCCCATCGTTGGTGTCAGTGGGGGGGAGGAAAAGTGCCCCATTGTTGGTGTCAGTGGGGGGGAGGAATAGTATCCCATGATTGGTGTCAGTGGGGGGTGGAATAGTGCTCCATGATTGGTGTCAGTGGGGGGTGGAATAGTGCCCCATCATTGGTGTCAGTGGGGGGGGGGGAATAGTATCCAATCATTGGTGTCAGTGGGGGGAGGAAAAGTGCCCCATCGTTGGTGTCAGTGGGAGGAATAATGCCCCATCGTTGGTATCAGTGACACCAATGATGGGGCACTATTCCTCCCACTGACACTTGCTGACCCCTGTTCCAGTATGGTGCTGCTGCAGCCAGCATATGTGGTTGCAGCAGCACCTAAGCACGGCACACTTACCTGCATCTCCTTCACTCGATTTTCGTGGGGCCGCTCAGCTCCGCCTCCTCGCCGGTGATTGGCAGCCTGTGTGCCTTTCCTGAGCTACAGTTCTGGTGGCCAATCACCGGTGAGAAGGCGGAGCCGAGCAGCCGCGCGAACATCCAGTGGACGAACCGAATGAAGGAGCAGCCGCGCTTCCTGGACCGGATCGTCGTGGGACCGCAGCCAGGTAAGAGACAGCAGCCCCCTGCAGACGTTGACTCGAGCATAAGCCGAGGGGGCCATTTTTCAGCACAAAAAATGTGCTGAAAAACTCGGCTTATACTCGAGTATATACGGTAATAAAAATAATTTGACAAAAAAAAACCAAAACAGTTTCATAACTGGCTGAGCACTGAGGGAAAAAAGGAGACTGTCGCCATTGGGAAGGTGACTCATTTATATAGTATAACCGATCCTGGGACTGGGCGGGGGTTGCAGCCTATACCCATTCATGTATATGCTGTTATGCTTGTGTCAGGATAAGTGGTTTTCATGTGAAATCTGCAGAAAGTATATCTAAATCCAAAGTTCTTTGTATAATTTTTGAAAAAGTAAGAATACTTTAAGTCCTGTTTTTTTTTTCATTATTATTTTGCTATCATTGACCCATTTGGGTGATTTCCCAGTAATTTCTGCCCCTTAGGAAGCGAGAAGAAAGCCCTTCAAAATGCAGGGAATCCTCTCTGAGCATGCACAGCTTCCAACATATACTGAGGTTTTCTTACATTCTGCTAATACCCTTTAATTAAACAAGCTGAAGTTAGAAGCTGATTGGCTACCATGCACAGCTGCCCCACATTCTGAGTGCACTATTTTTAGTAAATATCCACCAAAGTGTTAGGTCAAGAGTCTAATTCAAATTGATAGTTATGTTTTGGGGGTTGATTTGAGATTTTGGATTACAAATTATATTGATAGCTAAGGGTCAATTGTATACTTGTTTTGTTTTTTTTTTCCAGTTATTTGCAACAGAACCAGGGGCGGACTGACAACTCATTGGGCCCCTGGGCAATAGGGGATCATGGGGCCCCTGTGTCCTTGCCCAAACTCAAAAATGCCTATGAAAAAGGTACCAGGGGCATCTCATGGGGTCCCCTACTGACCCCGGGCCCTCGGGCAGTGCCCGAGTTTCTAAATGGTCAGTCTGCCCCTGCACAGAACTGATGGACCATATCACTTATCTCTCACCTCTAACTAGTTTAAGAATGCTGTGTAGCAAAACGTCCGTGCTTCATGCCCCTGTCGATTCCTGTATTCTGTTGCAGTGAGACTCACAAGACTCCTATAAACTTTGTATTTATTAATGACTCTGAATATTGGAGTCTTCCAACTTTAACATATATGATATAATTGAATTACAGAAATGAATCAATGTATTGCCGTGCAATATCCATTTTTATATCAAACAAGTAAGGAAGAATATCTGGTCACAGGGTGCTTCTCATGCAGTATCTCACACAATGGCTTCTACTGTCCTTCAGGCATCCTTATAGTTCAGATTTGTCATAATGACTATATTCGTGTATTGTAAAATTTGTTAAAGACTGGCCTGTCCAAGGTGCCCTATCTGATTCAAACGGAGTTTGCTATAGTCACATAACTCATAGGGCATTTAGCAAGATATGGAACATTTATTCCAAAAAGACTTTCCAGCAAGCCATGATTTTTGATCATTGACATTTCACTATGCATGTGTCAGATGTAACTGTCATGAGTATATGGCATACTGTATTTTAGTACAGAGTGACTGTCCTAGTGAGTAGTAATGATAAATGATGGTCAGATCATATATTGCCTACATTTTCCCATTTATTGTTGCATGTAGTCCAATCTGGGCAATATGACAAAAATGCACAGTACAAGGGATCATTAACCCACTATATTTGAAACTCTCCCTTCTTGCTTTAAACAAGTATAGCACTTGAAGTTACACCTTTTAAATAATCTTATTTTTTAAATGACTTAATTGTCACAATAGTTCAGCCTGATCTCTCAAACATTCTTTAGTTTTTCTATAAGGCCATCCTATCTCCTGTCTGAGCCCCATTTGCTGACACCGAAAATCAGTCTTATAACAAAGGTGCTATGAGTAGACTAAAGTTTAAGTAGACTAAAACTGGCCATATATGGATTGAAATTTGGCCAGTTAAACAGGGACCGGGCAAGTTTTTATCCATGTATGGTCACTGTGGTTGAATAGAAGTCAATCTACCAATTGGATTCTGTTCAACCGCCCTGTTGAATAAAATCCGATTTGTATATGGTGACAGCAGGGGAGTCTCCCCCACTGTCAGAATACAACAGTGCAGCAGGAAGGATCACCCCATTCCCGTTGAATGTGTGAATGGGGGAATCGCATCAGTTTGTTTGTTCAAGCCGCTGGATAGATGAAAAAACTGACCCAAGTATGGCCAGTTTAAGTGTCTTAGTCAATGTTCTTTGGGCTTCTGTCAATGGAATGAGTTTCACATTGGTTTGAGGTGTTTCTGAGATCATTAATTCCTTTCCACCCAGCCTATTGTACAATGACAGCTGAGCAGGAACCCTATTATCCTGGGAGGACATCATATGATGTCCTCTCAGGATCGGGAGGTGCTCCATGGGACACAGCTGATGAAAGATCACAACACCCACTACCAGTGTCATGTGATTGCTGTGACCAAACACAGCAGATCACATGACAGTTGTAAACAATGAATGGCTTCTTTACATACCATTCACTGTGCTATGAGCTGTGATTGGTCACAGTGATCACATGCACAGACTGGGCCAATCACAGCCCATCTGTAGCATGTGATCAGCTATGGCCAATCACAACTGATCACAACAAAAACTACTGAATGAATCAGTTTCATTCAGTAAACACGCTTGCTTATACGAATGTAATTTGTTGGTATAAGCAATCATAATTACATTATTACAAAAAAAAAAATCCTGATCACTTGGCCAGAGTAGTACAAAGTTATTATGGTATCATTGTAATGCTCTGGTCACAGGAGTAGAAAAAAAAAGTAAAAAATAAAAATGTTTAAAAATGAAAGAAAAAAAATATATTTATTTATTTATTTATTTTTACAAACTGTCACCAGTCAGTGTCAGTGTCACTGCCACACCAGTTATATGATGACACTTATTGGATTGGTGAGAGTATGTAAAAAAAATATATATTTTTTTAAATTTCTTCATTTTCCACAAAATTATGACAAAATGACAACTTCAAAAAACTCGCCATGTCTCTTCCTAAATACCTCAGACTGTCTAATTTCTGAAAAGTGGTAATTTTTGGAGTATTTGTACTGTCCTGGCATTTTAGGGCCTCAAGAAATGAGATCAGCCGTCTGAACATCAGAATTTATCAATTTTTAGATATATACCATAGTTTGTGAACTCTATAACTTTCCTACCAACTAAATAATAAACAATGATTTGGGGTTATTTTCACTAAAGACATGTAGCAGAATATATTTTAGCCTAAATTTGTGTAGAAAGATTATTTATTTGCAAAATGTTATAACAGAAACAAAGAAAAACACATTTTCTTTCAAAATTGTTGGTCTTTTTTCATTTATAACGCAAAAAATAAAAAAAAAAACAAGTGGTGATTAAATACCACCAAAAGAAATCTCTATTTGTGTGAAAAAAATGATAAAATGGAATATGGGAACAGTATTGCATGGCAATAGTCATTTAACCCACGTGGCAGTATTCCCTAGTGTAGCTCGGGGTTAAGTTCCAGTACCAGAAGTGATAACCCCGAGCTACACTCAGGATTACACTGCAGCGTTGCTCTGGGATTCCTGGATCACTTACCTTGTCCTGCGCTCCTGCGATGTCCCCCCTGCACCGTCCCTGGCCATGTCCTCCGGCCGATGCCGGCATCCGTCTTCCAGGTTCCATTCCCTGCGAGCGTCGGGACGTACGGGGGGATTGAACCGGCGGGAGATTAAAAAATGTCAAAATTTTACATACACATAATACACTAAAATCTGATAGTATTCCATTACTGTATCAAACCATTTCACATACATTTTGTCCCTAGTGCTTTGTCCTGTGCCCTGCCTGCATTTTTACCGTTCTTTCTGCCTGGAAACTTAGAAAAGTCCATGACGTCCAAAAAGCGTCCCTTTAGGTCAAAAGCGGTTTTAGACCAGCTAGAGAACAGTGATAGTAAATTAGAATCACTTGAAGAATTGGGTCATAATGATTCGTGGGGAAATTTGTCATCAGACACTGAAATCTATTCTGCGACTAAGCTCAGTGATGTGCAAACTTTGCGCTCTATTTCAAATTTCAGTGTTTTTGGTTTGATTACATTATTGAATAAAATGTATTATTATTATATTATTATTTTTTATGATTATTTATTATATTATAATTTATGATTTTGTGTTTCAAATTTTATCATTCCCGGGATGTTTACTAGACTCGGACAGATTTCAGTGAGTTATTCCTAAGAATTACAGGCTTACAATAAAAAAAACACATATTTCCATTGAAAACAATGTACCGCTTTGAGCACATAAATACTGACATAATCAGACCACTAGGGAGGTTAAAGTGCAACAGCGCTGAAAGGTGAAAATTGGCCTGGGCAGGAAGGGGGTAAAAGTGCCCGGTAGGCAAGTGGTTAAGAGTATTTGTCAGGTGTGTTTGACATACAGTTGATTTCCTTCTGACCTACAGTAACCTGCTTCAAGTGGGTTTTGCTTTTCCATTGACCTGTATGGATATACAAAACCTATCTATTGTGAAAAAAAAATGCAGTAGATACAGGCCCTAAAAGTTTGGCTAATCAACAGTTTTACCCTCTCCAGACACTTGATCAGAGTGT
The DNA here is from genome assembly GCF_062004578.1 of Staurois parvus. Lineage (NCBI taxonomy): Eukaryota > Metazoa > Chordata > Amphibia > Anura > Ranidae > Staurois > Staurois parvus. Next base: position 7,232,718 of record NW_028317902.1, read on the forward strand.
CAGTTATCATTCTGGTGTTAGACAGGTGAGCCTTCATAACAGGTCCTACAGCCTGACATTGGGTTGACTCTGCTCTGGCTCGAAGGGAGTAGAAGTGAATATATACACACACTTTTGTTTGAGACATGAGGCTGCACTGTTATAACAACTTGTGGAAATTATATTTAGGCAACATACATTAAAGTTTGTTCTGTTAGTTATACCACGTTATAGCACTGACTTGATCTGGGAGTAAAATATTCTGATAAAAAAATTGTTATTCAGTTACCTTTGGAAGACGCTGTGCAATATTTCATGATTGTGGAAATAGATTTACATGATAAATGGTGAATTTTGAATGCCATTATTGTACAGCTGAGAATCTTCACATGGTTTAGATTTCCATTATAAGTGTAAATCAAAGCTTGCCACACATTAATATCCATTTATCTTTAGTTCGTTCGCCCTCATCATTCCTTAGATAATTCCATTGTGAAATCTTTGCCATGTTCTGTAAAGCATCTCATCTCCTGGTCCCACCTCTCCCTCTCAAACAATGACACATCCCCAGCTAATTAACCAACCGTAATAATTCAATGGAAGCCTATGATTAGAAATCCTTTTAAACTTCTTAAAACTGCCTGGAAGAGTTATCTTTTTCCCTTCACTGTTCAACAAAAGCCCATTAACCTGAAAAAGCAAATGGCTTCACAAACCTCCTATTATATTTTAAATTATGGTTCCAATCAGAATCATAGAGAGGTCCCTGGTTCCTACGCTCGGACACCATCTTAAATCAATAGAGTGCCTTGTGCTCCTATGTTAAATTCTTCTAATGACAAAGAGATTTTCAACGTAAAACTTCCCCATTATATATAGGCGAGATGAGAAATGAAATAATGAAAAGTAATTTATTTGGAAAATTGTCATTTTAACCACTTCGAGACTAATGGTTGTTTACCCCTTTTTGGCCAGACAAATTTTTATATCACAGCTACATTCTATTGATTTAGGAATATCTTTGACATTAGTTATAGTTTGGTACCAAAGTGATATATATATATTTTTTAGGAGCAAAAACAAGGATTTTGGTAGCATTGTTCAATAATAATTTTTCTTCATATTTTGAATGTATGTGTTTTATTTCCAATTTATTTCATCACTAAAATGAAGTTGCTGATTGTACAAAATATCATGGTGTTACTTGCAACTGAAATAAAGTTTATTTTTATTTTGTTGTCTTTTAAAACTCTACCAAATTAATGTAAGTATAAAGAAAAAAAATTCTCACACAGTATTAATAATTCTCAAACAAGCACAAAAAAACATAATACAATTAGGTAAGATAACATATAAAGAGAGAAAAATATTTTAATAATGTAACACCCTGCAATAATATTGGTTGCAGGATGTTAAGTGAACACAAGATGGCAGTGTTCTGCGGTTCAGCTATGCAGACTCTGTTGAAGAAAAGCCTTGTTGTAGCAGGATCTTTGTGATCAGACATGTAGTAAACAGACTACATTTCCCAGAAGAGCTGGCAAAGGGATGGGAGCATATATATATTCAGAAGCCCTGGAACCTTACAGGAAGGAAGTGGATGGTGAGGGGCAGAGAACAGGTGTGTGGAGAAGCTGTGCAAGATGCTGGAGATCCAGACCATCCCTTTTTACAACCTTAGCAAATCTTTTCCTTCCTACTTAGTATTGAAGAGATTTCACTTAAATTCAACATCACCTCAAGGAGGAGTCTTCTTTTTCTGAAACAATACCATCTTGAAGGAAACTTGCTTTCATACAAGAAAAGATCTGAGCCTTAATGTGCACCAACCAGGCCCCATCGAGTGCACAGAAGATTGGACACTTTTGCTAAAAGAGATACAAAAAGGGACATTGTTGCTTTTCATCAAAGATTTCACCTATACAGTTAAACCCAGTTACCAGCAACTGAGAGCCCAAAAGTGAGTTAGTCTGACAGATTGATAGTTCCTCCCAGCTCACTTGGGTAGAGACATCCCAGAGGCTGGGGCTGATGTTAAATTCTGATCCTGAAGGACATTTGAGAGTTGTTTAAAGTGATACTGTGTTACAATACCTTGTTGAACCTTTTAGACCATTTAACTCTTATTTCATGCTCATCTACTGGTATGTTTTTGTTGTGCTTGCACAGTTATTATTCTGACCTCAATGTAACCATAATACTTGTTCACCCTAAACTGTGTCTTTTTATTTTATGGTTCCAGGCCAAGGGGTCCTCCTGGTCAAAGGTTTATGGTGGTACCAGCAGGACAGACAGGGAACCCAAAAATACTCAGCGGCCCTTAAGGGGATAGTGCTGCAATAAGGAAACATTTAAGAAAAGTTTTCTTATTCTTTTACCCTCACTCTTCTGAGCAGTACTAGCCCAAGCCTTTATTTTTAAAGATTCCTTACCCTGAATTTTAGCCATAAAGTGTGTATATGCACAGCATTCCTACACATTATGGCACACTTACTGTACGTAGTAGAGTGCCCTCTTCCAACACTGGCATGTCCAGGTTCGCAGTAACTGCCCTGTCCCCCACTTCCTCCATCTTCTCTTCTGCTTTTGCCGGGTACTGCATTGTTACAGAAGTTACATTGTCCCTGGTATCTGGCATCCTGGTACAAATGCTGGACTAAACCTACTAAACCTATTTTGTAGTATACCTACAAAATAAAAAATTGTTACAACAGACAAGTCATTTTTTGGGAGAAGATACTTTGCATGTGTCTTCTACCAAAAAATGCTACCTCCTAGCAAATTTTAATTTCAAGAATCCACTTCAACATGTTAATGTAATTCTAAAAGTAATTTCCAATCATTTTAAGTCTGAATCTTCCATTGAAATAATACCTGGTAATTCTGCAATCAAAATCCTTGTTTTGAGCCCCATCTTGTTATAAAGTGACAATGCTCTCTCAATGTCAATTAGTTACAGTTTGCATAAAAAAGTAAGAATGTGTTTTTTGCAAGAGAATGCTTACTCCTGCAAAGTTAATGTTGAAATGTCAAATGGTTAGAGCATCCTAGTAACAGTTCAGGATGGGTAACAGCTACCTGTAGTAGTTTTTCATCCCAGCCTGGAAACCAAATGGCCTACATGTATGGCTTATTAACTAAGCACTGTGTTTCAAAGGTGTATATGGTTTTTGAACAAACTGAGGATCTTTTTGGTCTATTTTATTGATAGATATAAAATAGTGACTCTAAACCAGGGGTGGGCAAACTTTTTGACTTGAGGGCCGCAATGGGTTCATATATTGGACCCGGGGGCCGGACCAAGAGTAGATGAATGATGTGTATGTGTCATCCATAGTAAGTATAGTAATATTCCCCCATAGTAAGCATAGTAATTAATCCCCCATATAGTAATTCATCCCCCATATAGTAATTCATCCCCCATAGTAATTCATCCCCCATATAGTAATTCATCCCCCATAGTAATTCATCCCCCATAGTAATTCATCCCCCGTAGTAATTCATCCCCCGTAGTAATTCATCCCCCATAGTAATTCATCCCCCATAGTAATTCATCCCCCATATAGTAATTCATCCCCCATAGTAATTCATCCCCCATATAGTAATTCATCCCCCATATAGTAATTCATCCCCCATAGTAATTCATCCCCCATAGTAATTCATCCCCCATATAGTAATTCATCCCCCATAGTAATTCATCCCCCATATAGTAATTCATCCCCCATATAGTAACTCATCCCCCATTGTAATTCATCCCCCATAGTAATTCATCCCCCATAGTAATTCATCCCCCATATAGTAATTCATCCCCCATAGTAATTCATCCCCCATATAGTAATTCATCCCCCCTATAGTAATTCATTCCCCATATTAAGTCCCCCCTGTGTCAATTCACTTACCTTTGCTCCGCGCGTTCCTCTCGCCATGTTGCCGCGCCGTTCCGGTGTAGCATGAAAGTCTGTCTCCTATGAGGATCTGTCCCCCTCGACGTATCTGCGCATGTGCCAGTTTCAGGTATTAGCAGCCGATCGGCGATCTCCGGCACATGCGCAGATACGTCGAGGGGGACAGATCCTCATAGGAGACAGATTTTCATGCTACACCGGTCTTCAGGGCGGTCTGTGAGAGGAGCCTAGCGGGAGCCTAGCTCCGCGGGCCGGATTAAAAGGTCCGCCGGGCCGTATACGGCCCGCGGGCCGTAGTTTGCCCATTGCTGCTCTAAACCCTAAACAATCCGGAATCTACTAATACTGGATATAGAGAGTGGTGTGCAATACATGGATTTGTGGTTTGTCTAGGGACCACATGTCATCAATCATCAAGTGTACACACTGATCATCCCTAACTTTATGACCACCCACCTACTATTACGTAGGCCCTCCTTTTGCCATCAAGACAGCCACTTTTGCCACCAAAACAACCCTGACCCATTAAGGCATGGATATCACTAGACCTCTGAAAGTATGCTGGGGCATCTGGCACCAAGCCATCAGTAACAGATCCTTTCAGTCCTGTAAGTTGCAATATTGGGCCTCCATGGTTCAGACTTGTTTTTCCAGCATATCCCACAGATACTCGATTGTATAGAGAAAGGGAGAATTTGGAGGCCAATCAACACCTAAAACTCACTGTGTCCCTCAAACCATTCTTGAACCATTTTTTCACTGTGACAGGGCTCATTATCCTGCTGAAAGAGGCCTTTGTCATTAGGGAATACTGTTTTCAATAAGGGGTGTATTTGGTCACCAACAATGTTTAGGTAGGTGGTATATGTCAAGTAACATCCATATAGGACCCAAGTTTTCCCAGCAGAACATTGCCCAAAGCATCATGCTGCCTCCGCCAGCTTGTCTTCTTCCCATAATATATCTTGGTTGCATCTCTTCCTCCAGAAAGCTAAGAACACGCACCTGTCCATTCACATAATATAAAAGAAAATGTGATTCATCAGACCAGGCCACCTTCTTCCATTGCTCCATGGTCCAGTTATGATGCTCATGTGCCCTTTGTAGATGCTTTTGACTGTGAACAAGGGTCAGCATGGGCACCCTGACCAGTCTACAGCTATGCAGCCTCATACACAACAAACTGTAATGCCCATTTTGTTCTGCTTTCAACACATCAACGTCAGATGCGACATATTTACATGCTGCCTAATATATCACACTGACTTTCAGATGCCATTGTAACAAGACAATCAAACTTATTCACTTAGCCCATTAGTGGTCATAAAGTTTCGGCAGATTGGCGTATGTCCACAAAGTGCAACTATATTCAAGACAATAAAACACCATGTGATATATTTACAGTAGTTTACTTGTTATGTATACCAATAGGGATGACATGGAGCATTTAACATTTTAATGGGGGTTATTATTTCTATGGCTTTTCTGCATGTTCTACACAGGTAAGAAGTATATGTCCTGCACAGGTAAGAAGTATATTATTTATATAAATGCATAAGAACAACTGAGTATTGTCTATGATAGTTTTTTATTTGCTCTAACATCCAAATTTTCAGGACAAACTTTTGGGGGTGTACCCCCTTCTTCAAGGTCAAAGAAGTACTAATACACAAAGTTTTAGCAAAATGTTGTATGTAAGATAATCTCTGGTTACAAGTGCACTACAATAGCTACAATCACCTCAAGTATAGATTCTTAACAAATCTTGTTGTTTATAGCAGGTACTTATATAGCACCATCAATTTACACATCTATTCACATCAGTCCCTGCCCTCAAGGAGCTCACAATCTAAGGTCCCTAACTCACATTCATACATATACTTAACAGCAACTTTATTAGGTACACCTGTTCAATTGCTTGGTAACACAAATTTCTAATCAGCCAATCATATGGCAGCAACTCAATGCATTTAGGCATGAAAACATGGTGAAGATGACATGCTCAATGACAAGTTCAAACCAAGCATCAGAATGGGGAAGAAAGGGGAATTAAGTGACTTTGAACATGGCATGGTTGTTGGTGTTAGACAGGCTGGTCTAGGTATTTGAAAAACTGCCGTTCTGTAGGGTTTACAGAGAATGGTCCGAAAAAGAGAAAATATCCAGTGAGCGGCAGTTGTGTGAACAAAAATGCCTTGTTGATGTCAGAGGGGAATGGGCAGACTGGGTGCTGTGACATTCAGATGGTAGGGTCAGAACTTGGCATAAACAACATGAAAACATGGATCCATCATGCCTTGTATCAATGGTTAAGGCTCGTGGTGGTAGTGTAATGGTGTGGGAAATATTTTCTTGGCACTAGCAAGGTGTACCTAATAAAGTGGCCAGTGAGTGTATATTCATGTGTATATCATTATATTTGATATTGAATATTTATTTGTATATATCCCCTTCCAAGTTTGTACCCTTCTCCCCTCCATTTTTCTTATGGGATGCCCTTGCTCCTGTGCTCAGGAGCTATTTTTGTACATATTTTTCTAGCCAATGGGGACATGGCTGTTTTTGTTGTTGGGGGGGGGAGTGTAGCACCCTCTAGTGTGCTACTAGAATAGTGTAGTGTATTGTAGGTTAAATCATTGTGTATGACTCATGGTAACTATGTGAGTCTGTGATTGAGGACGGGTTATTGCAGGTCAGCTGGATGACTTAACAAATTGTGGCTCTGTCGCCTCCTCCTGACTCAAGAGGACCATAGTGCCTTCCAGAACCCGGTAAGCAGGAAGAGGCGGAGACCTAATCTGCATGTTTATGGGAGTCCAGCCAATCCCAGGTTTGGAGGCCTTGGTAGAGTGGTGGATTGGCCCATACATATGGGAGAGTAAGACTGACCGAGAAGTCAGGTGAAAGATGGAGTGCTGAGGAGACTGTCGGTGCCTGGGAGGGGGAGATGGCAGCCTCCAGGCTGGGCTCTGAGTGGCTCAGGAGGATACATTCAGCAATGTAGCATGAATGGGATCGAGACCTGGAGCAGCAGGGAGCAAAGAGGGCAGAATGAGTAGAGCAGCACTCTCTGGGATCTACAAGGGGAAAGACTGCCATACGTAGCAAGCTTTCTAAGGACAGCCCTGGGCTCAGTCCTTTATCCTTATCCCGGGAAAAGCCAGGAGGGCTGGTGGTGTTTGCAGGCCATGGAGCTGGGAGCAGCTCCACAGGGGGTGAGAAGACATCCCTACAAGTAGTTATGAGAAGTTAAGCTGATTTTTGAGCGGCTGATAGTTTCTTGTCCATAAAGGGCCAATGCTACTGATCCGCAATGACTGATGGCTTTCAAGAAAATAACAGTCTAGGATCTGCTTTTGTACATAAGAATGAAGTTGTCGTCCCCTCCCCTTTTATTTATTGAATCCAGCTGGGCATCCCATAATACCAATTTCCCTATCCAAGTTGATTTCCCCTAATAAAACAACAAAACAAGCCCACAAACTGGTTACTGTCTCTTTGATGCAAGTCCGTCTGAGAAATACCTGTTGCCTAGCTGTCCAAAGAGAGCTTAGGGGTACCCACAACACAGCAGCCCTCACAAGGGTGGCACTACATATATACAATTGAATGCCTTGAAGGATTTTTTTAAGTGGTTTTAAATGTACAGCAAAACAATTAATGTTTGTGAAAATAGAATTAAAAATATATTTCATATAAGTTATACAGGGTTTATATTGCTAGACAGACATATCTCAACAAGAGGATTTGTTTATCCTCAATTTTTACAGGGAGTTTAGGTCTATCAAGGCAAAGGCATAATAGTAATACATGTTTTCAATGGGGCACCTTTTCCCTTTAGCTTAGTGGTCTCATGGTATATTAGCTTGAACTGTAAGTTGCACTATAAGAATAAATAAAAGAATGGTGAAATGTCTGCATACATTGAGGCCACTGAAGTGGTCCCTTACATTGGTGGTCAGTAGAGATGAGGATGAGGTTTGCAGCTACCATGGGTTCTCTGCAAATCCTGGCAAAGTAATTGAAGATTTTGCCAAAACAACCATAATGCACTGCTTGGCCTCTGAACTTAGATCAGCTGGCTTAGAAGGGCCAATAAGGAGGTGTTTGGATAAGCCAGCCCCCTCACTATAAGAAGGTTAGATTACAGCAACCATACTGACAATGTGCCTTATCTGTGCTAGGTCAAGCATAGGGAGTTCTGCCAATAAAATGCATAGGGAGAGAATTGGGCTTTTAGGCGCCGGTAGGTCTGTAAAGTAGATGTAAACCCCTTGCAGAATGCCATGTAGGTAGCAAATGCTATATGTCGTATAGAAATTAGGTATGTGGCAGGAAAGGGTTTTTGCATCTTCATACAGCTGAAGCCCTGCAGCCCCTTTATAACCAGTTCTTATCCTCGTGCAGTACAGTGATAACAGGCTATTTGCTTTTTTTACAGAGCATATTTCCTAATTGTTGCTGGCTGAAATAGTTTTTTTTCACAGCCTGCCCCTGTCCACATGAGAATTTGGGGTGGGGGATGGAAGAGTTTTTTACCCTTTTTTCCATTTGTTGTTATATTCTAATGTTGATGATGTTCTGCAGCATCTTTACAGCCTGTCCCTGGCTACATGCACTACAGTGATAACATGCATGTGTTTTTTCACAGGCCATATTTCCTAATTGTTGTGTGTTGCAAATGTTTTTTTCTTCACAGGCCTTTTTTAAAAAATTATGAAAAGGGAATGTGCCTGGGTAATGTGCATCAGCACAGATCCCTTGGGAAAGCATGTGATCTGTGCTGAGTGACTTACAGGCAGACATATACATTTAGCTCTTAATTGAACGATTGCCTAACCTCCCCCTGTCCATCCAAGTATTTATTCATAACATTCCGGGGGACGGCTGGTGAGGGGACAGGCTGGCATTCCTTGCGCAAAGTACGCATAGCGGCGCAAAGTATCTGGCACTTTAACTAAGGCAAGTACAAACAATAGTGCTGCACCCCAAGCATATTGCATGTGCTCTTCCCTCTCTTACCTCTCTCTGTCAGCCTTCCTTTGTTATCTCTCCTCTCTCCAGCATGCTCTTGCTAACCCTCTTTGTTGCTATAATATCCTCTCTTCTCAAACTCTCTCTTGTTTACCCCTCCTCCCCACCACACAACCTGTACATATCACCCTCACTCCTGCCCTCTCAATATAACTGCACTTATCTCCTGCTCTCTCTTGGTCCACATAATGTCACCGCTTCAAAAGCACTGCGGCACTTGCCCTCATATAAATCTCGCTCTCACCTCACCTCCCTCACCCTCCTACTACTACTAACTTCTGGAGACATTGCTTCAAACCCTGGCCCTCCACCATTAAACTCCAACCCACAGAAGCAGCAGCCTCCCCTCTCTGGCCGCAGCTGCAACCCTCACTCTCTTATCTCAATTCCCCTACTTCCACACACCAACCCCTCCCTCCTATGTGCCCTCTGGAATGCCAGCTCAGCCACTAAAAAACTCTCTACTATCATTGACCTCTTCCTCTTCCACTCCCTCAACCTTCTTGCTATCACTGAAACCTGGCTCCAGGATTCTGACTCTGTCTCTTCAGCTGCACTCTCCCATGGCGGCCTCCTCTGGACTCACTCACTCAGACCCAGTGGACAAAAAGGGGGTGGAGTCAGACTTCTTCTTTCCCCACAATGCACGTTCCAGGTTCTTCCTGCCCCTCATCTCTGTCCCCCCACTCTTTCGAAGTGCACTGTATTTGTCTCTTTTATCCCATTTGTTTGAGGATCGCAGTCATCTACCGGCCCCCGGGCCCAGTTTCACGCTTTCTCGATGACTTTTCAGCATGGCTACTTTCTCTCCTCTGAGGTGCCTGCCATCATCCTGGGCAACTTTAACATCCCAGTCAATGCTCACACCCCTGCCACCTCTCAACTACTCAACCTAACTTCCTATTTTAGCCTAACACAATGGTCACAATCCACTGCCCACAGCAATGGCAACACCCTTGACCTTGTATTCACCCACCTATGCACTGTAACCTGTAACCTCTCTAACAATCCTTTTCCTCTCTCTGACCACAAATTTATCAGCTTCACACTCTCCCTGCCTCCGACCCCCCATGCCTCCAACCAGCAAACCGTCACCTGTAGAAACCTCCATCACCTCAGCCCTGACCTTCTTCACTCCGCTACTGAATGCCTCTATGATGAATGCTGCTGCTAGACTCATACACCTTACCAACCGATCAGTGTCTGCTGCCCCTCTCTGCCAATCCCTTCACTGGCTTCCAATAACTTAACATATAAAATTCAAAATACTAACCACAGCCTACAAAGCCATCCACAACACTGCCACTAGCTATATCACCGACCTCATCCACAGATATCGGCCAAATCGCCCACTCCGCTCCTCCCATGATATCTTCCTCTCTAGCTCTCTCATCACCTCCTTCCACGCTCGCCTCCAGGACTTCTCCAGAGCCTCGCCCATCCTCTGGAACTCCCTACCACAGCATGTCCGGTCAGCCCCCACCTTGTCTGCCTTTAGGCGATCTTTGAAAACACACTTCTTCAGGGAAGCATACCCCACCTCCACCTAAGAACTGTACTTGAATCACCTCCACCAGATCATCCCCCACAGCTATCTCTTTTTGTATCATCTCCCCCTTCCTTTAGATTGCAAGCTCCACGAGCAGGGCCCTTACATTCCTTCTGTACTGAAATGTATTGTAATTGTACTGTCTCCCTTATATTGTAAAGTGCTGCGCAAACTGTTGGCGCTATATAAATCCTGTATAATAATAATAATAATATACATTTCCCAGACATATATATATATATATATATATATATACACTGCTGAAAAAAATTAAAGGAACACTTTGATGGAAATGAAAATTATCAACCTACAGAGGACTGAATTCAAAGACACCCCGAAAGACAAAGTGAAAAAATGATGCAGCAGGCTAGTCCATTTTGAAATTTCATTGCAGCAACTCAAAATGGTACTCAGCAGTTTGTATGGTCCATACGTGCTTGTATGTATGCCTGACAACATCGGGGCATGCTCCTAATGAGGCGACGGATGGTGTCCTGCGTATTTCCTCCCAGATCTGGACCAGGGCATCACTGAGCTCCTGGACAGTCTGAGGTGCAACCTGGCAGCGTCGGATAATAGCAAATATGTAAAACAAAATGTGTAATGCCTTAGTCACATAGAAGTAGACATGTTCATGGCAGAAATTTTCATTTAATTTCAGATGCATTCGCTCATTGAAGAATTTTGCTTTGCCACATTCATTATGTTGAACAAATTAATTTTCAGGATTAGTTTTGTTATATTCAGCATTTCTGTTGTATATTCGTTGGTCCGGGTGGATTCTAACATTTTTGCAGTTTTTTCAGATTACTATATATTAGTTTTCAGTATTTGATATTATGGGTAATTCATTATTTATATATCAAAACTTTTCAGAAGGATTCAATATTTTTGGATGCAACTGAATAAATAATGCAAAATTTGGTAGCCCTACATTTTTCAAACCTAAGAATTACATTAGACTGTGGAACTGAACTCGCTGACTGTGAGAATTACAAACTCAATTTAACTCACAAATTATTATTATTGAACAAATTTGAAAAATTTGTTATTTTCCCCATGTGCTCAAACTAATTTCAAATCATGTGATGTCATCCAAATGAAACAAATGCATTCATTAATTTTGTTATAACTTTTTTGTATTCGTTTACATTCGTTACTATGTCCATTCGGAGATTCATATACATCTGAGTCTTTGAAAATCACATTTTTGGGTGAAAATTGATTTGTTAAGACATTTAATACACATGTCTACATTGAAGTGGGTGGAGGTGACGGAGGAAGGGAAAAGGAGTAGAGTGAGATGGAGGTGAGGTAGGATGTGGAAGAGTTAAAAGAAAATGAGGAGAAGTAGAGGGAGAAGATGACTGAGGAGGATGAGGTTACAATAGTAATGCTTGGCTAACTCCTTGTGGCAGCATCTTTACCTCTCATTTTAAAGGGTAACTCCACTTTTATGGCAAAAAAAATAGCAAATGAAAAAAATATTATAGCATATACAATTGCTACAAAAGTCATATTGTAATTGAATGTTTATAAAAATTACCTTTCCTTTTCAATGTGCAGCGCTGTAACTTTGTGTAAAATATTATGCAATATGGCTGCCTGGAGGCCTTCTGTACACAGATGGTGTATAGAACGCCTCCCAGTTATGTAATTTCCTGCTTGTGTGATTGGCTTACTGATTTTTCAAGTCTTCAGAAAGATAGAAGTCAGATTTGGGGCATCCCCTGCAACAAAATGACATTTTTGGTGAGACACTGTCAAAGGGAAAAAACATCTAAAGGGATGCAGACCTTGTCAATTTCCAAATTAGAGCCCTGCAGGTACAGCAAGCTGATTGATAACTGTAAATCCACTTCTTTACAGATTCACTCTGCACATAGACACAGACAAACAGCTTTTTCTTCAGAATAACTAAAGGTAGGAATCTGCAACAATGTTTATTAAAATCCTTGCAATGTACATAGATCACCCAGAAGGAAATGCTTTTTTTTCTCAACAAAAAGGGAGTTGGTCTTTAGGTTTTACAATTTTATTTATTTTTTGGACAGTTCTGCTTTTTGGGAAGGGCAGGCATCCTTTGGCTGCACGATTCCACACTGAATTTTTTCTTGCTTCTTGGTTTTGCCCTATATGCTGTGTTGTGGAGAGACAGGCAGTCTATGGCCGTAGGTTTTCTCCCTGCAGCTATTCCTCCAGTGCCCTGACTGTAATAAATTATGTATTAAAAAATATATAACTTCCTGTGGAGTGCCTTCCAGGGAGGAGATAGATAATTTGGGCAAAGCGTAGGAATTGCAAACATGCCTGGTCTCTGCTATCTGCAATCCAGGCACTTCATCAATACAAAAAAAATCCAGAAAAAACTTTTTTAAAAAAACTATATAAATACATATGGAAAGAGAAATAAAAAAAAATGACATATATAAACAACATATGCATACAAAGCCTTCATTTTTTTAATCGTGCCATTGATACTCCATGCTTACATCTGCAAATAGTCCTAAGGATGTTTATCATTTTCTGATCAAGGTCTGTGCTGTGTCATCACATATCATGTGGTCTTCTGGGACATTTGAAAGGTCTAGTCATTGATCAGTAGGCCAACAGCTGGTCTTTTAGGATATGAATAAAGCCTATTCACCCAGCTTCATAAAGCCACCAGAAGTAGCTTGCAGCAAACATCAACAATGCCATTTTCCAAGGCAATGAATGTCATCTAGGCTCCACTGTCCATCGTCAGAGCTAGATTTATCCCTCGATATCGCACTGAAGACCTAAAAATGCTGGGATTGGATATTCACCATGTGCTAGACTTACTGCTAGACTGCAGTTATGAAACAAACTTACTGAATTTCACTTTTGGACTCACAGATGTTTAATATCATTTTTAATTTTACCAAAAACAGCAACATTTAGTATTGTTTAACACCGATTTTCTGAGATCATTATCTCATTACATGTTTACATATATTTTTAGATACAAAAGATTCACTATTATTGCTGGATATGCTTTACCATTGTTTTATTTTTATTGTATTTATACTATCTACACAAGAAGCAATGGATCATCATTAATATTATTAATATGTAGAGGAATTGTAGTTGTGATTAATAAAAGGTTAAAGTAAAAGTACTTTTACTTCTGTCTTTTTAAGTACATACAATTATCTGGCAATTTTTCAAACTGTGGAGTAAAATGGATGTGAAGACTAGAGTAGGTTAAATTTGTGATCTTACTTCTGCCTCTACCCTATTTTTACATCTGCTCTTCAATGCATCTTAAAGATTTTCCAGAAAAGAGAATCTAGTACAATTATCTGTAGCTGTGCAGGCTTGACAGTGTGACATAGAATTACTGAGAATGACACAAAGAGCAACTATTAAGTGAACACTGAAAAGGATTGAACTTTGCAAATTGATTTCAGTAGAAGTATTGCACAATTGTGATTATTGTTTTGCTATTACAAACCTCTTTAATGTGTTGAGAGCATTATTGCTGCTTGGTAGGCAACCAACTTTTTTTTGGTGGCCTGCTGACTTTAAGTAGTCCACCAATAAGCAGTGGAGCACCTAGTGTTTTCAACTTACCAACCCCTCTCCTATATCACATAATTGTTTTAAAGTGGCTCTGAAAAAGATTAAAGAGTGCCCCCTTTAAAAGAACATTAAAAGTACCTACCTGTCCTACCACCACACCACTTGTAGGCTGGTTGTCTTCTGTAGTTGGCCAGTATGCTGCCCCAGCAGGGGGAGAATGGGTTAACATCGCCGCTGTGTAAATTTTGCTGGCTTCTTGAGTCTGGCCCACTGGTCCTGTGTGGTGATAAAAGAGATAAGGGAGGGGGAGAGATGGATCGGATGGTCACCGTCAGCAGCCCTAGCCTCTATTGGCATGAATTCTGTCTGCTGAACTCTGCAACCACCTTCATGTAGTGGGACTGCCGAAGATACCAGCATCTTGGGAGCCACCGCTATGGACTCTGCCATGTATGGACTCTCACCTGTGCAGGTCAGCTGGTCAGCCGTAGATAGGAGTGATAGTTAGGTAACTGGTAAGAGGAACAAAGCGCACACACAAGTTCCTTGCTAGGTGCACAGCAGGACCCCATTCTGCCCCTGGGAGTGAGGTGACAGGGATACACTGGATGGGTAGATTGGGCATAGGCTCAGCGTGTTTCTCCTAATTGCCAACAGTTACGGTCAAGGAGTGCACAGCCACGCAAAGCAGTGTGCTTACAGTGAAGCACAAACACACAGCCCCATAGTAAGATACACACAGCACACAGTTAACCCTTTGATCGCCCCACATGTTAACCCCTTCCTGCCCAGTGCCATTAGTACAGTGTCAGTGCTTTTTATTAGCACTGATCACTGTATTGGTGTCACTGGGGATGTCAGTGACATCAAGTCAGTTCCCCCAAGTGTCAGAATGCCCGCCGCAGTCCCACTATAAGTTGCTGATTGCTGTCATTACTAGTAAAAAGAAAAAACAAAAAAATCCCAGTATATATACCGCCATTTGTAAACGCTATAAATTTCACGTAAACCAATTAATTTACATGTATTGGGATTTTTATTTAGCAAAGACATGTAGCAGAATATATTTTGGCCTAAATTTATAATGACATTTGATTTTTTTAATTTTTTTTACTGGACATGTGTAATAGCAAAAAGTCAAAACTATTGTTTTTTTCTCAAAATGTCCATGTTTTTTTTTCTATAGCGCAAACATACAGGTGAAACTCGAAAAATTTGAATATCGTGCAAAAGTTAATTTATTTCAGTAATGCAACCTAAAAGGTGAAACTAATATATGAGATAGACTCATTACATGCAAAGCAAGATAGCTCAAGCCCTGATTTGTCATAATTGTGATGATTATGGCTTACAGCCCGTGAAAACCCCAAATCCACAATCTCAGAAAATTAGAATATTACATGCAATCAATTAAACAAGGATTGTACATAGAACAATATCGGACCTCTGAAAAGTATAAGCATGCATATGTTCTCAGTACTTGGTTTGGGCCCCTTTTGCAGCAATTACTGCCTCAATGCGGCATGGCATGGAAGCTATCAGCCTGTGGTACTGCTGAGGTGTTATGGAAAACCAGGATGCTTCAATAGCGGCCTTCAGCTCTTCTGCATTGTTTGGTCTCATGTCTCTCATCTTTCTCTTGGCAATGCTCCATAGATTCTCTATGGGGTTTAGGTCAGGCGAGTTTGCTGGCCAATCAAGCACAGTAATCCCACGGTCATTGAACCAGGTTTTGGTGCTTTTGACAGTGTGGGCAGGTGCCAAGTCCTGCTGGAAAATGAAGTCAGCATCCCCATAAAGCTCATCTGTGGAAGGAAGCATGAAGTGCTCCAAAATCTCCTGGTAGATGGCTGCGTTGACCCTGGATTTAATGAAGCACAGTGGACCAACACCAGCAGATGACATGGCTCCCCAAATCAACACAGACTGTGAAAATTTCACACTGGACTTCAAGCATCTTGCAGTGTGTGCCTCTCCATTCTTCCTCCATACTCTGGATCCTTGGTTTCCAAATGAGATTGTTCTCATCAGAAAAGAGAACTTTGGACCACTGAGCAACAGACCAGGTCTGTTTTTCTTTAGCCCAGGTAAGACGCTTCTGATGTTGTTTGTTGTTCAGGAGCGGCTTGACAAGAGGAATATGACATTTGAAGCCCATGTCAAGGATCCGTCTGTGTGTGGTGGCTCTTGATGCACTGACTCCAGTCTCAGTCCACTCCTTGCGAAAGTCCCCAACACTTTTGAATGGCCTTTTCCTGACAATCATCTCCAGGCTGCTGTCATCTCTGCTGCTTGTGCACCTTTTTCTTCCACACTTTTCCCTTCCACATAACTTTCTATTAATGTGCTTTGATACAGCACTTTGGGAACATCCAGCTTCTTTTGCAATTACCTTTTGAGGCTTTCCCTCCTTATGGAGGGTGTCAATGATGGTTTTCTGCACAACTGTGAGGTCAGCAGTCATTCCCATGATTGTGATTCCTACTGAACCGGACTGAGAGACCATTTAAAGGCTCAGGAACCCTTTGCAGGTGTTATGGCTTAATGAGCTGATTAGAGTGGGACACTTTGAGTCTAGAATATTGCACCTTTTCACAATATTCTAATTTTCTGAGATTGTGGATTTGGGGTTTTCATGAGCTGTAAGCCATAATCATCACAATTATGACAAATCAGGGCTTGAACTATCTTGCTTTGCATGTAATGAGTCTATCTCATATATTAGTTTCACCTTTTAAGTTGCATTACTGAAATAAATGAACTTTTGCACGATATTCTAATTTTTTGAATTTCACTTGTATATATAATAATGCATAAATTGAGGGCAGGTATTTGTAGTGACCTCGATATTGGTGGTCATAGGATAATGCTACCTGTCAGTAGTTAGCAGGAGGAGAGCCCCCTCACATTAGTGGTCAATGAAAGGATGGATGCTCCATTACATTGGTGAGCATCTACTTTAACAATGCCCACTTACAATAATAGTTAGCGAGAAAGGACCCTTTATAGTAATAATCAGTGGAGAAGAGCCACTAATGCCAGTGGGAGAAATGCCCCCTTATATTGGTGATCAGTGTAGTATCCCTTTGCATTTGTGGTTAGTGAAAAGTGCCCATTTATCCTAGTGTTTGGTGGTTTCTTACCTATTGGACAAGTGGAGATGTTCCATTGGTCCCACTTTGCTTGCTTTGTCGATTGACTGTTAGTACTGGAACTATACAGGCACTATTGGGGGGAGCTCAGTCTACTTGAATAGCCTGACAGCAAAGCACTCCATTATTTCCTGCACCTGTGGCAAAGTGCTTTCACAACCTTCACAGAACGGCTCATTTGCCTTCCTGGTCACAGCTGGAAGATGACAAATATGTCACTTTCAATTGAAATTATGGTACCAATCTATCCTCCACCAGATAACAGAAGCATATACTGTATAATCGATAAGAGATCAGCATCTGAATTGCAAAGAATTTGTTGAAATATTCAGTCCAATTTTCTCTTCAGTGTAAATAAAGTAGAAATAAATAGCTAGCAACAAAAAACAGCATATGATGTAGATAATCTTTACTCATTGAAAAGTGGACTTTAAAGGACAAATCACACAGGATCTGATCATTTCCAAATAAGCAGACCCTGCCCATAAGGCCAGCTTCAGTTTTTTCATGATTAGCACTAAGGCTACGTTCACAGCTATGCAGGTTGCGTTTGACCCGTTTCTGTATTGCGTTTTTGAACCTGTGTTTTTGCCACGTTTTTGCTACGTTTTGCATTTTTGTTTAATTTTTTTACTTTATTTTGTTGCTAGGCAGATTTAAAATGAAAAACGCAGCAAAAATGCAGCAAAGACACACTATATGCTTTTCTGCAGCACTTCCATTGAAGTCTATAGAACCAAAACCACAACTTTTTGCGTTAAAAAAAGTCCCTGATGCACCGGTTGAAAACGCGGAGATGTGAACCTTTTCCATAGGAAATCATGTTAAATGGACTGTACTGCGTTTCTGAAAAACACATAACGCTGTGGAAAACATTTAGGTGTGAACCTAGGGTTATGTGCATTTGTGTTATACCATTTGTGAACTTTTATTAATATTCTGAGTTTCTGCACGAACTTCACCTAAAATGTCATCTGATTTTTGTCTAGTTCATTAAAATTGTATGACAGGAAAACCCATACGTGTACTAGCTGAAACACCTGACAATGATTCAAATGTCAATTAATGCCATTATTATTCAGTTTCAGATGTTCTTTCTGTTAAAACCTTCATTTTCTAAAACCTAAATTAAGTCATTAAAGATGAACTCCAAACAAACAATTAAATACACAGATAAAATACATACAGGTACATGTAAGAGATGTTTTACCTACTGAAGGAATTTCTGCCCATCCATTCCTGAGATTTGCACAGCTATGCCATACAGCAGAGTTCTGCCTGGCAGGAGACCTGATCTTTCAGCTGTCAACTCACAGAGCTAGTTTAGGTAACAAGCTTGCTGTGCTGACAGCCCTTATGTCTAGGGATAACTTGGACTTATTTTTTTGCAATTACAGAGATATGGTTCAGAGATTCAGATGACCGGGAAATAACTACACACCACACAGGAAAAACAGAGTAGGAGATAGAGGAGGTGGAGTTGCAATTTATGTCAAAAATAGCATAAATCTAACATTAATCCAAAAACAAACAAACTGGGTCTGTCTACAAGTCAGAGAGAAATTCTCCTTAGAACTAGTGTAGTATACAAATCCTGAGAACAGACTGAGAATTATGATAACCGGTTGACCGAAAAGAACACTCAAATGACAATGGAAGGAGAAGCTTTAAATATGGGTGATTTCGACATGCCAGACATTAACTGGAATTTTCAAAGTGCATTTAAAAGCATAACAGAGACATGTTGGAGGCATTGAAAGAGGTTTCTCTAAAACAGTAAAAAGACCAACCTGAGGAGAGCATACAGTATTCTAGACACAGTACAAATGGGGATCAATTGTCTGATGATGTGGGAGAAAATGTGGTTTCTAGTGATAACCAATATCTGTGGTTTGATATTAGAGCAAAAGATAAAAAAAATCATATACTAAAACAAATGTTTTAGATTCCAAAAGCACATATTTTTCTGAAATAGGTAAATTTCTAAAAAATTAATTAAAGGTGGAAAGTAAAACAGCAGGAGTCCATAATCAGTGAGAACTATTAAAGTCCACCCTACTGGGGACAAATGAATTATATGTAAGGAAAATTAGTAATAGTAAACAGAGGAAAAAAAACACAAAGTAACTCAAAACCATGAAACATGCAGAGCCAATAAATCCTAACTTAAAATCATTAAAGTTCATGTGCAAAAGGAATAACAAATACTGTATAAAGTGCCAAGAAAAGTGCAACATATAACAATCCACTTTAAGAATGTGTCTTCATTAAAGTGAAAGCAAACTCTTGCTGGACACTTACAGTGGGGATCGAAAGTTTGGGCACCCCAGCTAAAAATTTGTATTAATGTGCATAAAGAAGCCAAGGAAAGATGGAAAAATCTCCAAAAGGCATCAAATTACAGATTAGACATTCTTATAATATGTCAACAAAAGTTAGATTTTATTTCTATCATTTACACTTTCAAAATAACAGAAAACAAAAAAATGGCGTCTGCAAAAGTTTGGGCACCCTGCAGAATTTATAGCATGCACTGCCCCCTTTGCCAAGCTGAGACCTGCCAGTGTCATGGATTGTTCTCAATCATCGTCTGGGAAGACCAGGTGAGGTCAATCTCAAAGGTTTTAAATGCCCAGACTCATCTGACCTTGCCCCAACAATCAGCACCATGGGTTCTTCTAAGCAGTTGTCTAGAAAACTGAAACTGAAAATAGTTGACGCTCACAAAGCTGGAGAAGGCTATAAGAAGATAGCAAAGCGTTTTCAGATGTCAATATCCTCTGTTCGGAATGTAATTAAGAAATGGCAGTCATCAGGAACAGTGGAAGTTAAAGCAAGATCTGGAAGACCAAGAAAAATATCAGACAGAACAGCTCTCAGGATTGTGAGAAAAACAATTCAAAACCAACGTTTGACTGCACGATCCCCCCAGAAAGATCTGGCAGACACTGGAGTTGTGGTACACTATTCCACTATAAAGAGATACTTGTACAAATATGGTTTTCATGGAAGAGTCATCAGAAGAAAACCTCTTCTATGTCCTCACCACAAAAATCATTGTTTGAACTTTGCAAATGAACATATAGACAAGCCTGATGCATTTTGGAAACAAGTTCTGTGGACCGATGAGATTAAAATTGAACTTTTTGGCCGGAATGAGCAAAGGTACGTTTGGAGAAGAAGGGGCACAGAATTTAATGAAAAGAACCTCTCTCCAACTGTTTGAAAGGATCTAGATAACTTCCATTTTGTATTATGTATGCCATTTTAAGTATTAAGTTAGCCTTTTGCAGATATATTAGAAGTTTAATGAAACTGTTTTTGGTTGTTCAAGGATGTATCAACAGAAGCTAACATGACCCTGACAATGTCTTTATCTGGTTGTTTTTCAGAAAGTTAGCCAAAACAATTTGTACCAAGAAATGTATATGTTATGTTTCATGTAGTTAGCTCATGATGGAAAGTTACAAGTTACAGTTTTGAAACTCGCTCCCCCCTCCCTTATTTTATCTGTAGTCTATATAATCTTATTAATGTCTAATAAACTTTGAACATCTCTGAACATAAACTGCCGTTATTCCCGTGTTCAAGGGGTGTTCCCAGAATTCTGCTGATAAACCAGGAATCTCTCCACAGACCGGGGGTCTCTGAGGGGAAAAGAAAATCATTCCTTTCAGCTGGGGGCTCAGCCCGGGATGACCACCCACCTCACTTGGTAAGTAAACCTTTTGTCTTTTTATGACTAAAAGCTCTTTCTTGCCTTGTGTTGAGGGAAGGTCTTGAATCATTCTGTATTGTCTATATAGACCCGTGATAACCTGTAGCTGCTTTTGGTAAGCAGACTTAACTCTTTGGTAGAGTTACAAAATAGTGCACTATAAAAAAGGTGTTTTTGGTAAACACAGATTGTTCTCTGGTAGAACACACTGTTTTTTGGTAAAACAGTGAAGAGATAACTTTTGGGAAGTTATCAAGAGGTTAATAAGTCTGTGGAGCAGATTCTGGTTTATCTGTCTTTTGCTTTTTCTTTCTGTTGCGTAGAAGTATAAGATAATTTGTTGTGTTGAACAAAATAAGATTTTAAGGTAAAATTGTCTTATCCACTGTCTAAGTATGGGTCAAGGAGGTAGTTACCCACCAGGTCCCCCAGAAAAGGGAGAAAATTGCAAGGATTATGTTGCTAGAGTTTGTGGAACGGACTATTATTTAATAAATCCCTGGGTGGATTGTATGGCAGGCTGGACAGAAGCTATGGGGAGTACAGACCCATTCCCAAGAAAGGGGGCAAACGATCCTTTTCATACAGACATGATTAAGGGATTATGTTTGGGGGACAAACAAGCCTTTCCTTGGTATGAGGGGGACCCACAATGGGACCAAGTTTATATGAAGAAAGGGGGAGAAAACTGGTTAAAATGGTCACCGTATTGGGTTGATAATAGCAAGGGAAAGTTCAATTTGATTTTCTCTTTAAAACAAAAGAGGAAGTTGAAATTGGATACATTAAAAATATGCCAGGAAAAGCATCAATCTGAAAAGACATGCAGACCCAAGATTGGACTGAAAACAGTTCAGACACCAATCCCACCCCCTCCGTATAATATATATCCTTCATTAAGTGGTTTTAAAAATGCTGCTGATGATGATTTTTTGATTAGTTTGGGGATGATTACTCCCCAGCCTAATGCCCCTCCAGCCCCTGCTCCTGCCCCTGCCCCTCCAGTCCCTGCCCCTGTCCCTGCGCCACTTCCCGTCCCGGATCTACAACCAATACAGCCAGGCCCCTCCACTAGACCCAAACAGATTATTAGTATAACATCACCAGAAGAGGGTAGCCAAGTTCAAGGCATCCTTACGGAAAATAATGACAACGAAGGAGAGTTGGAATACGAAGAACAGGGACAGGTAAATATAATAAAATTACAGAAAAAGGATGGTCAATGGAGAAGAAGTGACACCAGTCATAGAAAGGGCAGAGATGTGGAGGAATTTAGAATGCGGCTTAGATCCATGGATAAGAAACTAGAGGGAAAAAGAAAAGATGAGGGGGCCGTAGGAGGAAAGGAGTTGGCTATATTGACACTACCTTTTCTCACAGCAGGAGAACTAATTCTAAAAAAACCCATAGAATTAGAAGATATTAATAAGATTGTTAAACATTGTCCCAAGCCTACAGTATCTCCTGGAGGTACACTTGCTTATTTAAAAAAGGCATGTTTAGGAAGAAATTACACACAGGAAGATATGAGATTGATCATTGATGGTATTCTGGGAAATAATCCAGCTTGGGATTGGATAAATGTAAAAAGCATTAGTCACATAGAACCAATTAATACACAGGCTACTGCCTATAAACTGAACACCACAGAAGGGAGAGAAACTATGTGGGAGGAGCTTGACACAGAATTAAAAAGGGTTTTCAAGAATAAGGCTTCCCTCCCTATTGCTACAGCATGTAAACAGAAGGTAGGAGAAACTGTATTAGAATTTTGGAAAAGGTTCAAGGATGTCTGGACACAAGAAGCAGGACTGGCTCTAACTGGAGAGTTAAGTCCTTTGATGATTCAGACATTCATAACAGGTCTTAAGCCAGAAGCAGGATTAGCCGTGAAGCAGCAGGTCTCTGACTGGGCAACTAAAACTGTTGTTGAGTTTCAGACCTCTCTTCACGAGAAGGAGGCAGCGGGATGTTTAGATATTGTAAGAAAAGAGAAGGTTAATAGTAGTAATTTCCAGGATGGCTCTTACAGGTTTGTACAAGATTTGAGGGCCATAAATAATTTGGTGGTTCCATTAGCCCCAATAGTGCCTGATGTGCCATCACTCCTTACCTCCATTCCGTCCGATGCAGAATATTTTACAGTGATTGATTTAACAAATGCATTTTTTTTGGTTCCTGTGGACCACCAGACAAGGGCGCTATTTGTATTTATATTCTGAAAATTGCAAGATGAGCTGTAGAATGCCTAGGGATATGTAGATTTGCCGGCAGTCTACTCACTTGCCCTCCAGACCACACTGAGGTCCTGGACCCCTCCCAATGGTTCGGTCCTCATTATATATGTGGATGACCTATTGATTTGTAGTTCAAGTCAGGAGGCCAGTCAGGAGGATAGTTGGTCTCTGTTAGAATGGTTGTCAGGGAATGGTCACAAAGCATCTAAAAAGAAATTGCAATGGTGCCAAAAACAGGTTGAATACCTTGGTTTTATTGTAAGTCATGGTGAGAGGAATGTCAGTCACAAAAGAGCTGCGGCTCTCGTGGGTCTGCCCCGCCCACAAACAAAAAAGGACATGCTAACTTTTCTTGGTATGATTGGTTACTGCCGCCAATGGATACCTGATTGTTCATTCTATGATCACACTCTGAGGTCTGCCACACTTTCAGAATCACCTGACATTCTCACATGGTCAAATGAAATGGTTGATGCCTTTGTGTACCTGAAAAATGCTATGGTAACGGCCCCTGGTCTTGGACTACCTGACTATAAGAAAATGTTTCATCTGTATGCTAGGGAAAATTGTACAACCATGGCGGGGGTCCTGGCTCAGGAACATGGAGGCAAGCTCCGCCCTGTAGCTTTTTTTTCCAAAGTAGTGCCAACTCAGGTTCAGGGCATGCCTGCTTGTCTGAGAGCTGTTGCATCCTGCGCGATTCTTGTGGAGATGGCTATTTCTTTCACATTGGGACATGAAACTACCCTACACACCACACACCAAGTGTCCTTACTACTGAAAAACATACACACTCAACACATGTCAGCACAAAGGTTGAGCGGATATGAAGTGATTCTTCTATCTGATCCCAACTTGATTATTAAATATTCTTCAGCAAATTCAGGTCCTACTCCAATTTTGAATGCCCTACTGGGGCTAAAGGGGGAACAGGATGAAGTGGCACCAGAACACAATTGTATAACCCACATACAGCAAGACACTTCCCCTAGGCCCGACATGTCAGCTGTGGCTCTTGATGGGGCCCCAGATGTGTTTGTAGATGGCTCATGCTCTAGGCCAAATGATAGTACTTACCATGCAGGATATGCCATTGTGCAACTTCCTGACAAAATACTCGAGGCAAAGCCAATTCCATATCAGTCAGCCCAAGCAGCCGAACGGATTGCCCTTACAAGAGCATGTCAATTATTTGCAGGACAGGATGTCAACATTTACACAGACTCCAAGTACGCCCATGGTGCTGTACATGATTTTGGGGTCATTTGGGAGAGAAGAGGATTTATTGCTGCTGATGGCAAAACCATATCTCACTCTTCTTTGATATCTGATCTACTCAAAGCCATACAGTTACCAAAAACATTAGCCATTCTACATTGCAGGGCACATACAAATCGCAGAGATCATATTGCCAAAGGAAATGCATTAGCAGATAAGGTAGCAAAGGAAGCCGCATTACAACAGGTGGCCAGTGAGCAGATGCCTTTGCTCAGTTCAGACGTCACAACTACCCCACATGACCAGATGTATGCAGATTTACAAAAATTTGCTACAAAAGTCGATTTAGCAGACTGGAATGGTTCTGGAGCACAACTAGATCCAGCTTCTGGTCTAGTGTGCTTAGAGGGGAAACCATGCATTCCCATGTCAAGTGCCCCATTGTTTATTGCACAGTACCACGGTCTAGGACATAGAGGATGGAAAACGACATGTGAAACATTATTGCAGGATTTTTACATTACAGGCTTATCTAGGTTGGTGAAAGAATATGTTTCTAGGTGCATTACATGTATAAGGAACAATCCACAGAACCCAAAGAAATCACAACACCAGCATCTAGTGTACCCAACTACACCTTCTACCCATTTACAAATAGATTTTACCCACATGCCAAAAACAGGACAGAGGCAAGAGTTTTTGTTGGTAATGGTGGATATGTTTAGCAGATGGGTGGAGGCATTTGTCACTAATAAAGAATATGCACAAACTGTAGTCAGAATTCTTACACAGGAGATAATACCCAGATGGGGATGTCCGCTGCAGATAAATTCTGATGACGGACCAGTTTTTGTGGCCAAGGTATGTCAAGATTTGGTAAAAGTACTTAAGATAGATTGGAAGTTTCATATTCCCTATCATCCTCAAAGTTCGGGTATAGTAGAAAGGATGAACAGGACAATTAAGGATAAGTTGAGGAAGGCCACTGGAGGAACCTATACCCACTGGAAGAAGATGTTACCTGCAATTCTAGCAGAGGTAAGAATGACACCTAATAAGACTACAGGGTTATCTCCTTTTGAAATATTATTGGGAAGACCGTTCCCCACTCCTTGGGCTAGACAGCCACTTATGTTAGAAAGAGGGGACCTTGACCTGGTACAACAAGAATATGTGAGAAAATTGATTCAGAGTTTAGATAAGGTTGAAAGAAATGTTGCTCGCACTTTTTCTTTATCTTTTCAGGAACCAACACACCTTTTCCAAGTGGGAGATGTCGTAGTGGTCCGCCAACTCGCTAAAGACAAGAAGCAAGGCTACCCCTTTGGACCACCTACTACGGTAATAGCGGTTACCAGAACGGCTGTTCTGGTGGAGAATTCCCAGTCCTGGATCCATGCTAGTCGAGTGAAGAAGGTGAACCAAACACCTGAGAAATACGAAACGGAAAAAGGAGGTGAAGGACAAGTAGAAAATCGGTGAGAAAGACCCTGAAGATGACATTCCTTACTGCCCCTCATGGTGCTTTGAAACTCTGGGTCCTATTGGGCACACTGACTGTGCTCTTTTTCCTGCCAGTATGGATCCTAACTAACTGTATTTATCACCCTGAGGACTTGGGCCTAATAAAAGGTATCTGTGGTCAAGGACTAGTTTTAAATGAGACCCAGATAACCAAAAGTGAAAGAAAGTCAAAAAGAAGTTTTGAAGAGAACAATCCTTTTTCAGGAAAAATGTTGATGATGCAGTTTAAATATGCTTATGCTCAAAAGTCAGGTTATGA
This sequence comes from Staurois parvus, assembly GCF_062004578.1. NCBI lineage: Eukaryota > Metazoa > Chordata > Amphibia > Anura > Ranidae > Staurois > Staurois parvus. The sequence goes on from NW_028317902.1 coordinate 7,258,836, forward strand.
TAAATGTTGGATATGTAGTAAGTTACATCCTAGCACATATGAAATTCCTCTTCTGGCTGCTCCAGTCAAAATATTTTTGTTAATAAAAGGGAATGTAAGTATTGGTTTGACCAATATTACTTCTAATGCCACCATATCTTTTCCAACTCTGGGAGTCACTCAACTCCCCGATTGGTGTTTTAGACTGGGGAATACTTCCCACAAGGGAAAGGGAATGTGCTCTCAGTCCATATTAAACATATCTGATCCTGGAAGGAGGGATGGAACTTCTTCTGTGAAACTCTGGCAAGTAAATGGTAAAACCCTGAATGAAAGTTTAGAAGGGATACAAGATAATGTGGGGAAAACTATGTTTGGAAAACTTCTTTTTTATTTTACACTTGTTGTCACCCCTGAATTTCGCTCTGCAATACAAAAATTGCCGATCTCCTTGGGAAACAATACCTATATCTGTTGTGGTAAGATCTGTTATCCTTGGATACCGAGTAATGTCCAGGGCTGGTGCTATGTAGCCCAATTAGTGCCAATCATGGCAGCTATAGACCAAAAGGAACATCAGGTAAAAGCCAGTACATACCCAAAATACCAACTAACTCTGAGACAGAGAAGGGAAACCAAACAAGAAAAGGTAGATCTATTCTCTACAGGGGATAAGGTTTGGTCATGGTTCCCTACCTACACGGGATGTGGAATAACACTTATGAACAAAATAAATAATTACACAAACATTATTGATGATATACTGGAGAGGAACTCTAAGGACATGGGGTTGCTAAATACTGAGACCAGAGCTATTAGAGAACAGCTGGAGATGCAAGAATTAGCTATTGAAAGTATGAGTGCTGCTCTGACAGGTCTGTGTGAGATGACAGAGGATTATGAATGTTGTACTTGGATATATAATACCACAATGACTGTTCCAGATTATTATGAAATAATAAAGCAACACAGGGAACAGGTAGATGGTTTGATGGAAGAAGCTAGAGCTATAGGAAAAGATGGATGGACTCCTTTTGATTGGTTAGGATCAGGATTTGGTTCCATCTTTTCATGGATGAAAGGTATCGCTGTAAGCATAGTCATGATATTGTTTTTTGTTTTATCTTTATATCTATGTTTTAAATGCTCATTATATTGCATTGCTAGAGCTACAAAGCCGCAGAATACAAATGAAGGTTATCTGGCTATGTACAAAAAGATGAATGAAGTAAAGAATTGAGATCATGTTCATGATCTCAGAGGGGATTGAAAGGATCTAGATAACTTCCATTTTGTATTATGTATGCCATCTTAAGTATTAAGTTAGCCTTTTGCAGATATATTAGAAGTTTAATGAAACTGTTTTTGGTTGTTCAAGGATGTATCAACAGAAGCTAACGTGACCCTGACAATGTCTTTATCTGGTTGTTTTTCAGAAAGTTAGCCAAAACAATTTGTACCAAGAAATGTATATGTTATGTTTCATGTAGTTAGCTCATGATGGAAAGTTACAAGTTACAGTTTTGAAACTCGCTCCCCCCTCCCTTATTTTATCTGTAGTCTATATAATCTTATTAATGTCTAATAAACTTTGAACATCTCTGAACATAAACTGCCGTTATTCCCGTGTTCAAGGGGTGTTCCCAGAATTCTGCTGATAACCCAGGAATCTCTCCACAGACCGGGGGTCTCTGAGGGGAAAAGAAAATCATTCCTTTCACTGTTAAGCATGGGGTTGGATCAATCGTGCTTTGGGGTTGTGTTGCAGCCAGTGGCACAGGGAACATCTCACGAGTAGAAGGAAAAATGGATTCAATAAAATTTCAGCAAATTTTGGATGATAACTTGATGCCATCTGTGAAAAAGCTGAAGTTAAAGAGTGGATGGCTTCTACAAATGGATAATGATCCTAAACACACCTCAAAATCCACAGGGGATTACATCAAGAGGCATAAACTGAAGGTTTTGCCATGGCCTTCACAATCTCCTGACCTCAACATAATTGAAAATCTATGGATAGACCTTAAAAGAGAAGTGCGTGACAGACGGCCCAGAAATCTCAAAGAACTGGAAGACTTTTGTAAGGAAGAATGGGCAAAGATACCTCAAACAAGAATTGAAAGACTCTTGGCTGGCTACAAAAAGCGTTTACAAGCTGTGATACTTGCCAAAGGGGGCAGTACAAGATATTAAGTCTGCAGGGTGCCCAAACTTTTTCAGACACCATTTTTTTGTTTTCTGTTATTTTGAAAGTGTAAATGATGGAAATAAAATCTAACTTTTGTTGACATATTATAAGAATGTCTAATCTGTAATTTGATGCCTTTTGGAGATTTTTCCATCTTTCCTTGGCTTCTTTATGCACATTAATACAAATTTTTAGCTGGAGTGCCCAAACTTTCGATCCCCACTGTATACCTACAGGTAAGCTTATAATAAAGCTCACCTGTACTTTCAAGGAATATGTCCTAAACATGCACTGTTTAGGAAATATTCAGTGTCCCTGCAGCCGATGACGTCACTGGTGCAAGCGCTCTGAAGGAACAGTATACCCGTCCCACCATATGGATCCCACCATATGGATCAAAACCGCCACCACTGCACACTCACTAGCTCCTAAGCTGCACAGGAGAGCAGAAAACAGCACATAGTAGATGAAAAAGCTCCACAGTATGGGTGATGGTCTCTTGTTACAACACTCCTCTCCAGCAGTGGGCCAACACACAGACTCTTTGCTTATATCTAGGAGGAACACTCAGCACATGAACCCATAGAAGGTGATATATGGTATAGTATTTTATTAAATGACGGTAAGCAGCCATTAATTTAAATGCACAGAACAAAAACTGCATTAAAACAACTTTCCATCTCATCCAAATTGAGTATAATGCAACAGCAAAAGATAACACTCACTAAGATGGCCACCGCTCCCAGGATCCAGAAGCAGCTGCGTGACAACAGCACGAATAGCTCCACCCAACATGTGTCGTACTATTGCATGTCTTCAGGGGACTTTAGTGTGCTGATATGTCCTTGTCTCATGTTTAAATAGCCTGCTGATCAGTACCTGTTAGACTACATACACAGGCGCCATCTCACTGGAGTCCTACAGAAACACCTAGCTGGATGTCATATTTAAATGGGCACATTATCTAGCATATTTATTTATTTATTTCAGGTACTTATATAGCGCCGACAATTTACGCAGCACTTTACATATATATTGTACATTCACATCAGTCCCTAACCCTCAAGGGGTGTACAATCTAAGGTCCCTAACTCACATTCATACATACACATATTAGGGCCAATTTAGCATATGATTCAAAGATACCAGTGCCATTTTATTGGAGGTATTGGAGTGTGACCAAAGCCTGATGTTTCTAAATGCAAAATAACACACTTGGAGGAAAAATCTCTTGATAGTGTACAGTGTTATACAGAGCTGCAGAGGAAAGATATATGGGGGTGCTTATGTTAGATATTTGTAAAATGAGCAAACAGTTACATAGTTACATAGCTAGTCTGGCTGAAAAAAGACAAATGTTCATCTAGTTCAAGCATAAAAAAAAAAAGTTATAATCCTATACCCACAGTTGATCTAGAGAAAGGAAAAAAACTCCAGCAAAGCATGAGCCAATTTGCTCCTGCTGGGAAAAAAATCCTTCCTGATCCCCTGAGAGTGAGGTCTGCTGATAGGGAAAGTGAATAGAATTCTGGGGTGCATCACAAGAGGGATCACTTACAGAAGGAAGGAGGTTCTGATTCCCCTATAGAGATATTTGGTTTGACCTGATTTAGAATACTGTGTCATTTACAAATGGTGATAAAATATATCAGGAGAGACTGTAGGAACTTAATATGCACATTTCTGAGGAAAGAAAGGAAGGAGGGTCACAACGGAAACCTTTAAATATATTAATGTTGTGAATGGGGTTCAGGAGAGCAGTATTTTCAATATGAAATTAAGATCAAGAACATGGAAACATGACCTCAAACTAGCAGGAGGAAAGTTTAAAACTAACCTAAAAAAGTATTATTTTACTGCAAGTGTATTTGATACTTTGAACACACTTCTCGCAGAGGTAGTAATCCAGTCAACAGTAGCGTTGGGCTTGATTTTCGAGTCGAACGTAAGTTTGAATAATAGCATAGATTTAACCAAGCCATTGACTGCTTAATGCAGAGTTTCAGCTGAAAAAAAAAAAAATAAAAGTCAGCAGCTACTAAAACTGAAGTTGCTGACTTTTAAAATACAGCCACTTGCCTGTCCCTTGGCCCAGCGGTGTCCTCACCACTGCTGGTTTCACCGGCTGTCTTCTCTCCCTGGCACCGGCATCTATAGTGTGGGCACTCGGCTGAGACAGCTTGCGAATTCATAGTCGGGTGCCCACTGCGCATGTGCGAGAAGCGCTGTGCTTTGTGAATGGCCCCGTAGTCCCATAAGACTACGGGGAGGGAGGACAACTTCCGCTTCCGATCGCCTAGGCGATCGCAGTGGAAGTGGGAGCAGGTACCTGTCAAATTAGGGCACCTGCTCTCCCCCCATGCCCCAACTCCCCAAAGGTGCCAAACCCTAATGGGAAGCAGGGGACAAAGCATTAAAGCGGAACTTCCCCTTTTGGGTGGAGCTCCACTTTAAGTCTATTGAGACTTAAGCAAGCCAGAGATCATGAAATCACATGATTTCCCCAGACAGTGTTGATGGGGGAATCCCTCCCGCAGCGCTATTGTGTTCCCTGCAGTCAGAACACAATATTACTGCTGGCAGCTATAGTCGCTGACAGTAATCGCAAACGGAAAATACAGCAGGGTGCTTGTACTGAAGTCGATCTATGGATCAGCTTCAGTGCAACCAGCCTGCCAATAGATAGATCCAAGCTTGGCTGGTTGCTGCTGAACCAGCAGAGATTTGATCCATCTATGGTGGCTTTAGATGAAGATCAGATCACATTTTAGGAGCTATTCATACAGACATCCAATAATACTAAAGGTTTACAAATGGTAACTCATAGGGGTTGTATCTCCATATCAGCTGACAATCTTTAATATAAACATATATAATAATGCTGATCTAAAAGCTGGCTGCCTCTATAGAACAAAAGAATAGACAATGGTGGTCAGCTTGGAGAGATAAACAATCGACAGTGTTCTCACAATAGTTAGAAGACATTAAACATAATGCCACAAAAGAAAAAGAGCATTTGCTGCGTGCACCTGCTTTTTCGCTTCTTTTGCAAATGAGCCTACAGCTGTTACTGGGATCCTATATATTGACAAAACATTTGTTACCTATAGAATGTCTGAGGTCAATAGCATTTCCCTTTTATTAGGGTAGAACTTGTTCTTAAAGATGAAAATAAAAAAAATAAGTAAATAACCAACCAACCCGATGTGGAAAGAGTTATCCCCAAACAATTATACAAAAATGGGGTATACTTTATTAGACTGTAAAAAAGAAGTCTCTGAATCCTTGCTAATATAATAAGACAGTCAGTTCCCCAATAAATACTTGAGGGCTAATTCACAACTGCAATTTGCCAACATTTATATATATTTCTAATGCATAGACATGTAGACAATGCACTGCTGGCCTATTTTTTATTCCTTTTTGTGTATCCAATAACATATGAACACTTGTAGGACTTGTGGGGTTAGAAATTTGGGAACTGGGTTGTTTACAAAGATGCTGGCTCCATTTGTCATCCTTATCCTTTCATAATTACTTGGTGTGTGGATGTCCCAGAACAGATATGCTCTGATACTTTACCCACTGCATGCTTGCTCTGGTCAATCACTGTAGTTGTGATGGCAATAGCATCGAATGGTCCATTTCAAAAAGAGAAAGAGAAGCCTGCTAAAGTGTATTTATCATTAAAAACAATGTTTATTAATTTGAGGTTATCATAACCTATCTTTTTTTCATTTTGTTTAACCACTTCAATAGCGGGCACTTTGACCCCCTTCCTGCCCAGGCCAATTTTCAGCTTTCAGTGCTGTTGCACTTTGAATGACAAATGCGCAGTCATGAAACACTGTACTCATATGATTTATCTTTTTTTTCACACAAACTTTCTTTTGGTGGTATTTAAGCACCACTGAGTTTTTTATTTTCTGCTAAATAAACAAAAAAAAAAAGCGTTTTGAAAAAAACAAACAAGTTTTTCTTCGTTTCTGGTATAAAATTTTGCAAATAACTAACCTTTCTTCATAAATTTAGGTCAAAATGTATAACCCAAATCAGCATACAATATTTAGTCTATAGGAAAGCTATAGAGTCCACAAACTATGGTATATACAGTGGGGATCGAAAGTTTGGGCACCCCAGCTAAAAATTTGTATTAATGTGCATAAAGAAGCCAAGGAAAGATGGAAAAATCTCCAAAAGGCATCAAATTACAGATTAGACATTCTTATAATATGTCAACAAAAGTCAGATTTTATTTCCATCATTTACACTTTCAAAATAACAGAAAACAAAAAAATAGCATCTGCAAAAGTTTGGGCACCCTGCAGAGTTAATATCTTGTACTGCCCCTTTGGCAAGTATCCCAGCTTGTAAACGCTTTTTGTAGCCAGCCAAGAGTCTTTCAATTCTTGTTTGAGGTATCTTTGCCCATTCTTCCTTACAAAAGTCTTCCAGTTCTTTGATATTTCTGGGCTGTCTGTCACGCACTGCTCTTTTAAGGTCTATCCATAGATTTTCAATTATGTTGAGGTCAGGAGATTGTGAAGGCCATGGCAAAACCTTCAGTTTACGCCTCTTGATGTAATCCCCCGTGGATTTCGAGGTGTGTTTAGGATCATTATCCATTTGTAGAAGCCATCCTCTCTTTACCTTCAGCTTTTTCACAGATGGCATCAAGTTACCATCCAAAATTTGCTGACATTTTATTGAATCCATTTTTCCTTCTAATCGTGAGATGTTCCCTGTGCCACTGGCTGCAACACAACCCCAAATGATTGATCCAACCCCATGCTTAACAGTTGGACAGAGGTTCTTTTCATTAAATTCTGTGCCCCTTCTTCTCCAAACGTACCTTTGCTCATTCCAGCCAAAAAGTTCAATTTTAACCTCATCGGTCCACAGAACTTGTTTACAAAATGCATCAGGCTTGTCTATATGTTCATTTGCAAAGTTCAAACGATGATTTTTGTGGTGAGGACGTAGAAGAGGTTTTCTTCTGATGACTCTTTCATGAAGACCATATTTGTACAAGTATCTCTTTATAGTGGAATAGTGTACCACAACTTCAGTGTCTGCCAGATCTTTCTGGAGGGATCGTGCAGTCAAACGTGGGTTTTGAATTGTTTTTCTCACAATCCTGCAAGCTGTTCTGTCTGATATTTTTCTTGGTCTTCCAGATCTTGCTTTAACTTCCACTGTTCCTGATGACTGCCATTTCTTAATTACATTCCGAACAGAGGATATTGACATCTGAAAACGCTTTGCTATCTTCTTATAGCCTTCTCCAGCTTTGTGAGCGTCAACTATTTTCAGTTTCAGTTTTCTAGACAACTGCTTAGAAGAACCCATAGTGCTGTTTGTTGGGGCAAGGTCAGATGAGTCTGGGCATTTAAAACCTTTGAGATTGACATAACCTGGTCTTCCCAGATGATGATTGAGAACAATCCATGACACTGGCAGGTCTCAGCTTGGCAAAGGGGGCAGTGCATGCTATAAATTCTGCAGGGTGCCCAAACTTTTGCAGACGCCATTTTTTTGTTTTCTGTTATTCTGAAAGTGTAAATGATGGAAATAAAATCTAACTTTTGTTGACATATTATAAGAATGTCTAATCTGTAATTTGATGCCTTTTGGAGATTTTTCCATCTTTCCTTGGCTTCTTTATGCACATTAATACAAATTTTTAGCTGGGGTGCCCAAACTTTCGATCCCCACTGTATATCTGAAAATTGATCAATCCTGATGTGCTGCAGGTCTATCTCATTTCTTGAGGCTTGAAAACACCAGGATATTACAAATGTCCCCTAAATGATCCTTTTTAGAAAATAGACAGCCCAAGATATTTAGTAAGAGGCATGGCAAGTTTTTTGAAGTTGTAATTTTTTGTCACAATTTTTTTGAAAACTGAACAAAATTTGAAAAAATGTTCACAATTTATTTTTTATACATTGTCACCAGTCCAGTACAGCATTATCATATAACTGGTGTGGCAGTGATCAAGGACACTGACTGGTGACAGTATGTAAAAAGAAAAAAAATCTTATTTTATTTATTTATGTATTTGTTTTTATTACATTTCTTTTTTCAATTTTTAAAAATTTTTTACACACTGTGACCATAGCAATACAGTAGTAACACTGTACTACTCTGGGGAAATGATCAGGATTTCTTTATATTACACATTATGATTGCTTATACCAATGTATTTCATTTATATAAGAAAACACTTTTACGTAATGAAACTGATACTTTCAGTGTCTTTTGTTGTGATTAGCTGTGATTGGCCAAAGCTCATCACATGGTACAGATGGACTTTGGTTGGCCCTGTCTGTAACATGTTATCGCTGTGACCAATCACAGCTAACAAAACAATTGTATACAATGGATGGCATGAAAGGAAGCCATCCATTGTTTACAATTGTGATGTGATCTGCTGTGATTGGTCACAGTGTTAACATGACACTGGCAGTGGCCCTGTGTAGTGATCAGTCATCAGCTGTGTCTGATGGACACAGCCAGTGACAGATTGCACCGCTGTGTGGCCCTACGGGCACATGAGCAGCGCCTTCTGAGAGGACGGCATATGACACCCACTCAGAAGGAGCAATGTTCCACTTGGCCATCAACCTGATATAGGTCGGGCGGGAAGGTGTTAAACTACTAATTTCATCAGTTCCCATGTAATGCTAATGAACAAAGGCTTGTTGTCCATTCTGGTTGGCAACCTTGGTTCCTGCCATAGATACATTTGAGGAGTGGAATGTCACATTTGACAAGTGCTAACCACTTAGCACAATAGCAAAGTGGTTAGCACTTCCACCTAACAACATTAAGGTCAACAGTTCCCCATTGGGAACCATGCACATCTGAGGTTGTCAATCACCTGCTGTGTGCTGGAGGGGTGGCAAACCCACCTCCTATGATTCTGTGGTGTCAGAATAACCTGTCAGAAGCTACTTATGCAGATAGCATAGGGTAGACAGAACAGACAGAAATATCACTAGGTGGCTTGGATTGAGGCTAGTACACACTATAGAGGGATATGCCTTGTTTATTTTTCATTTCAGTGCGGGTGAGCACATCGCTGGACTCCACGACAGGTGAGTGTGGGTTTATTAAAAGTCAGCAACTACAGTTTTTGTAGCTGCTGACTTTTAATAAACATAAAACTGACTGGAATTCTACTTTAAATCCAACCAATGTCCATACAAATAAGTAATCAAACAGTAAATTGCTCAATTACTAGTATCGCTGTGAATAAAGTGTCCATAAACACTAAGTGCTTACATGGTGATAATCTCATACATATACAGTGGGGATCGAAAGTTTGGGCACCCCAGCTAAAAATTTGTATTAATGTGCATAAAGAAGCCAAGGAAAGATGGAAAAATCTCCAAAAGGCATCAAATTACAGATTAGACATTCTTATAATATGTCAACAAAAGTTAGATTTTATTTCCATCATTTACACTTTCAAAATAACAGAAAACAAAAAAATGGCGTCTGCAAAAGTTTGGGCACCCTGCTGAGTTAATATCTTGTACTGCCACCTTTGGCAAGTATCACAGCTTGTAAACGCTTTTTGTAGTCAGCCAAGAGTCTTTCAATTCTTGTTTGAGGTATCTTTGCCCATTCTTCCTTACAAAAGTCTTCCAGTTCTTTGAGATTTCTGGGCTGTCTGTCACGCACTGCTCTTTTAAGGTCTATCCATAGATTTTCTATTATGTTGAGGTCAGGAGATTGTGAAGGCCATGGCAAAACCTTTAGTTTACGCCTCTTGATGTAATCGCCCGTGGATTTTGAGGTGTGTTTAGGATCATTATCCATTTGTAGAAGTCATCCTCTCTTTAACTTCAGCTTTTTCACAGATGGCATCCACTTACCATCCAAAATTTGCTGAAATTTTATTGAATCCATTTTTCCTTCTACTCGTGAGATGTTCTCTGTGCCACTGACTGCAACACAACCCCAAAGCATGATTGATCCAACCCCATGCTTAACAGTTGGACAGAGGTTCTTTTCATTAAATTCTGTGCCCCTTCTTCTCCAAACGTACCTTTGCTCATTCCGGCCAAAAAGTTCAATTTTAACCTCATCGGTCCACAGAACTTGTTTCCAAAATGCATCAGGCTTGTCTATATGTTCATTTGCAAAGTTCAAACGATGATTTTTGTGGTGAGGACGTAGAAGAGGTTTTCTTCTGATGACTCTTCCATGAAGACCATATTTGTACAAGTATCTCTTTATAGAGGAATAGTGTACCACAACTCCAGTGTCTGCCAGATCTTTCTGGAGGGATCGTGCAGTCAAACGTGGGTTTTGAATTGTTTTTCTCACAATCCTGCGAGCTGTTCTGTCTGATATTTTTCTTGGTCTTCCAGATCTTGCTTTAACTTCCACTGTTCCTGATGACTGCCATTTCTTAATTACATTCTGAACAGAGGATATTGACATCTGAAAACGCTTTGCTATCTTCTTATAGCCTTCTTCAGCTTTGTGAGCGTCAACTATTTTCAGTTTCAGTTTTCTAGACAACTGCTTAGAAGAACCCATGGTGCTGATTGTTGGGGCAAGGTCAGATGAGTCTGGGCATTTAAAACCTTTGAGATTGACATCACCTGGTCTTCCCAGACGATGATTGAGAACAATCCATGACACTGGCAGGTCTCAGCTTTGCAAAGGGGGCAGTGCATGCTATAAATTCTGCAGGGTGCCCAAACTTTTGCAGACGCCATTTTTTTGTTTTCTGTTATTTTGAAAGTGTAAATGATGGAAATAAAATCTAACTTTTGTTGACATATTATAAGAATGTCTAATCTGTAATTTGATGCCTTTTGGAGATTTTTCCATCTTTCCTTGGCTTCTTTATGCACATTAATACAAATTTTTAGCTGGGGTGCCCAAACTTTCGATCCCCACTGTAATAACCCATCAAAAAGTGAATTATCAAACAAGTCCTCAATGTCCCTCAAAGGGTTACAATTAAAATGATTAAAAA